>NC_141469.1:67737399-68337399 GCF_009769465.1 Tauraco erythrolophus
TTTTCCAATTCTATTCTTATTCTGTTATGCCAGATAACAAATTAGCAGAACATAAACGGAAAAAAAAAAAAAAGGAATATATGCCACTGTGATAAGTTTGACGATGTCTGGATGCACCTAGGTGATGCTAAAAGCAGTGGCCAAAACATAACACCCTGCAACAAAGACCATCTATGTTATTGCCTTCTGAACTAAGACTTGCTTCAGAGGAACGAATACTTTTGCCCTGAATTCCATTCCTAGTTGTAACAATCAAAGCTAAGTCATAAATGGAATACTTCAGTGGTATTTTCACACATATACACACATATATCACGATATCCACAGCAGAACTAAATGGTATCATAGATGCCCATTGTTGCAAAGGAGTAAAACCAGAAATGTCCAGCCTTATTGAGACTTTTCTTTTTTGAGTTGCCTTGGACAAGGAAGAGCAGCAACTGCCCTAGTTAATTCTCAAAGAAAAAAAAAATAAATCCACAAATCTGAATAACTTCAAAACTTACTGTACATGTTTCTTTGATACCAATTAATGCCACGGCCATAACAAAAGCAGCAAAATAGAGTAGATTCAATAGGAAAAAAAACCTTGCTTGAGAAAGAAAAAATGAAAAGAAGATAAATTTTCAAAATACCTATGCTGAATTTTTAGCCAAATAATTTTTTTTCTAATTGTTATGAACAGGGGAATGATTTTTCAGAAAGCGAACAGGTAACTGACTACAAAGGCAAGCAGTGAGGCAAATGATTGTCTAGCTTTTACCGTATACATCTGTGCACATATTTCTGCCAATGCAGCATTAGCATTCATGATCCATCATCTGATCAGTCCTGAGTGGATCAGGAACAGAGAAGGCATCTGTTTGCAGCACAGCTGACAAGTGAGGCTGGGATCCTGCAAGAATATTTTCAAAATTGTATCCTTAAGAGGCACATACACTCAATCCTTCACCTTCTACCTTGACTTTTCTCCAGCCTTTCCTCTCTTGCAACATTTTACTGGAAAATGACTGTGTACCATGACAGTGATAATGACATGCTTTCCCAGGGTCTAGCAGTTTGTGGAAAGGCAAGTTTTTCGGCCTAGGAATAATGAAGGGAATGAACAGGAATACAATACTGCGTGGTGTCCTGCAGAGACTCCAGGGACATCCTATTTAGCAGTGTGCACCAGCAGCAGCACAGTACTGAGTTTAGTTTAATCTGTCTTGCTTCTCAGCAAGGAAAATTACCCAGGACAGAATATCATGCTGACATATATTTAATGTTTTAAACTAAACTACCAGAGGTACCTCTACTAGATACAGGACAGTGTGCTCCACCTGTCTGGAAAGTACAAGCAATCTCCTTTATTGGTACTATCTGCAAAGGTGCCACCTCCAGTACAAATGGCAAGGCATTGGATATGTGAAGTCATACCTTTCTTTCTGTTCAGTCATCCACAAACAGTACCTGTGTAGATTACAATGGTCTGCTTGGCTTCTCTGAAAGCCCTCTGTGGTTTAACGGCAGATTATTTTCTGTGATTATTTTCTCCCTGTGAGATTCCGTAGCCTGTTAAGGATACAGAAGCACGTACCTTACTCAGTTTAGGATTTGGCTTCTCTTAGGTAACGTGACAAGGTGCAGATGGCTTATAGTGTAACCATCCTTTCTGAAGGATGAGCTGTTACTAATAATGATGATACAATAGTCTCCTACTGTTATCCTTACCACTATACAGCTGTAAAATCAATTAGAAAAGTCTGGTTACGTAGATTGTTTTCTCAGTTTCCATCTCTACAGAACTCAACTGACCAAGGAGGGCAGCAGTCAGAATGAATCTTTTCTTCCTGAGAAACACAAAATCTCTACTAAATGTGCAGTCTGTCCTTATTAGTTAGGGAGTGTTCGGTGTCAGTAAGACCACACTGCAACTGAAAGACAGTAGAGAATCATCATTTGCGTTTTTGAATCACTCAAAATTCATAGCAAACAACTAGAGTAAGACATTCAGCTTGTAAGACTTTCAGATTTACAAAATTATATTTTTCTGGTTTATAATAGATATAAATACAACCTCTCACCTGCAGAGAGTACAATTAGAAAAAAGAAGGGATCTGCAAGAAAGAGTTCAAGACAAAATTTCCTTTCACACTGAGCACTCCACAACAGACAACACTCAGGTTGTAGGTGACATAGAAGCATAGAAGATGCTTTTAAGAAGCTTGAAATACTGTTTAACTTCTGTGTTTTAAAATAACAGTCCCATGTGCATGTAAACATATTCTTGAATCTATATTGAGAAGCAAAAATAATGAAACTGTTTGTAAAGGTACAAGTTTATATTTAATAATAAAAAATAAAAAATATATAACTTTCAAATTGCAGTTAAGTGAAATATTTGATAGCTAGTAGAGCAGGTATCAACATTTTCAGTTTAATACCCAGTTTTACTATAGGAAGTACAAAAATCCAGTGATATAGCAATGAAATATGAATCTATGCACATAAGCAACAAAAACTTTTTGATACTACAAGAGTTACTAAGAGCTCAGGCACAGAAAAGTTGCAAATATTTTTCCTACTAGTAGTATTTTATTCTAGAATACTAGCTACTAAACATTTATTTCAGAGGTGAGGCATATCACACTAAAAACTTATGCTATACATCAAAGTTTCTGGCTAAGTTCTTAGGTTTTCCATTTTCTAAGGTTATAAATAACTGTAAATGTAGTAACTTCTACCATCTTCCTTGATTTACTTCCTTTCTCCAGTATGACTGCCAGTCGTTGGACACTAGTTCTAGCCATTAGATGACAAAACCCCCTATATGCTAGATTTATCTCTTCCATTCTTTCTCCCATATTCTACTTTTTCCACAAAATGCAACTTGTAGCTAATGACATTTTCTTCATTTCAATTAAAGTGGCAGGCCTAGTTGTTACCTCCAGCCTATATAACAGATCATGTGGCTTTAAAGAGTTTGTGTGAAAATAGGACCTTGGTCAAAATATTGCTTGCAATTATATCACTGTAGTCTTTTTCCCAAGTCTTCTGAGATGAATTAGATAAAAATCCTGGCCCCTCTCGTTGTGCATCTTCTGTGTCACTGGCCTCATATCAGTCATCTAAAATCTCTCATTCGTCTTAAAACTGATTTATGGTGAACTTAAAACACACACCTCCAGAAAACAGGAATATCACAGATTTCACTGTATTTGTTTCAGTGAAGCTCTGCAAGATAAATACTATATCTGTTATTTTTTCTTCAGATCCACTTCTACTGCACATTGGGTAGTGTTGGCTCAAATAATTTACAAAGAAGAAATAAGATACATGACCAGTATGAAAGGAGAAAGATACGCTTACTTTGATACTGGAGAGAACTTGAATTAATATGTTAATGCTTTTTATTTGAGTAAAAGAATTTGAATCTAGACATACTGACTCCTCTTGAATCAGACAGTAAAAACTGACACCCAGAATCTTTGTCTGGCAAAACATACTTTCAGGATGGGTGTGATTCTGACATGGTGCTGGATTAGAAGTGTCTAGCACTTTTTAGAGAAAAGTCCTAGACTCTTCTAATCCAGCACCATGCTAAACAAGCAACACTCCCCTGCACACTTTTTTATCTAGGGAGCACACTTTTCTAAGGTGAGTCTTAGGTAAGTTCTAGAACATAATTGAGAGGTAATGTTAAAAAGTATCTATCTTTGTGTAGAAAAAATTGCTGACATTTTCCCCCTTCAGTACATCAGGCTGAGCATTGCATTATAACCTAGGCACTATAGGTGGCAATTCTGCAAGTTCATTTCCCTTCAGACTTTATTGTCTTTACACAATTTCTACATGGTTTTGATTTCCTCCTTGTTCTTGCTGAATTCATTTCATTTTGTTTTGCAAGTGTTTTGCTGACTCTTTCTCAGCAAATTCTGTCTTGTAACACTATTTTCCACCCCGAAAGAATTCGATGCTGGTCGGACAGGAGCAACCTAAGCTAAATTTCACAAGGGTGTATAATAGCAGCATTTGGCTCACAGATTGTCTCAGCCTATAGCTCTGTCGTGACAGCTGCTCCCATGACAAATGATAGGAGCTTACAAACAAGGCAGAGTTGCAAAGGACAGTAGATTTCAAGGAGCCACCCGCTAAGTTATTTGCAGATAGAACAGCTATTTACAATATCTAGTGCAGTATTTACAGTTCAGAAAGGGATATGAGATCCTTTAGCATTCCCTAGCCATACTGATGGTCTCATCTATTTTCACTGTTGTCTCCTCTTCTCTGTCCTCTCCTCCTCATTCTCCCCAACACACATACACAAGCACACATAAAACTCTTTTCTGCTTGGAAATACTTTCCTAGAAAGTTTCAAGAGGATGAATTCTGGATAAACATACAAGAAAGTAATTACAGCAATAAGTATAAGAGTGCTAGTTAATTGTTTGTGATACTGGTGTTGGATTCCAATGAAAACTTTCTACTGCTTTCTAATTAAAATGCCATTTAATTTGTAAGCGAAATAACAAATCTTCTGACATACAATATAATTTCCATGTAATAATTTATTCTTCATGGTTTAACCACTGTACTGCCTATATTTTGACCAAGTCTGTCTGTGCATATTGTTCATAATTGAATGATAATAAACCAAAATTTTTAAATTGTCAGCTAGTTTACACACATAAATCATAGAATCATAGAATCATAGAATCGTTAGGGCTGGAAGGGACCTTCAAAGGTCATCTAGTCCAACCCCCCTGCAAGGAACAGGGATATCTCCAACAACAAATCTTCAACAGAAAATGCTACATCTATACCTGAACCATCTACAGCCCAAAGAAAGATTTTATATAAAAATATGTAGCATCATCAATCAGTATTTAAAATCCTAGAACAGCCTTGAGAGTTTGAAAAGATTGTTTCCATTTACTCTATTATAAGCTACAAAAAAAATCCAACCATGCATTATTTGAGTCTGAGAAATAAAAAGTGGTCAGATAACCTGAGGACTCAAGAGGTCTGCAAAATTTCCTGCTTTAGGAAACAGCTGTTAGGATTTAAGTCTCGCCCTTGGATCTATAGTTTGCTATATCTCAGAGTAAGGGAATGCATTATTATTTCCCAAGTAGAAAGAGATTCCTAAAATGTCATCAACCACAGGACTTCATTCTGTTTAATTATACGAGTAATCACTTAAGGTGGATGACATAAAACAAAATTTAAAAGTCCTTACGTTTCAGTAAGGACAAGGAAATATTTCAAAGGCAACCAAAAATATCCTAACAAGGACAAAAATATCTTAGTGTAATTCGGTAAGTCCTTACCTTTCATAGTTGAGTAACATACTGATTCCTTTTTCAAAGCTTTCAGTTTTCTAAGCTCTGAAACAGAAAGTAAGAGGAATTTGCACATTGATTTGATGAACATTCATGTATCCTAATTTTAAAAGTATATCTGAGGCTGAAGATATTAGTCTCCTTAGACCTAGATTGCAGTCACTGGAGAAAATAAGGCTATTGGTTTTCACAATTCACAGAAACAAAATGAATCTTCTATCCTGAACACCTGGAGAAGTGACGAACAAGTTCCAATGGTGCAGGAGATCAGCCTAACTTAGACAACCACATCAGTAATGTGAATATATTCCCATTATTTTCTTTCCTCACAGCATTTTACATAACCAAATGCTTTTGTCAGCGTACCTGTGACCTCAAAGGCCAGGCCAGGAGAAACTGCTATTGCCTACTGAAATTCACAAATGTGACACAGCAGTACTTACAGATATGCAGAATTTTCTTGATTGCAACACCTTTCCCTATTGCAAAATTAAAAGCAAGCAAGAGCAAAATGTTCTGTGGAAAATTCTCTGCTTAGACCGAGTTCTCTAATTACATCATTTCAAATCAATGCAAGAAAAGCCAGCAGCACAGATTCAAGTATCTACACTGAAGCAGTTGGAGTATGAACTTGGTTGGTTCTAGCATATTCCAGGTAAGCAGAGTTACTTCCCTTTGGACTAATTGATAGTTAAATACTTATAGGAAATAAAGAACAGATTGAAACTAATCCATGTCAGTCCAGTCAATTGCATGGTAGGAAGGACATTCATCTAGGATGTGGACTAATAATACAAATTGAATCTTGACTCTCTGCCTGGCAGAAACTTTAATTAAAGATGTATCTAGTTTTATAGGTACAGCTAAAGGTATAATTCATACACATAATAAGTACTACGAACTACCTCCACTGCTCAAACATCTCTGAAAGCATTGTGCAGGAAATGAGGTATCACTTGGTAATGCACTGTTAAAAGCAGAAGAGAAAAATATGCCAAAATGTGATAACTCATAAGATAGCTTCCTTGCATAAGCTAAAAGGAAACTGGATTACTTGCTTTTAGTACAGACAATCTAGTTAACTTTCAAGAGCTGTGGCACCAAGAAACACATTTCTCCTTTTCCAGCCTTTCAGTCTGTCTGCACAAAAAAAGCCACAAAGTTGTACTGATGGTATAGTTTCACCTTGAACTTGAAGGGAGTACAAGATCAAGGAGAAAGGATTTATCTACGGAGAATTTTGTATGCTCTCACATGCTGGTGTTGTTTCTCACACATAGACAACTGGTACAGTGATAAGTGATGACATTTTTTCTGTACCTTCCTGTCAACCATTTTCAAATCATAGGACAACATGGTGGGATCTTCTCCCTAATCACAGTCAAATTTGAGTCACCATATCCCCACTATATTTCATCTGCAATTGTAAGTTAGTCCTACAATAATTTTGCACATCATCTCATGTGGTCTCATCAGGACTTTGGACGACATTGTGACTTAGACTTGTTTACTGACCATGTTATACCTCAGACTACAAATCACTAACGAAAATGTCAAGTCATTCTCTCTCCAGTGCGTATACCAGAGCACAAATCACTTACAGATTCATCATGCTGATACACGAAAAGTCTTTAATGTTTTTTCAAAAAATAAATTACAACAACACTGATTATCTTTTGACTTACAGCACTGTAAATCAAAAATAACTCTTTAGTCAACCATACTACATACCTATAAAACTGGCCTAAGAGAAAAGAAAGTAAAAAAATCCACGTTCTCTCCACATGTGTATGTGTGTAATAAATCTGCTATAAATGCAATGCTTTACCGTAGGTTTTAAAGTGAAAAACTCTTTTATAGTAAATGGCACCAGTGTTATCAAAGTACTACTGACATGTTTAGCCCAAGAGAAAGAATTTAAATTATTATTTCTCTATAATTTATCATGTTACATCAGACTTTCCCAGGGTGCGTTAATATTGGGGTAAAAACAATATATAAGATTCTTGAGAATTTCCTGGTATTAAAAATCCTGCTGAAACAACCAGACAGGCAGAATGAGATGCAGTACGCTCTTCAAAATGTTAACATTCAGCTGCCCTGGTTGTATCTGTACTACTAGCATTTTCAGACACACAATAACAGCTTATATCTAAATTCCTCTGGCACAAGTCTGGTGGTGGATTTTGTCAAACATTTTTTTTTCCATGAAATGAACAACGCAAAGTAATGCAAGTTCAGAAAGTATCTGGCATTTATGCAGAGACCTTTTTTATGCGTTCTTATTTGCATTTTTTCCTCTAATAGATGGTGCTATAGCAACTGAAGACGTGATAACTTAAAAAAAAAAAAAAGCAGAAGAAAAGCACAGTATTCACGTTTTTAAAATGTTATCAAGTAAGCAAAAGTCTCAATTAAATACATTCATTTTATTCATTATTCTATTTTTTAAAAATAATTAGACTAGTTTTTAAGAACTGCTTTCATAATGATCATGCACGTTTTATTCATTATTTTAGCCACTGGAACCTGAGTTAAATCTGTATGTCAGTTCATTTTGGCCTATATTTGGCCTATATTGTGGTGTTCTGAAAGACCTTGTTCAGAAACTGCAGGTTATCCTGCAGTTTGATTTGAAAACATTTGATGGTCTTCCAAAGCTGACAGGCAAAACTGAGGACCTCAGAATTGTGGTCATTTCAGAGGCAAAAACATGAAGGAAGACCAGAGGAGCAAATTTGTTTTTCCTTTAGAAAAAAAACTTTTTACTTTGTTAGGGAGTAGATAGAAGTATTTACTTTGTTATCTTTCTAGAAGACTACTAATAAAAACAAGAAAAACATCTTTGAAAAACTTGTGAATATGAAAGGGAAATGCAAAGCACTGCTACAGAGGAGCCGAACTTTGATACTAAATCAGTTGTACAAAATCAACCATCTCTTCAAACACAGCTATCATGGAGGGGAGAAAATCTTAAATGCTTAAATGAGAAGTCATAGAAAAGCATAAGGAATCACAGCATGCTTACAATTTGTGATTCCAAGTCTTTTCACAGCTCCTAAAAGCAAAACTCTGCAGCATCGTGACTAATAAAGTGGAAGCAAAGTAAATATTAAACTCAAAGAAATCAATAGGATAATGGCTTCATTTGAACTATTTGGTGAACAGATCAATAAGTCAGTGAATAAATGATTTTTTTTTAATTATATATTAAGTCAAAGCTGAATAACAAAATGAAAAGTGACATGAGAATGCAGAGCTATGTCAGAGCTGACATTGTCAGGAAGACAGAAAGAAAGTCCAAAACTGGCTGAACTTTCAAAAACAAATACAACAAGTTATATTTTATTACAAGCATTAATGACCCATTTCTCATTCTATCACCAACTGAGCAGGGTCTGCAAACCTTTATTTGACATACTGAAACAATAATGACTAAAGTCATCCACATCTTTCACTGTTGTTCCAATTTAGTATTGAATGGGAAAAAGTATAAACTTTGCATGTGAAAAGAAGGATAGTAGGTAAGGAAATTAACTGAATTGATCTGTATTTTATGCAACTGGAGGCAAGGTCAATGTTTCATTTCACCCTTCTGTTAAAAATATATATATACTGAATTATTAATATCATACACGGTGATGTTTTTGCTAGAGGTGTGTAAGTAAAGTATGCAGATGCTGTGACTACTGGACATCATGCAAACAGATACTTGGGCCTACCTCTAGTTCAACATGTCTTACTATTCTTGTTACCAGAAGAAGGTAGAAACTGAAGTCAAAGTTGTGTCAAATAAACAAGAAGAAAATTGATATCAAGTGCTATTTTAAGACAATGTAACTATCAGAATCATAATCAATTTATCTTTAACTAAAAGCCTGCAAGATCTAGTTTGACAATTCACAATACTGTCTTTTTCTAAAAGAAATACATAAGTTTTCACTTTGCTCTTAGGTTTGCTGCAATTACTTAGAGGCACTGCTGGGTTTTTTGAGCTTATACACATGGAAAAATCAAAATACAGTGATAGCACCCATCTATGTTGGAAATAAAGTTGTAGCTGACATTTGTGTGGTGTTAAATACCTCTGAAAGCATGTCTAAGAAGGTATATCCATTGCCTGGTCAGTAGAATCATAAAAAATTGTAACCAATAAAACTCCAGTGCAATCACAAAAGTTTGCTCATGGAAAGGTAGCATCTAGGGCTCAAGCCATGAGCTTTCTATGCCTTTCTGAAAAAAAAAAAAAGCTTTTGAGAAAATTGCTTCCAAGTTTAAGTCCTTCCTGAGAAAGGAATTTACGGTAAACCTGACAAGTTGGACTGCTCTGCTTATAATGCTGTTTTCATTCTTTTCTTAATGATTTCCAGCTGACTGCATGAAGATCAAATATTGGGATCAATAAAACCTACAATAAAAAGTTCATAAAGAAGAAATCTGCTATCAAGAAACATGAAGTATGAAGAAACGCATGACAACATTCCACACCCTTGCAGGACAGGGAGACACACAGGCCTATGCCAACATGTAAAAAGAAGATGTATTCTGACCAATAACAAAGGACAGCACTACGGCCTGCTTGTACAACACAAACAATATTGGCCTGACCAAGGAGAATCAGAAATTTCCATCAGAACAGCAACTCTACTTATAGGATGATATAAGCATTCCTATACATTTCACCTTCTGCTCCAGAAGGTTTTCAGACGCCTGCTTAAAATAGGTGGAAAGCAAATACCGAAAAGCCAAACAGCAAAAAGTTGAAAAAGTCTGTAATTAAGGCTGCACATTTAAATTAATTTATCTCTCTCCTCTCTATTTCTGAATTACAGTGCAGTTAATTATATATATTTCACTCATTCAATAAATAGCCAGTCGCTGCTTTGAAGAGAATACTTTTGGTTTCATTTCCTTCAGGAACTGGAAGGATTACAGCAAATCAAATGAGATACTGCAGAGGAAGAAAGAACAATCACACGGCTTAAGAATTTTTACACTCGCCTGGAATATTAGATTTTATCCCTGTCTCTGACAAAAAGTTCCTGGAGGAATCTGGACAAAGTGCTTCAACTGAATCTTTTAGAAATCCTAACTAATCAGTCCCATTTATTTGGGCATAAGAATTTGAAATCTGATGATATAAATTGCAAAACCACTGAGCACTCACTTGTGAAAACTATATCAGTGGGATTTAATTTTACAAAATCAAATGTCAGTGCTTTGATTTTTAAAACTGTTCTGTCCAACTAAGTACTGTGCAAGATTCTGAAATGTTCTGATCTACAAATATCATGCCTTGTATCCTGTATTAGCAGACAAAATAACTAGTTTTGTGTGCTTTAAATACTGTTGTTAAAATTAAGTCAATGTTGCATACTTACATTCTATGAAAACATACAATAAATAAGAAATCCTGTCTTCAGACTAAGGTTTAAATATCATTCAGTACCTTAGATTGGGCTCACATGTTGAGAAACAGAGATAAAGTAAAATACTGAATCTGAGTGTCTGCTGCTTACCCTGTGCACTGAGCAAGTCTTAGGGGGACAGGGACGGGAAATCCAACATATTATCAAGCTCATGCCTTCTGTTTCAACAGGTTTTGTAAGTAAAAAGTGGCTGATAGACTTAAGGTATTAATCCGTTCAGTGCATCTCTTGATACACACAGGATGAGTTAGCAATCCCTTCTTATCTTCAAGGATTCCAAATTGTTTTCTACCCACTCTACTCTCTCTAATCTTGTTTCCAGCCAGTCTTACCATCATACAAATTTATTTTTCTAGACTCAAACCACATAGGCTAAGAGATTTGGTGCCTGGTAAATTTTTTTCATTTCTCCTTCTTAATTTTTTTCTTAATATAGTTCTCTGTTATTCTTAGAGGTCAAGTATAAAGATCAATAAAATAGACAACAAACAAGCCATAAACAAGCAATCTCTACTGTTTATTGGATGAGGTTTACAGTAATTCAGAATACGAATAGAATGCTAAAAATGTTAAATTGTCTGTAACAGAATAATTCAAATTACTAACAGTCTCATTTATCCCACCTAGAAAATTGAAAACTATATATGTGTATGTATATAGATTCATAATATAAGATGTTTTCTATTTCAGGAGAAAGTTTTAGAGTTGTTTTCCTCAGGCATAAAACTGCCACTCCAGAATATTGTAAACAGCTGTGGGGAAGCTAATAGAGCCCAACATTTGTGAACTTCACACACATTCACACACACCCAAATAAAACGGTGAAACATATCACATATAAACTATAAGCTAAATTTATTCTCATACTCTTGAAAACTATATGTAATGTAAGATACCATCATTTTTTCTATCTAAATAAAATCTGGAATATTATAAATGGTTGAAACAATATATATCTGCCTCATCTTTAATCAGAAATCTTAGTGAGTCAGAAGCTTGATCCGTATAATTTAATTTTAATAGAAATCTTTTACTGGCTTATACAGGAGTTTTGGTTCAAAACCAAATGTCTTCAAGATAAGGCAGTTGCTAGAAGCTGCACAGAATATTAATATACCACACATTGATGGTGTGTTTGTTCCTGATGTAAAACAAATTTGCTCCAGTTTGTTACCAGCTGAGAATCTGACCAAACTATATTGAAAAATTTCCTGAATTCAACCTGGAAGCCATCCACATACACCTATATCTTATGCTGTTGATACAGGTATGCTATCTTTCTTACAAGAAAAATACAGAGAAAAAAATCAAAAATCATAGTTTTTCTTGGTTAAGTGTTTGTTTGTTTGTTTTAAAAAAAACACCACCACCTTATGCTACATTCTTCTCCGGTCGTTTCATTCTCTTATTTTCTATATCAGGTTAGGTGTCAAGGAATAAACATGCCTCATTATATGCAAGTAGGAATTTAAAAAAAAAAATCTTTCCTGTGCCTTAACACACAGGAAGCACTCCTTGTGTACTTTCATAAAGGCCCCTATAGAGTGTTCTGTACTCTGGACCTACTGTTAATATGCTTTGACCTGAGAGCTACCAGACTTGGCTCACCTGTGAGTTACCTCTTTTTCACTCACAAATGTCAGTGGTGCCAGCTTACAGGAAGAATTAAGTTTCCTGCTTGCCTGAAACAAGTCCAAACCTAGCCTGGAAAAAGCATTACTGCCAAGGGAACCTGTGGATGGGCAATAAAGGTCTGGTTTACTGCAGTCTAGGATTTAAATGCTTCAGTATTGAACTCCTCTGCTTCCCAGTAAACAAACCTGAAAGCAGGGATTCCTTGAAGTAATACAAGGAGAGTCTTAGATAGAAAAAAAAAAAAAACAACTAATAGCTACGCCAGAGTTGTGATATACTTCTTGGCAACAGGTAATAGACTGCTCCAGGTCCAGATAGACCTGTCCAGGATAATACCATCAAGGTCACATCCCTTAGGAGGTACTGATACCTACTGGGGAAAAAGAAAGGAAACATTAAACTGGGAACTATGTAGAGCAAAGGAAAAAGGGCAAATTCAATTAACTCCTGCCGTAGAAAGCATAGTTTCCCTGTTGCTTCACTTTCAGTGTATATTGGCAGGACTTCACCATAGGAGATATTGGTAAGCAGTAGTCAGCTCTTGCATCTCATTGCCTTTTTATTCCCAAAGCAGCAAGCCAATGGAGGAGTTTGTAGTAATAGTAGGAATAAAAGCAAGGAACATGATGCAGAGTCATGTCCTGTAATCTTGACTTGTAAAACAAGTGAATGCTTTCCTTCGCTTGACATTTGTTGCTTGGCGTACATTTCAAACTGCTCTGCATTTCATTTCTGCATGCGGCAGAAAAATGTAACCAGATTTCACTGCATCTGGGTTATGGTCAAATGAAAGCAAAGTGAAAACTGTAAATGTAGAAATGAAAATCACCAGCTGAAATAAAGCAACAGAAGTATTACACAGAAATCACCATCATTGGCTGGCATTTTGGTGGGGGATGAGTAATCACAAAGTCTAACACAGCAATAGGCACCCATATGTTCCAAGAGTTGGTCAACACAATAAAATATAAGAATGCTCAGAAATATTTTCCAGACAGATTAAATTCATTAGTGTAAATGTAACCTCATTGTATCAACCTAAGAACCATGGCCAAAAGATTGAATTCTTCTTGCATTTGTGCAAGTTTTAGCTTGGTGTTGAGGTGTAATAATACGCATTATAGGAAAACTTGAAATCCAGAAATTATACTTACTCAGAGAATCAACTGTCAGGCTTGCACATTGTAGGATACCCTCTTAATCAGTTCACTAACATTTTGATTACATGTTGTGTCACAGAACATAGCTATAATATTTAAAAAACAAACAAACAAACGAAAACTCAGAGTTACCCAAGCTGTGCACTGATTGTACACGTCAATTAGACACAGTACTGTGACAACGCTGGCAGAACCGTGGCTGGGGTTAGATGTCCCTGCTCTGGAAACACAGCATCTTTTAAGTGCATGGCATTGACAGCAAATCAAGCAGTCTTCCACAGAGCATTTTGTTGCTTTAGATGGAGACAACACCACATACAGCGGACTTGAGACACTTACCCCCAGCTAGCTTGGAGAATCTCTGCACTGTGCTACTAGGGTGCCCATTATTTCCTTAGGATCTGCAGCTTGCCTGTAATTGTTGCTCTCACTATTTCTTGAGAGCTTCACGAAGACTCAAGCCATTTTGAAAGTCTCATTGCAGTTTCTCGGAGGAAGGGAATTTCTCCATGTCCACTAAAACAGGTTCCTGAATATAAAAGAATTTTCTGAAAAATTAGGGATGGGTTTATTAGGCGCTACTCTCCAACGTTGCCTAGTCTTGTCGTGGATTAGGCCGCTCCGGCAACCAACCCCACACCGCCACTCACTCACCCTTCCCCACCTCCAGGGATGAGGGAGAGAATTAAAGGAGAAACGGGAAGCTCATGGGTTGAGATAAGAACAATTTAACACCGATAAGTACTACACAGTGTGGATGCTCACCTCGCGCTCTTATGCGAAGCCCGTCTCGTCCCGAAACTGCAATCCCGGATGAACACGAGGCCCCGAAATAGAGAGGGGGAGAGAGAGAGAGAGATAGTACTCAGAGTGGGAGTACTGGAAGAGAGAGGAAAAAAAGGCAATAGAGCAGAAGCGCAGAAGCGCAAAAGAGCAAAAGCGCAAAAAAGCCCTTCTTTCCATCTGTCCCTCATTTTTACACTGGGCATGATGCTGCATGATATGGAATAATAATTGGCCAGTTTGGCCCTCAATCTGTTCCACCACAAATCACAAGGGGAATCGTGGCCCCCTTGTCCCGGCTATGCTCCCCCTTTTTCCCGCCGTGCTTCTGCACTCCAGCCAGAACACGGCACACTGAAAAGTCCTTGGAGTCTCACTTCCAACCACAAACATCAGCTTGCTATCAACATTCTTCTCAGAGTGAGCCTCTGAGTAAAACCAAAACACAGAGCTCTTCTAGCTGCTAAAAAGAAGAGCTAACTCTGTCCCAGCTGAAACCAGGACAAGTCTGCATGAAGACATCACATACAGGGAACTCACAGAGATATTACATGGACAGTTTGCAACCTGGGATTATTTACTCTCTCTACTCTCGTGTAGGCCATGGTAGCAGAAGGAAGGTTACATTACTTCTCCATATGCTGTGCTAGTGATGTGATCACTATTATGGCACTACATCCAGATATGCCCTTCACATTTCAGGAAGAAAATTGGGTAGAAAAAAAAAAAAAGAAGAGAGAGAGAAAACTCCAAGAACAATTAAAGAATCATATACTTTGAGTTACAGAGAAGTTAAGAACTTCATTCAATTTAGTTCGTTAAAGAGAAGCATACAACCTGGATGTAAAAGACAAAGAAACTAAAGTCTTAAACATACCGCTTCTGTTTCTCAAATTAATATATAATGGGATCTGTACAAATTCTGGACTAAAATTTAATATAAATCTTCTTGCTTATTTGCTTTTTTAACAAACAGTGCGATTAGCCATTGGGATAGCTTACTAGACTTTGTTCATCAATTAAAATAAGAAACTCAAGACTCAAAGGTTTTTCTCTAGAAGCAGCAGGTATCCATCGCCATGGATCTTCCAGTCAGAAATAATTCACAGAAGTTCTATAGTTTCTGTGGCAGAGGAAGTCAGGGCAAGATGATCATGGCGGTTCTGATCTGACCTCAAAATTTATTAACATGAATCATAATTAAAAAACATTTAAAACTTTGCTGAGGTCTCTAGAGTGATATACAAATTATAAAACACATTATAAAATACCAACACGTTATAAAACACGAACATAATTTTCTGTTAGTTTTCCAAAATGCCAGTTTTACATACACATGGTAATAGTGGTTCAGTATCTGGGCTTCAGATTACTAGAGCTTTGTGTAAAACAGAGATAACAAAACTGTGCAACAACTTACTACATTTCACAATTTCCACCAGTATATTAGAAATTTCAGTAAAGAAAACCAGGCAAACTACTAGCAATTTTTTTATCCTCTTTTTCTATCCATGAGAAAGCAGCCAAATTGAAATAAGTCAAATTAATCTTACTTGTGAAGTAACTTGCGAATTTCTCTCTGTGAGAAATGTTCAAATGTGTTACCTTTTGGGGGTACTCTGGCTTTGAACACTTGTCTAATTTATTTCTTATATGAATGCAAAAAAAAAACTGTATAAAAGTGATTCCATTGTGACTAGACAGACACATTTTTATTATTTTATCTTTTTTCAAGAGCTGACATTTCCAAAAAAGCTCATTTTGGAGCATTCTCAAAGTACTTTCTCAAGTAATGACATTTAAATGGCCTCTGACGTTTCTGAAGACAGTTTTTTTTGTGAAAAGTGGCAACACTCCTTCTTTTGGTATGCAGCTGCAATCAAGGATTTTTTACTCACCATAAAATATGTCAAAATAATGGATGGTGTTCTGTCCTGGTTTCGACTGGGGTAGAGTTAGTTTTATTCTGAGTAGCTAGAATAACTGTGTTTTGGATTTAGTATGGGATTTGGTATGAGAAAAATGTTAACAACATGCTGATGTTTTTAGCTCTTGCTACGGAAATCAAGGACTTTTCAGTTAACAATGTTTTGCCAGTGTGCAGGTGCACAACAAGCTAGGAGGCAGCATGGCCAGTGCAACGGAATCACAACTCCTAGTTTAGGATTTGAGTTTAGGCTTAGGATTGAGGCCCAAATTGGTTGATGGAATATTCCATATCATGCAACATCATGTTCAGTATATAGATGAGGGGTGGCCATGAAGTTCACTCTCTTTGGATAGTTCTCTCTTCAGATCACTCTTTGGATCTCTCTCTCTCTCTCTCTCTCTCTTTGGATGATTCTTTGGGGCTCTCGCTCTTCTGGGATTGCAGTTTTGGACATCTCTGTTTCAGGATACCTGGCTGGGATGGCATAGGCATCAGTCAGCGAGTGGTGAGTAACTACACTGTTCCTCACTTGTTTGTACATATTACTATCATTTTCTATATATTATCATAATTTCATTATTTTTTATTTTATTTTAGTTATTCAATTGTTCTTACCTCAATCCATGAGTTTCCTTCCCTTTTCCACTTTAATTCTTTTCCCCATTCTCTGGGTGTGAGTGAGCATGAGAGAGCAGCTGCATGGTATTTAGTAGCCAACTGGCTTAAACCACAACACATTCCCAGTAAAAAAAATTAGTATAAACAAATCAGGTGAAAAACATACCCTACCATACAAAGAAAAGATTCTTTGTAGAAGTTCAGCTTATTTATTGCCTTCATGGAAAACCATACTACAGAATTATTTGAGACTGGTTTATTTTGCCAGCGTATGCCTTTGAGACAAAACAAAATTCCAATACTTTTGCTGGTAATGTTGCTTCTCTCAACTAGTGTGCGAAAAAAAGAAATCCCTTTTGACTTTCAGCTGGCCTATTAGTTAGTTAATTAGTGCAGCTTATTACAAAATCAATAACAACATGCCATTGCTGATACATTTCCCATTTATGCATGTGAATATACAAGGCTTCCCACTACTTCGTTATTGAATTTATTTGTTAGAAAGGTTCTTCAGTGAGTAATGCATTAGGCTGACATGAAGTCTCTCAGTTCCACATGTACAGAAGACAAATAAAAGTAGAAATGAGGAAAGACTTCTTACTACCTTTCTATTTCTATAAATTCTCTTTATTTATCAGACTCTACTGTATGAAACATCAATAAAATATAATACTAATAACCCACACGCATTTGTATATTCTTTAATACATCTCCATCTAACAATAGAAACAAAAAAGCAACAAAGTTCACCCACTCTAACTCTTGTAATCCCTGACAGTACTAATTTTATGTGTTACTGAGTTCAATAACATCAGATTCACAACCTCAGGTGTTGCAAAACACAAAGGCGGACATGTCTGGTCAGATAAAGACATTATTAATACTCGATAGCAACAAAGTAATTCTAGCCAAACTAATGTTCTTCTAGCCACCGCGGTAATCTTTTTCCAAAAAATTCTCTAATGCCATCACATCAAATACCAAAGCAACTTTGACTATTAGATTAGACATACTTTGAAAAGATGTTAAGGCAGGAATCTATCTTTATTTATTTTAAGGACTAGTAAATAATTCAGGTACCAGACAAAACAGTGATGGTTACTCAACATACTTTAAGTGTTATGTTATCAGTAATCAGTTTGGAAGATCTTAGAATCCTAGAATAATTCAGGTTGGAAGGGAGGTCTGGTGGACTTGTAGTCAACCCCACTCAAAGCAGAATTGATAGGATTAGATTGCTTATGGCTGTGTCCAGTCAGGTCTCAGGCATCTCCAGGATGGAGGTCCCAGAACCTTCCTAGGCCCTTGTGCCAGTTTGACCACCCTTATTGTAAGAAAAGCTTTTCTTTACATCCCATTTCCAGCAGTTAACTTTCACTGGCAGCAGCAAGCCACCAGAAGAGATTCCTAGAAGAAGCAGGTCCCAGGAGGTTTCTTGAGAGAGAAGTCTGCATGTGCTTCTGTTGTCCCTATTTCCTAACACTTTCCTTGATTCATCCCTTGTTTTTGAAACATTGGTGGAAATTCATTACTTCTTGCTGACTATTGTTATCTTCTGATTTATATCTTAGATATCTCAGATAATTAACATCATATATTGTGATTTATGACCAATATAGTTATCTATCTAGCGACCTATAGTTGCTTTCCTTGGTAGTCTGAAATCTGCATGAGTGGTTAAACGCCTGGATGATCTATTCAGGCATTGTAGCTGAGCAGGCTACACGCAGTAGCCCTGTACATGGTTCTTTTGTATCCTGCTGACAGCTGACGGCTGACAGTTCAAATATGGAAGCACAAATTTCTTCTTTCAGCAGCAAGAAATACGCCTCTGGCATCTTTCTTTTGCACTTGTCAATCATGAAGCTGTACACCATACAGACACTGAAAGCAGTGGAGCAGCAGTGGCACTAGAAGAGTTACAAAAATACTGGTATTCAGGGATTTGAAGTAGAGGTTTTGTTTCATGGAAAATAACTGAGAAAATGCTTGGCAAATATTTCATGTACTGTATGACATTGCTCTATTATACCAGCACGCTGACTGTGCACTCTGACATCTTACTTGGGTAGACTGCTTGTTGCTTCAAAATTTGTGTAAAATTCTGATTTCAGTACAATTTGATCTGGATTTACCCTCTCATCACAGAACTAATAACACATACCCTATTTCTCCGATAAAACTCTCCAGATCTTTTCATTATCTTACCATAATCATTTTAAAAGCACAGCCACAATAAACCAATTTTTTGAAGTAGTGGCTTTAAAAAGCCTTCACTCCACAGCCAAGTGGTCTAAGGGAACAGGCTGAGATCTCTCAAGCTGAACCCTATGGATTTCTATACAACTCATATTCCTCAAAGCTCTGATATGCAGGAGTCAAGTGGCTAAAGAGATGAAGCTGCTTATAAATCCAGGTAAAAAGTGTTCCCAGATCTCACTTTATACGGCACTTTCTCTACTTTCTGCCACGTTTTGATCTGGGAACCAAAAAATCATACGCTCCATAGAGGCCTTTCTTTGTAAAGTTCCAGAAGGACCAATGAAGTAGGAATGACCTACTAGGTGTTGGTATAAACATTTTCCTCTGAAAGAAAATAAAGCTTCTATCTAAGACTTCTATCTGTACATAGGTCTTGGGAAGTTGGTGTATAGGAACTGATTTTGTTACTGCTATTTTTGGCCAAGAATGAAAGCTAAAATGATCTGCCCATCTTCAAGGAACTTATATCTCCCTTGATAGTGCACAATTTTTCCCCAGTGCTTGCAGAATAATGCACTGTGATGAGAAAATGCTATGCTAGACAGGGGATAGAATAAAGTTTATGAGAAAGGATATATATATATAGCCTTTTTATCCTTATATATTCTTTTCAATATATATATTAAAAAAAAAATATCAAAAGATATTCCTGGCTCATCCTTTTTGGGTACTCAAGGTGCTTTGTGCAAATAAAACTCTCCAATATCTGTTTGCTCCACAGTCCCAGAGGGAACGTGAACTATGTTTTAAAAAGCAGATTTGTCTGAACCTTGTGTGATATAAGGTGAAGTGCTTCCCTCAAGTATACCATGGAGCCCTGCTCTCTGCACTGCAGAACAGATCTGCCATCTTCATGTATCACTGTGGATGAAGACACAAGTTAGCAGGTGTGCAGAAAGGAGTGCTCCATCCAGAGACAGCATAAATTTTTAGTGCTTGTGAGAGCCAGGTTCATAGAGACAGAGGCAAATGCAAGCAGTAAAGAAAAAAAAATTTAACTCTTTCAGGTAACAACACACAGGAGAAAACTGGGGGCAAAAGTGGATCACCAAAATATGAAGCACAACTATTTAAGCAGAGGATCAAAATGGTTCTGAAAATCATTTCTTGGTGCAGTACTACATACTGTGTCATAACATGCATTATTAATTTTTCCAGCATAGTAATTCAACAATATTTTATACGCCATGTCATAGATCAAAGACTTGGATATTCTTCCCATTAAAAATGACGACTGTGAAAATTATTTTTTTAACATTCTAACGAGCCAACTACATTATTTTTTGTTGGGAACAAATGCATAGCATTATTGAACTTTCTTTGTATTTTCCTCTTTGCTAGAAGGTAAATGGGATGATAATTTTTCTTTCTTTGTCAGAAATGAGATGAATTTAAAAATCTGTTTATACTGAAAAAGCGTCGAAGTAATAGAGCAATGCAATGTACTCCATGGAATATTTGCAGAGCATTTTCAGTTATTTCCATAAAATCAAACCTCTACCTTTGGTCTCTAAGGACCGTTTTTTTAAGAAGTTTTGTGGTGCCACTGCTGCTCTACTGCACCATCTGCTCTTAGAAGTCAATCAAGAAACAAAGTGAATTTTGGAAGCATTGAATAAAATACTTCTAAATACCAAGAGCAGACAAGGACAATCTTGAATTATTTCCATGTTTCTTTAGAATTTCCCTCGTGCTTAGACAGTTCTGCATCCTGAGTCACACTGGGAGATGGGTGATGTATTTAATACGCAGTGAAGCAAGTTACACAGAGTAACTCGCTACTTATAACAGCCGGAAACTCTACTGCCGTAAGGATTGTAATTCTTAGGAGAATAATGCACAGGGTAACCAGACATCTCCACATAGTTCATGCTTTACAGGTCTTTCCCCTGCTTGGATCTCATTCCAGAGCTGCAAGACATAAGGTAAGGGAACCTCCCTCTTCTAAGCAACCGTCTCCTTGTGCTCCTTTCCATAGTGTGCTCTTTCAAGTTCCCCTATGACCTGTATGAGTATATGGGACCGCATGGCTTTCTTACAATTAATGCAGGAGAATGCCTCACATCATTTTTTTTCATGTGTACAACTAAAACCAAAAACTTCAAACTAAGGTATCAGAAAACTTGGGTGCTAGGAAATCTTACCAGTTCTGAAGTCAACTAAGACACCATCCTGCTGATGGACTAACCTTAGGAAGTCAAACGACAGTGTTGCAATCAGGTGTGAAAATCACTTTATATGGAGGATGCACATTGAAGTTCTGAAATAAGATCTCTTTACAGAGTAGCAGGCTATGAATTTCAAAGTAGTATCTTGAGGACATTTGCTCACAGGGGAATAAATGATCAAACACATATCAATAGCTTAGATCTATGTAGTGCAGGTGAAATGACACCTTTTAGCAATACTACTCTAAAAAAAAAGTCTAAATGTCAATTTAGTTAATTTAATATTTCCTATTTTGTCTTTCCAGTTAGCACAAACTTATGAGCACATTGGCCTGGTATAAGTAATCATTGACCCATTAATCTAAATTAACATCTCTGAAAAACTTTTCAACATATGTCTAATTTTTTTTTGCTCCTGCTATCTGTAAATGTCTGTGCCTGCAGATTTTTTATTTACATGTTATACATGTGTTTGTTATGCGGGCTTATAATGACAGCCAATCAGAAAGTAGGAATATTAGTGCCTACTAATATAATATAATTTGAACACAGATCTTAATAATTTTTCAATATTTCTCGGGCAACCAGCCTATACCAAGTGGTACATAGTAACCATTGTTCAGTCTGTTTCTCCATATTGACTAGAATTACTTGATTATTTGATTGAACATTAGGGACTTTCTTTTGCACTACACCATGACTCCTTTCATTATGCTCTAACTTGAAAGAAATTCTTTAAACTTAGAAAAAAAATCTGTTAAACTTACCAGAGATCACGCAGGTTAGAAGACTACACACCACAGTCTTCAAAGATCTTTACAGAGAAAAAGAAAAGAAAATCTCTATTTAGTAAGTTTACTTTTTATGCAATATGTCAAGTTCTCACACCAGTAACTGTAGAGAAAACTCAGTAGGAACTTAAGAGCTGTAACAAAGAAAAACTCAGTCACTACAAAAAGTATTTTATAGTTGAATGTTCATGCTTAAATAATGTTCACAAAGCTTTTTGCTCTTAACTTTGAGTTGCCACAGATTGCCATGGGAAGGAACTGAGATCAGGAACTGGGAACGTTTTCTTCACGGGACCATAGACAAAGCTAACTTAAGCTTGCATGATAAAGAGTTTCCTTCAGTTTGGTTACTGGTTCTACACTCTGTCTAGAAATCTGGAAAATTTCTTAACATGGAAAGGATTCTCTCTACAATGGAAACCTTTATTTAATGCTCTATACACTACTTTTGATCTAGTCCTTTCTTTTGGAGCACGGTTGAAAGCTGCTAATCAGAAAACTAAAGTACAATTTAGGCAGAACATGAACTGGACTGTTAAAGCTTTGCAACAGTTTTCTTCCAGTATAAATCAACACGTTTATGAAAATCTAATTTAATATCATAAACTAATGGAGTATCCGTGCTCAGTCACTCTTTGATAATTGAAGAGGTGATTTTATGCACTTGAATTCAGGAAAAGAGTACAGTCCTAAGGAATGACATTTTGACCCAAGAGCGAGCTGCAGTTCATGTCTAAGTGTTGCGTTGTAAGGTGCATCCCAACTTTGGCCATTGGAGATGCATCCATACACGTACACGTAAGGTGGGTAGTTTCTCAAAATTATTGGGATTGTTCAGGAGACAGAAGGTGTTATAAGCTTTAATAAAAGCTGATGTTATCCTAAGGATCTACTGAAAAGGTGGGAAAACGGCTGTTTCTTGCATTTTCTGCTTCTTGTGCTGAGCCTGATAGAATCAAATGCATGGAAAGTTCTCTTTGGAGATGTTAGATTGTCCTTGGCTTTTATTTTAGAAGCATAGGAATACAAATACAGAATTATTTTGTCCACTTCACTCTTCCATCTCATGAGTTTCTCAAGAACAGTTCATTTCAATGAGACATGCTGCCACATCAAATCTTTTTAAAATCAAATTTGTTTTAGATTTTCCTTATCCATTAGGTTGATAGCACTCAAATTTCAAGTCTGAAGACGTGCATATGGTCGCTAAATCTCAAGATAAGAAAACAGTTCTTAATTCTGAGGAATCCTGAAACTACAATTTTATACCTTAGAAAAAATAACACTAGCTGCTACTGAGGCTATCTTCAACTGCAAGCTGAATGAATTCCTAATAAAATTCTATGTGAATGTGCAGAAACTGGGAATTATTAAGTAAAAAGTAATGATCACGTTTCCACTGGAGATGGATGATAAGAAACAGTAGTCAATACCCCATTAGCAAGTCCATTATAACCTTGGAATAGAAACACGCTTTATTTTAGAAAGCTAAAACGGTTGTAAGCGAATTTTAACTGCTGAATAAATGCACATGCTAATCTGTGATTACAAAAGTTAAATAAATTAGTCATGCCATCATTTCTAGTGCACAAAAAAGTTATTAACTCATTATTAGACCCATTATCAAACTCTTCATTACAACTACACACACTTTTATGGTTAATGTTGTGTCAGCATTTTCATCAAAAACACTTCAGGAGCTTGTGATTCAATCATTGCAGAAATTCTGCTTTAGATCTTTCATTCTGGAAAGCATTTTTATAGACGGTTTTAGCACAGTTTAAAAAACTCATAGATGTGCAAAAATCATAGTAGTTATTTGACATAATTACTTCAGGTTCAAAAACTCCTGTGCAGTTATAGACATTCAAGTCTCTAACCAACTCAGGTTAAAACTGGCAGGAAAATCCCAGTCAAATATTTTTCAAGATTCAAATATTGAAAACATGAAGTGAATGTGAACTCTCTCCTTTTTTCTCTAAATCAGGTTAATTACTAGCAATATGTTCCATCATGCAAAATTCTGGTACTTATATAGTATCTAGATTTCAATGAATAAAATGAGAAATCTAGATTTCATTTTTGCTCATCTAACAGACTTAAAGGATCTGACTCCCATTTCACATATGCTGCCTGTCAATGGAGGTACAATATTGAACTACCTACTGACATGATTCAAAATAGTTGCCTTATCTCATTCTAGTTGAAATCAGGAATGTCAGGTTCACAAATTCAGGTTTTATGGGTGGGTTTTTTGCCATAACTAAAAATGTATCTTCAGTGCTCATGTAGGCCTTATGGGTTCAGGGGACTTCCACTGTTTGAAAGAAAAGGATATAGGAAGAAGTCAGGAAAGCATGTCCTCCAAGTAGTGTTTCCACTTAGTTTCCTCTCGGGTGGTCTGTCATGGAAGCGTATGTTATTGCTCATAGTTTTGTGACTCAGAGTGAAAAACGAATTCTGCACTTTCTAAAGTCTTTCTAAAACAAAGTAATGAATTTTTGTGGTCTGTCCCAGCTGAGCAAAATGCAACACTATTGGTTATGAATTTCAAAAAATTAAGAGAATTCGGCTGCACTACATTATTGTTAAACCAAGTTTGGGTTACCCCCGAAGTTGAGAAAGGGGTAACTTTTCCAAGCCCTTCACAAAATTTTACATACATATTCTTACCACATCAAACATTTCCACATCTCAAGATGATGAATAATGATAGCAGCTCAGGCCTGGCCTATTTGAAGAGAAGGTTTAAAATTAAAACCTATGATAAAGACCATACCATGGAAGGCTCCTTCCCCACTAATCCATAAGATCAGTTGTGTGACAGTTAACATATGTTAATACATGAGTATGCTCCCTTAAGTAGGAAATCTGAAAATATTTCGATGAAGGGTGCAGGTCTCTAGAATAGCATATGTTAAATACTCCCTTGCTAGAAAGGTTCAAACATATACACATAGACAAGGTAGACAGATGGATTTCCAGCAGCTCACAGTCACACAGCTTAAGTGGATATATTGTGATGACTGCACCTTAGGCACATCTACCGAATTCAGTTTTGAACTTTGTTCTTGGCAGATAACCGAATACAATATGCTCATATCTGTCTGTGTTCAGATTTTTTGTTGGATGGACTCACAGGACACATGCATTCTCCTGAGAAATATTGTTACTTTGAACAACAGTTTACAGAAAGTAATTGAACTGTAGGTGCTTTAAAAAGATAAGTGATACTGACTGCGTGACATGTTGCTCCCATTCCACCTGGACAGCACTGATGAACCAATTAAGACTGATTACATCATGGAAGATGAAAGACATTCAAGAGAAAATATAGTGATGCGGAAAGTTGACAAATGGAACTTGGCATATTTGAAAGATTAAGCATTCCTAAAACAAAACCCTATGAATGTAAGATTCTTCTTTGCAAAATGCAAAAAATTCAAAGGCAAGAGATTGTGACATATATAAAATGAGTAGCAAGAAACAAAGTCACATGATGTTCAGCCCAAGAGTCCTACACAAATTTAAAAGTAAAATACAAGCATTTAAAAAATTATTAGTTCTCTGGAATTGCAAATAAGTAAATGTGATTTTTTTTTTATTTCAGAAAGGATTCCAAGGAAGATACAGAAAACTATGAAACAGCAAATCCGATGGCTATGCTGGACAAATTGGGGTAGATTTCATCAAAATAACTCAGAAAAATGGGATATAATGGACTTAAGTCAGCCCGTCTTGCATCGAGAGAAATTATGCTACAAAAAATTCACTAGACTTCTCTGAAGGACTCAAAGACTATGAGAATAAAGGTTATCCCACTTCACACTACACTTCGAAAAGACTTTTACAATGACTTCTAGGGAAACTAAGCACCTATGAAAACAGACAGAAGACATTTGTGTGAACAGAAACTTGGTTCTATTCATGCAAAGAAATAAAATGTAAATGTTTTTACTTCACAGTGAAGTCACAAGAACCTATGTTGAGATTCAGCCTGTTCGACATTTTCCTATACCATTTGGAACAACAAATACAGAAAATGTCTTAAAAAAAAAAAAAAAAACAACAAAAAAACCCAAACCCACACCAAACAAACATTAATAGCAAAACAATATAATCACACCTCTCAGGTTTTGTCTGATCTTCAGACACAATTAAGAACTGACACCTTTAAGCCCTTGTGAGGTCAAGGAGCTCAGTACACATACTGTGATACTAGTCTTGATGGTTTATCTTAATTTTTTTTTTTTTTTAAGAAAAAAAGGGTATGCCACTCAACTGGACAAACTTCAAGGCTCTAGTAACTACAGTCCGAAACTGATTTAGCCAAAAATTACACTCTTCTGCCCTCTCTGTATCTTCCCAAACCAAGATCAAAAACCAAAGCAACTCTCTTCCTCAGCCTTCCACTCTCTAACCACAAAGCCTGTTGTGCTTTCTCTAATTCCTGAATACAGAGTACAAACCTCTCCAAAACTGTATTTTCACAAGCATCTTGTATAACTTAAGCAACTGCTTCTGCACCTCACAAGTCTCTGAATCCCACTGTCCCCATCAAAATATCTCTCTCAGAACAAGAACTGTACCTCACTTCCCTGCGACACCGGAGTCTCTCTCTGGCTTTGAGATCTGTTATGTTACATGCTGCTGCTTGGTCCAGTCCACCCACAGCTTTGCCCAGCAGTCAAAACCTTGGAAGCGGAGATAATGCAAGAGTGAGAGAAATATGTTTCTGCATGGCCCAGGATAACAGTCTCCACAAAGATTTTACCAAAAGTGTTACAGCTTAAGTCTTGTTGACAAAAGTAGAACATGCGTTGTAAGTAGAACCAAAAATTTAGCATTGTCTCAGTTAACATCCAAATTATTCAATTAAATTACAACAGATATCATTATTTCAGTTACAATAAGATACAGGGTCCATTAACAAAAAGTCCTTAAAACTGTCATGAAAGAAACTTACTAACATCCACTCCTTTTCTCTCACATTCTGCTCACAGTTCCACCTTTCCTGACTTCTCCTAAGTCAGAAGGTAAGTGACTTCCACTCTTCCCCAGGCACAGATGTCCTGTGAGGTACCAACATCCGTAATTATCCACCATGACCACAATGCTGGCGATGCTGCTCTCCTCCTCCTCACCCTTGGATCCACTTGAATCTATTTTTAAATGTTTTCTAATCACAGTCTGCACTTCCCCCCCCCCCCCCCCCCCCCCAAGTTTCTCAGATGATGTTTGAAAGCTGCACAATAACCTCCTGCTGTCTCAATTGGCACAAGTACTACATACTGTGTCATAACATGCATTATTAATTTTTCCAGCATAGTAATTCAACAATATTTTATACGCCATGTCATAGATCAAAGACTTGGATATTCTTCCCATTAAAAATGACGACTGTGAAAATTATTTTTTTAACATTCTAACGAGCCAACTACATTATTTTTTGTTGGGAACAAATGCATAGCATTATTGAACTTTCTTTGTATTTTCCTCTTTGCTAGAAGGTAAATGGGATGATAATTTTTCTTTCTTTGTCAGAAATGAGATGAATTTAAAAATCTGTTTATACTGAAAAAGCGTCGAAGTAATAGAGCAATGCAATGTACTCCATGGAATATTTGCAGAGCATTTTCAGTTATTTCCATAAAATCAAACCTCTACCTTTGGTCTCTAAGGACCGTTTTTTTAAGAAGTTTTGTGGTGCCACTGCTGCTCTACTGCACCATCTGCTCTTAGAAGTCAATCAAGAAACAAAGTGAATTTTGGAAGCATTGAATAAAATACTTCTAAATACCAAGAGCAGACAAGGACAATCTTGAATTATTTCCATGTTTCTTTAGAATTTCCCTCGTGCTTAGACAGTTCTGCATCCTGAGTCACACTGGGAGATGGGTGATGTATTTAATACGCAGTGAAGCAAGTTACACAGAGTAACTCGCTACTTATAACAGCCGGAAACTCTACTGCCGTAAGGATTGTAATTCTTAGGAGAATAATGCACAGGGTAACCAGACATCTCCACATAGTTCATGCTTTACAGGTCTTTCCCCTGCTTGGATCTCATTCCAGAGCTGCAAGACATAAGGTAAGGGAACCTCCCTCTTCTAAGCAACCGTCTCCTTGTGCTCCTTTCCATAGTGTGCTCTTTCAAGTTCCCCTATGACCTGTATGAGTATATGGGACCGCATGGCTTTCTTACAATTAATGCAGGAGAATGCCTCACATCATTTTTTTTCATGTGTACAACTAAAACCAAAAACTTCAAACTAAGGTATCAGAAAAAATTATTAGTTCTCTGGAATTGCAAATAAGTAAATGTGATTTTTTTTTTATTTCAGAAAGGATTCCAAGGAAGATACAGAAAACTATGAAACAGCAAATCCGATGGCTATGCTGGACAAATTGGGGTAGATTTCATCAAAATAACTCAGAAAAATGGGATATAATGGACTTAAGTCAGCCCGTCTTGCATCGAGAGAAATTATGCTACAAAAAATTCACTAGACTTCTCTGAAGGACTCAAAGACTATGAGAATAAAGGTTATCCCACTTCACACTACACTTCGAAAAGACTTTTACAATGACTTCTAGGGAAACTAAGCACCTATGAAAACAGACAGAAGACATTTGTGTGAACAGAAACTTGGTTCTATTCATGCAAAGAAATAAAATGTAAATGTTTTTACTTCACAGTGAAGTCACAAGAACCTATGTTGAGATTCAGCCTGTTCGACATTTTCCTATACCATTTGGAACAACAAATACAGAAAATGTCTTAAAAAAAAAAAAAAAAACAACAAAAAAACCCAAACCCACACCAAACAAACATTAATAGCAAAACAATATAATCACACCTCTCAGGTTTTGTCTGATCTTCAGACACAATTAAGAACTGACACCTTTAAGCCCTTGTGAGGTCAAGGAGCTCAGTACACATACTGTGATACTAGTCTTGATGGTTTATCTTAATTTTTTTTTTTTTTTAAGAAAAAAAGGGTATGCCACTCAACTGGACAAACTTCAAGGCTCTAGTAACTACAGTCCGAAACTGATTTAGCCAAAAATTACACTCTTCTGCCCTCTCTGTATCTTCCCAAACCAAGATCAAAAACCAAAGCAACTCTCTTCCTCAGCCTTCCACTCTCTAACCACAAAGCCTGTTGTGCTTTCTCTAATTCCTGAATACAGAGTACAAACCTCTCCAAAACTGTATTTTCACAAGCATCTTGTATAACTTAAGCAACTGCTTCTGCACCTCACAAGTCTCTGAATCCCACTGTCCCCATCAAAATATCTCTCTCAGAACAAGAACTGTACCTCACTTCCCTGCGACACCGGAGTCTCTCTCTGGCTTTGAGATCTGTTATGTTACATGCTGCTGCTTGGTCCAGTCCACCCACAGCTTTGCCCAGCAGTCAAAACCTTGGAAGCGGAGATAATGCAAGAGTGAGAGAAATATGTTTCTGCATGGCCCAGGATAACAGTCTCCACAAAGATTTTACCAAAAGTGTTACAGCTTAAGTCTTGTTGACAAAAGTAGAACATGCGTTGTAAGTAGAACCAAAAATTTAGCATTGTCTCAGTTAACATCCAAATTATTCAATTAAATTACAACAGATATCATTATTTCAGTTACAATAAGATACAGGGTCCATTAACAAAAAGTCCTTAAAACTGTCATGAAAGAAACTTACTAACATCCACTCCTTTTCTCTCACATTCTGCTCACAGTTCCACCTTTCCTGACTTCTCCTAAGTCAGAAGGTAAGTGACTTCCACTCTTCCCCAGGCACAGATGTCCTGTGAGGTACCAACATCCGTAATTATCCACCATGACCACAATGCTGGCGATGCTGCTCTCCTCCTCCTCACCCTTGGATCCACTTGAATCTATTTTTAAATGTTTTCTAATCACAGTCTGCACTTCCCCCCCCCCCCCCCCCCCCCAGTTTCTCAGATGATGTTTGAAAGCTGCACAATAACCTCCTGCTGTCTCAATTGGCACAAGGGGCTGTTTTATGTTGGGCTACCATACTACTTAATATGGTAGACCTGATAATCTATTCCCTAGGTATGTCAGACTTTTATGATAGATGGCATTCACAGGGCTTGAGTTAAAACAGATAAGCAAGAGTCAACTGCTAGAAAATTGTTAAAGGAAGCTAAAATCAGCCTGGGCCCAAGTCCTGTCAGGTCAGTACAAAGCCTGTCAACTTAAACTAGCCATGGCAAAATTACTATTCACTGGGCTGTGCAAGATAATGGTTTGTTGCCTGAATTCTGATTTCCACCCTCACCTCGCATGTTCCATCCGCCAGAAGACAAGAAAAAATGGCTAGAGAAAGCAGTGGGCAGCAACTCTTGCTTCAAAACATCTCCAATATAGAGGGTGCAGATTAGTATCACAATTCTTTTAACTAGAACTATGTAGTGCTTTCTGAAAAAAAAAAAAAAAATTAAAGATATCTTCTTTCAGATTTTGCTCTTACAATGTTTCAGACAACCCTATTTATTTTGTTTTCTTTCATGTTGGAATATAATCATAAAAAGGCTCTAGGTTTAGTTTTAGTTTGGTGATTCAACGTTATCTGCGACAAAGAACTGTTTTTCTGATTGTGGCATTTGAATCATGGGTAATCGCAATGACTGTTTAGATATTCATTGTTGCTATTTTTTTTAACATGACTGTAGAAGCTACTAAGTAAATGAAATAAAAATCGGAAAATTAAGGGACAAGATAATTACTGTATTCCACAGACTCAAAACAAACTTTCACATTTGAATTTTGTTGTGTGTGAATAAAGTATTATACTGAATAATCGGGTATCTGAAGGAATTGTGGGAAGAGTTCTGAGGCATTACAAACTCCTGTTTATTAGAAAATTATCATTGCAAAATATAGTGATAGATGAGTGGTTCTCACACTCATTATTTATTTCATCACTTGTAGGTTTTTTTCCAGCTCACTAGCTAGAAACTCTCATGCAGAAAAGTAGCTCGTAACTGCATGATTTGTTATCATCCCTTCACTTGAACTCAGTGTGGCTCTAAACCACTTTATGCCTTGGTTATACTAAAGCTATATACTAACAACACAGATTAGCTAAGTGAAAGCTCACTATAGTACAGACTCATGGTAGTAGCATATTAATATTTACAATTTTAAATTTTTTTTTGTAGACTACAGGAAAAACTATTGAACCCTGTCTTTGAAAAACACTGTTTTGCACAACAACAACAAAATAAAACAATAAAAATATTTTTTAAGTTGAGGGGGGCAGGAGGGTTGAGTTTTTTGGGGGAAGAATTTGTTGCAAATCTTGCAATATTTGCACAGTCTTTTGAAAATGATTGCAGAATAGTGTTTATAAGACATCTCAGAAAACTGGCATGATGCAGGTCAGATTATGTGTCTTTCTATCTCTCAATATTCTTGCTTCCATTATCAAGCAGAAACTGGAAATTGATTTTATCAACTGCCCAAAAAGGATGACCTCTAGATACCAGGTAATGATAGTAACATCAATTCTCATTCTTAGAAAAGCAAGAGCACTAACAAGAATGGCAACAGATGTCAAGGAAGGAAATAAAATGTCAACACTGAAACTCATTGGTAAACTATAGAGTGCATTTAAAATACAAATTAACGTGACTAACACAAATAAGAACATCTGATGCACTAAATTCATCTTGCAGGTCCAGGGAGGCTTCCTTACCTCTGAGCTCCAATGTGGATCTTTTATTATGGATTTTCCTTTGTTTTATTTCAACTTATTTCCCATGGAAATCAAGCTGATTCAGTAACTTTCTCTGTGGTGTTGTCAGTGTCTGGATATGTCTTCAACCACTTCCTTGTGAACTGAATGATTTCAGACGAGTTTTACAGAGGTGAAACAGTCTCAAAAAATGATTACATTTCTATTATTTTAATGAAAATAAGCAGCCAGGTAGAAAAGACAGATCCTTTAAATATCCTTCCGTAGAGAAAGGCTGCAGGATGACCTTAAACCTTCCTAGATCCCACAGCCAGACTCTCCTGAGACTAGTCTGTAGGAAGATAGGCTGCCTTGGATACTACATTTTAGGGAAATAATATAAGTCTTAATTTTTGCCACTTGATATTACTCTTCCCATTCTATTTCCTTAATAAAATAATATTAATTGGTAAATGAATATATTTTCTATAAATTTACTTTAAGCCCTGGCACATAAATCACAGAAAGCATTTTCTGTACTAAGGAACTAGATTAGGAGTAGGATCAATGATCCGAGTAAATCTTGGCCTCTTTCCTAGCATGAGTAAACCAATATTTTTTCTCTTTGGTTTACCTAAATCAGCTTAAAAGAACATGAAAGATACTACAGTGAACCATTCTAGAAAAAATGTTACTATGTATATTTCTAATTGTATTAGTTCTGTCAGTGTACAACGTACCAACAAGCCTTACTCTGCTCTGCTAGTTTCATAAGAAAACGATTTACTGTTTCACCTTTTCCCCTGAAGTATGATATATTTAGCAATAGTTGTTTAGCTGTACTTAATTAAACGTGACATGACTCAGAAACGTGGTTTGAAAGCAAAACATAAGTCAGTATAGTAGAAAGTAAAGCCTATGAGATGTCCTTCTGAGTTTTCTCTTTTAAAAAAAAAAAAAACAACATATTTTGTCAACAAATATGTACAAGAGAAAATGACCATTTTTTGTACACATGTATTGCATACCCAAGGAAATTAACAAAACATTCAGTAAGAACTTGCATAGAGCACACAGCGCAGCTGTTGAGTACAACTTGGAAGTTATATTTTTCTGTAGTATTTAGGTGCCTCCAGTATTTCACAGAAAAAAAAAAATCATGTAAGTGACAGACAAAATGAGGAGTTATGCAATAAGGACAAGCTGTAAATCAGGTGTGTCTTCCACAGAGGGATGCAGATTTATGTGGGTTTGGGTTCTGATTCAGAGATTTTACTCGGAGAAAAGATGGCAGATATTTATGCACACACACAGAGAAGTGATTTATGTTTGTCTTACCGCAGCTTATTGTATTAGAACTGCTTATCTTTACATGTACTGCATCAAGTGCATCAGCTGAGGTGTATGTTCTGTTGGAGAATTAAGTAAAGCATATGCCGAGAAGAACAGCATTGATGTTATATACAATTCTGTGTGGGGATATCCACAAGAGAAGGGTCAAGATCAATTCCATTAACCAGAAAGCATCAGTGAAATAGATTTTAACGCCTTGGATGTAATTACTCACCAAGATTGTCATTAGCACCACTCCATCCTTTTGATGGATTGAAAGCCATTAGCTACTCAAGTTTTACTAAGACTGTAAAGTTATCCAGAGCATCTAAGGGTACATGTGTTGTGTTGGACTCAATTGAGACAACAAATTGAGCCAAAAGCAGTTTTAAATGTTAAATGAAGAAGAAGGTGAGTACAAAACTGACAACAACAACAAAAAAAGCAATGAGGTGATGTCTCTGTACATTAACAATTAGCCTCATTTTTATTTGCAGATTGTGATATGAACTCATAATGGAGGCCAAGCCATTTCAATTCTCATTTTCACTCCCTACCCAGAACCATCCTGGAGGAAATAATGAAGAAAATCACAACTCCTCCATGTTACAGAGCTGTAGTTTATCTTTGTTTCCTTTGATATTCACCGCCTACTTTGAAAGTATAGGTTTCAGACTTGCTTACTAAACAAGCTACACCTACCAATCCATCTCAACAAACGGGCTTCTTGGATGTTCTCTGGAAGGCTGCATCCTAGAAAGTGAAGAGATTTAGAAGCAGGACTACAAAAAGACATACATGTACATTTAGTTCAGTATTCTTCTTAAGAAACGTTTAATGAAAATCAAGACCCTTTAATTCCCAAATTCTTTAATGAACTGCTTTAGGTGTTTAAGGTCTGCAATGTCCAGAGAAGTGTTTCAAGCAGAAATCTATACTAGCTGAAATTCTGACTCTAAATTTTCACTGAATTCTGCCATGATCAAGACATGATGAATTTTGCTGTGTGTGTTCCTTGCAGGTCCTTTTAACCTCTCCTATAGAAATCATATCATTTCACGTGGAACACATGGTCAGTCCCCATATCCACGTGCCGATCTAGTATTTGGAGATGTATACCCCTTCTTGTAGGTAGTGTCTTTTTCTCCTTTACCCACGGAGCTTCGAATTATTTTGCGAAAAGCAGGATATCATATGCAGGAAACCCTAGCAGTCTTTGCCTCACCTTAACAAAATATTTTTTCATAGTTAAAGAATAGTAAATAGGTGGTAGATGTGACAGTAATTTCTCTCAAGCATAAACAGGAATTCCTTCCTATTTCTCTCACACTGTCTCTCAATTTTGTATGAGTGCACTAACCACTGAGCTTCTAGGCACAGAGCAGCATTTTTACAATATATTCAGAATTTTGTGTGAATGAAAAGAAAACTAGGCATTGGCTTCTAGGAAAAAAAAAAAAGGGAGTATCTAATTCTGTATAAACGGAGGTATCTACAGATCATATAAAAAGGAGGGTTTAAATATATATGCTTTATTCAGACATTTCTTAGGGATAGTTTAAGCATTTGAACTCCTTACTTATACAGGCGCCTATATCCCCGCGTTGAACAGCTTTACACCAATGTGAGAATGTAGATTCTTTCACAAAGACAAGATACCAAAAATTAAGTTCTTCAAAACTGAACATTGCTGTAGACATAACCCTTAATTTCTCACTTCTTCATGGATGTGGAACACATACAACCTGTCTCATCGCAGTACCTGGGATTTCCAGTGTTGTCAAAAGCTCTGAAGCTGTTCAGTTAGGGCTGACATGCATCAACTTAATTTGGAGATGTATCGATCTCATTGAGGAGCACAGCCATAGCTTGGCAAATCTGAAAAGTTTCGTCTTCAATGATATAGGTTAGACTGTTAGTAAACAGGGAGGGGAGGAAGCAGGAGCAACTGTATGCAGAAGAAGCTGATTATGAATGTAAACTATGGTGACAAATATTTGTCAAGCTTCTGGAACAAGACATTAATTCTCTTTATAAATTTTCAAAATCAAGAGCTAGGAATTGCAGACTAAATGCCATCTTCTATTCTGGTGTAAATCCAGACTATCTATTGTCTTCAATTTGATGACATTGTTACTAAGATCAGTATTTCCCTCTAACTTGTTTTTGTCTGTCATCCTTATCCAATAACAAAATCATTTTATAACTAAGTAAATCAGTGTTTGATTACACAAGAATTACCTACCAAATTTGTTACACTGTGGAAAATGTTATTGACATCTGGTTTTAATTACTGTAAAAATATCTAAAACAATTTTGGTGGCCCATTAGTAGTAACTGTTTTGCACAGCTGTGAAGAGTTTCCATTAAAGACCAGGTTCATTGTGTATTAGGCCTTGTAAAATTAGTAAACATTAAGTATATCTATGCCACTTTTTCCATCTTGTTAAGACCAGAATTCTACTCTGGAAATTTTGAAGTAGCATTCACACAACCATTAGTGAAACCATGCAATCACTGAAATTAACTGCATTATAGTTATTTCAATACCTTCACAAGACCAAGGCTGTAAAGAAAACAGTCAAATGTTTGACTTTTTCAGTTTTAAAGATGTGAGGAAGCAAAAGAAACGAAATTTGCCACTTACTGTATTAAGTATTTAATTCTCACTGATTTACTTTTTGAAGTATGCATTTAATATTTCATATGATGCTGTGAATAAGAGAAATCTTATATAATGAGGTTGTTAACTATTTGAAGAAAGGTTGTCTCTTTTAAATTTGGTAGTTAAGGATTAAGTTTGGCACTTCTGAGGAACATCAGTAAAACTACTTCGGGCAACCTAAATCTCGAAAACATGTTAACTCACATACTTAGGTATTGGATGTGTGTTAACCATCAGGTTGAGGAAAGTGATTCTCCCTCTCTACTCTGCTCTTGTAAGACCCCACCTGGAGTACTACATTCAGCTCTGGGGCCCTCAACACAAGAAGGACATGGAGCTGTTGGATCGTGTCCAGAGGAGGGCCACAAAGACGATCCAAGGGCTGGAGCACTTCTCCTATGAAGACAGGCTGAGAGAGTTGGGGCTGTTCAGCCTGGAGAAGAGAAGGCTCTGGGGACATCTTATTGCAGCCTTCCAGTACTTAAAGGGGGCCTACAAGCAAGCTGGAGAGGGACTTATTGCAAGGGCACGTAGAACATGACAGGACAAGGGACCATGGCTTTAAACTGCAAGAGGGTAGATTTCGATTAGATCTAAAGAAGAAATTCTTCAGTCTGAGGGTGGTGAGACACTGAAACAGGTTGCTCAGAGAAGTTGTGGATGTCTCATCCTTGGAGGTGCTCAAGGCCAGGTTAGATGAGGCTTTGAGGAACCTGATCTAGGGGAAGGTGTCCCTGCCATTCAATGGGTTCTAGAACCCTAACCATTCTATGATTCTAACTATGAAAGAGCCATCTTCTGTTTGTCAGTATAATGTATGCGAATTTGATGTCCATTTGAAAAGCAGTTTAAATGTAATTACTTTAATAACACAGTTGGGAGGGTGAAGGCTGTTAGTCCAAATTTGGTGAACTGCTCATAGTCCTCTACCTTTAATAAATTTACCACTAGTAGAAAAGAGCTTGTATCTTAAATGATGACGTTATTTCCTGTACTCTAATACAAGTCTTGCCCACTGTTTCCCTGTCATTTGTTGCTTTCTACCAGTGGTCATAATTTCTATACACTTTCATGTGGCTGCTCTGAAAGATAAGAGAGAGCTCAAGGTTTTCAAGGAAATTTCACAGCTAAGCAAAGCAGCAAAGAAATTTACACCTCAAAAGAACAGCTTTGGCTTGTATGGAAAAGCTAGCAAACTAAAGTTAATGTCAGCCCTTACTCAAATAAAGGATGAAATGCCAAATGCTGTTAAAACTTTCAAAGTCTATGACAGTTACTTTATTAAATATACAAGAAGTGAATACATTCCTGAACTCATTCCTCAAAGGGCAATATAACAAAAATACAGTATTTGACGTGTGTTGAGCTTTTTTTGATTTGTTTGTTTGTTTTTAATAATGTTCAAGTTACAAGCAACAAAATTGTGACCAGTGACAGTATCTTTTGCTTTATCATTAATAAATAGTACTTTTTCATAAGTTTAGAAAAATATGCATTTTACTTCCCAATCCTTAACAAAGGTATTAACAATCATAACAGTCATTCTCTTTCTAACATTAGCTGCATGAAGGACAGGAATCTTGGCCTTGGTTCTGAATCTTAATTGCATACATGTCTAAAAAGTAATTCCGGATTACATTGCTGTAAGAGACAAACTCTGCCCAGTGTTTTGCAAAAATGTTACTTCTATCATGGTTTGCACTGGGACATCACATTCATAGCAACTAATTCTGACATTATGACCTGCCTGTTTATCAAGTACACTGCTTTCATATCATACTGTGTTTGCCTCTCTCTTCTGGCATAGTTAAAACTTAATTCTTAGTAACTTCTTTCTTCCCTAAGGAAAAAGACTTTCAGCAAATCTGAAAAAAAACACAGTAAACAACAGCAATAATTCAAATTACATCCCTAATAGCATTCAGTTACGGCAATAATATTCAATAGCAATGATCCTGATCATGACTAGCAAATTATTTTTCAGCTGTGTTGACTTTAAAATAACATTGGGAGAAAGGTACTGATAAAAAATTAAAAGAGTGGCCTATATATAATGTAATACTTTTGAATTCCTCCATTTCAAAGAGTGAATAATGCAACAAAGTCAAAGATTTGTGTATACCCAAAATGGAATTTTTCTCATTTAATGACTATCAGAACAGTATTCATAGGTCTTTGGTAATTTAAAACTAGCATTTAGGATTTCACTTTCAGTGCTTTCTTGTACTCTGAACTGCCAGTTATCTTATTTCTCCTTTATCATGTTGATCTGAAGCCAGAAGGCTTTTGCTTTCATTAGTAGCTGGTGTAATTTCATTGAATTCAAGTGCTTTTGCTGGAGGTAGGCAGGCATAATAGATCACAACTTAGCCCATGGCATTTTAAAATTAAGAAGTTTGAAGTTATACCCAAGACACAGTGGTAGAGTGGCATTTCAGATATTCCTTTATGTTAGTCTTATTTTCACTAATTACAAATTATTACACATCCCAGATTAAAAACTCTTGACCGACAAATGCCATATGACAATTTCCTCCTGATTTCTTGGGGGTTTCCTCTGCCCTTTCACAGGTCAGTTTCTCTGTTTGTTTGTGTATCGAGACACGACCTCTCCTTCACTGTCTGTTCAACCTTTTCTCACAGAATTCTCCTTTCTATGTGGTGGGAGATTTTTGCATTCTCAATTTTTAATGTTATATTCATCATATCATTTTATTTTCATTATGTCATCGATATGATATAATGAAAAAATTATGTCATGTTGTATTCTGTAGAGGTTTCTTTTTTTCCTGAATTCTCTCCTAGTCAGAAATCATGACTCAAGCTGCTCTACCTACTTATATCAGCCATGTTAGCAAATGATTTAGCCTATTTAGGTCAGGGTACAAAGAAAAAAATGGAATTTTTATATCATGGTATCCACACAATCAGTGCATTCTCTTCTAGTAATTAACGAACAGTGACTGAAAATTTGGATTGAGATGCTAAACTGCTGCAGAGAAAGCAAGTGCACTGTACCTTAACCTATCCTTGGATTGTATGATTTAAACTCAAATATAGATAGCTCAGAAATTATCCTTCCTGATCAAGTGTACTTCTTTTCCTAGGAACAGCCAAGTTTCTGAGTCATAAAGCTGTTCAGACCCGACACCCTACACAACCTACCATGAAGGGAAGCGAAGCTGCAGGCTGACTCATGCACTAGGACATGTGCCTCAGGAGAGAGGCAGGGATGCAGAGAAGCGCTTTTTGAACTCAGCTGTTGTAAAAGTGTCTGGAACTAAAATCTATACAACAAGGTCAAGCTGTTGAAAAAGAGGGGGGAAAGTCTGATAAAAAGACTGACTGCAACATGAACAGCTTATCGACTATGAAAACAAGCAAGTCAAAAAGATCATCGACTCAAAAGAGCAAAAGCATGTCAAAACAGGATGTATCAGAGCTCAGGATGTTTCTAGCTTACACTATTGAGAGGGCCTTCCTATGCATTCCTCACAGAGGGCCTCTCCTTACATAAATCACACAACAGTATACAGCACTAACTGCAGTTACACGTTGTAAGTTTCTCCAAATATATGACAAGCAATATAAAAATACTCATCAGAAAAGAAAAGAAACCCTATGTGGACAACAGCCCCTTGCGCACTGGCTGGCCCAGTTCTCTGGGTTGATCCTGAGATAGCTCCTTCCTTGATGATATAAATCATAAAGCTATGCTAGCTTGCTATGAACACATGCCTTTCTGTTTCTTTCTCAGATGCTGCATAACTTCGCAGTAAGAGACAGGGAGGAGACGATATTACTAATGAAAAAACAGTATCATAGCAAGTAAACTCCCTTGCCTTAAACATGCTGAAAAGGCTCTTTGGGAGACTTTTGCTTCTATTTTTACTTACTTCAGAATCAGTCTCTATTAAATCAAGTGGTTTGCACAATGTCCCTGCTGAACACTGCAGTCAGAACCGTAAAAGATTCTCATCTTCCTTATTCCGTCGTGATTCCACAGCGATTACAAAAACCCAAAGCCTACAGTTCTAGTAGTTAACATTCTTGAATATCGTTCAAGCAAAATTGTTGAGGTTTGAATACATTAAGGACAAACCTACTTATGTTAGAATTCTATCCCAGGAGTCTTAGTAGGTTATAATCAAGGGATAAAAGGAAAAATCTTGACTTCAGAAATGAACTGTTCTATTCTATTCAAAATCTGGAAAAAAAAAAACCAAATCTGTGAGAATTCGAAAAAGCAGTTTTTATGTGCCATTTTACCTTCATAACTAAAGCACGGGGTTTAGTATTAGTTTTTCCATCAAATCTAGGATCTGAACTTTGATTAAGATCACACATAAAAATACTGTAAAGAAAAAAGATCATAATTTTTCTCAGTGATAAATTGCTTCTTTAAAAACAGCTATTACAGTTTCAGTATTGAATAGAAAACGCATAAGCTCCTAAAAAATCAAAAAAACACTTTGCTGAGAATTTGTGATTACATTTCATAAACATCATAGTCACTATTTTGCTATGTCAGACACTGTGAGAGCAAATATGTGAATGGCAAAGCTAGAGAAGATTACTCTTGAATATAAAAGATGAACAGAGTTTTCACTCACTGAAAGCCTGCTGGGAATGGCATCTGTGCTACCACATGAATCCTGTGCTCATGGTTGCCTTATGGTCTTTTCTCAGCATTGATTACCAAAGAAATTGCTTTAGGTCAGAGCGAAATAAATATAACTTGTATTCAGCAAGCAAGGTGACCAACATATAACAAATAAAGAATCCCTTTTTCTTTCCATCATCATTATTTCTCTTGTCAGATATGCTCTTGTAGCACATAGTCCAAGATACGAGACTTCCTGGGTCTCCTGTTAGGTCTTAGCTGCACAGGAGTTTTAACACAAAATTTTCATGGATGAGGCAAATTATTAAGCATTTCCAAAATAAAGATATCCTAAGCTCAAATGTACAGCTGAGTGTCAATATTTACTTCATTTCTTTTGTCAAAATATGCAGATCTGAATGAGCTGAAAGAGTTCTCAAATTGTTACCTAATTCAATAAGTTATTTCAGTCAAAAAGAAAAATAATTAAAACTTACAAAACAAACAAACAAACAAACAAAAAAAAAAAAAAAAAAGGTGGAAATTATTGTGCTACTGTTTCCAAATGAATGATTTCAACTTTGCATGGCCTTTCATTATAGAATTGTGCTTCAATTTTACTTCGTCTGATCTACTTCAAAAAACATTATGGTCACCAGCTGAAGTGAAATAATCTGTTATGAGCAGCATTAAGGGTAAATCAAGTCAATGTACGCTTCAGCTGCCTTCTTAGGAAAAAAAAAGTCACATTCAGCAATTTTAAACAGTAAGTGTAATTTTTGCTTTAACCTTTTGGAACTGCAACCACTCACTTCAAATTTTCAGGGGTTTATTTGCTGGTTTTTTTTTTAAATTTCAGGGCTCTGGCATCTCTCAACTCACAAATTCTCTTTTTGCATTGTAGCTCGACTACTCTCATAGCTTGCATATATGCTGGTTTTTTAGATTGACCCTGTCAGTGTCCTTAGCACCAAATCTCTCATCTACAGTGAGTTCTTTGAGTTCATCCTGTTATGCCTGAGCGTGAAATTTAGTTGGCACTTGGTCCTTAAAGTATGTGACAGAGAACTCCTTCTGGCACTTCAGATGACTCTCTGCACTAGGAAACATTTGTATCTTTTAGGACTTACTCCACAAGACAGCCCAATATGGCTCCCGACACCAATATCACTATCCATGCCCTACTGTCAGGATAGCTTCATGTAAAGCTATTTTTGTAGGATTGTCAGTCATTTACATGGCCTCTCCACTGGCAAAAACGCAAGGAAGGATATTTTCTGTGTTGCAAATGTATCTTTTCTGAAATGTTCCACAGGATCACACTATACAAGAAGAAATGAGTGCAATAAAATCTTGCCTCTCACCCAAAACTGAAAGCTGGCTGAGGAATGGAACCACATGGCTGCACTCATAGACCCAACCAAACTTTTTGGAGCCTGTCAACAACATTCCTCTCTGCTTATGTCTCACACCCAACTCTCTCAGCCAACAAACTAAGATTTCCATTACCCAAAATCCATCAGGAAACCAACAACCTGGCCAGAGTTTGGGATGACATGGTCCAGTCAACATGGCTGGCCACATCCATATACATGTGCCATCTCTCTCTGCAGCCACATACATTGCTGTGGCTACTGTTCTGCCAAGCCACATGCCCCTGTACCCGAGACAACAGGCAGAACAGTTTGGCATCCTTCATGTGACTAATGCTTCCTCAGGCCAGGGCTGTGTAGCCGTGGCTGTGAACACATGCAAAAACACACAGGAAGGTGATTTGGATTGTCCCAAGACAGTCCATCTGTGCCTTTGGGATGCATAAGGCAGGAGTCAGCAGTCTATGCCCGTCACATCCCTACGTATTTACTGTCACTCCCACCTCCCAGCTTGACTTATGCATGTCGATCAGCCTATGCAAAGCCCATTTTTCAGGAAGGTTTGGGCATGCAGAGCATAACTGTCTTGCTGTGAGAGATTCCTTAGAGAGAGGTGTGTGAGCTGCAGGTGTTTTCTGCGCACTGCCACCACAGGAGAGAGTTGGCTTCCCCTAGGAAGGTCGGTCCAGCTATCCACTGTGACCAAGATGTGTCACAGGCAAGCTCACGTTGCTTGACAGTACACCATTTTGCAAGGCTTCCTCAGGGACACTCTCTGCAGCCTGGCAATCCTAAAATAGAGTACCCATTGCCTGCCAGATGTTATCCCGCTCCTCTGCGGGGATGTCTGCAAGAGCTCATCTAACAGTTTATCAGCCTGAGCCTGACATTTGAGTAACTGTGGTGGACCAAGACTCATCTACCAAAATCTCATTTTCAAGAGTAACCACTGCTCTTCAACATATGTGCACGTCAGCTGGACGAGCTGTGATATTTCGGTATGTTAATGATATTGTCTCTATTCTGTGCTGCCTAGCTAAAATGCAGTAATAGTATTTTGATGCTCTGATTTGTTATTTTAGAGTACAAATTCTCAGTAGGGTACAATAAACCAAAAATTAGATGGCTTTCAGTGACTGAGCTTAAACAGTAAAAGCCAGGTTACTTATACATTGTGGATATATCAGTAAATTAGATAACATTTGCCAAAAAAGGACTGGGTGAGTAAAATCACTATCTCATTAGAGTTGGTCCTAAAGCTATAAGTGTGCTCCAGATGCTCTTATCGAATATTCCAGACAAACAAACAAAAAATCAAGTCGTGTTTTGTTTCCTCTTACTTAGTTTTTTAAAAGAAAATCACAGAGCTTGAAACTCACATTTCCAATAAGAAAAAAAATAAATTCAGCAACAAACACTATCGCACGGTCAAGACCTTTCCTGCACATTCCAGATTAAAATAGCCTTGAGATTTAAATATGTCATCCTATGCAGACTAAAGTCAACATCTTTAGGCATCAAATGAAAAGAGCCATGGTGCAATTACCATTCTAAGATTGAGAACAAGAAAAATGGGGGGGGGGGGGGGGGGGGGGGGAAACAAACACAAACATTTCAAAGGAAAAATAAGTATTAGAATCACAATAGCCAACCAAGATCAGTTTTCCATCTGCCAAACATTGTTTCACAATGAAATAAAACCTGCTGAGCTCATCAAAGTGGAAAGTGCTTTACTGCTACATCAGACTCCAGATCACTGTGAATCTAATGACAAGAAATCTAAAGAAGAATAAATGAATTAGCTGGGAAAGGGATAACTGATTTTCATTTCTTTTATGTCTTACAGCATCTTAATCCGGAAAAAGTATCACAGAACCCTGGCTGAGCCTGAAATTAGAAAGGCATGTGTATAATGCATAGTTTTGAATGTCAGACTCAGCTGTTAACAGCTGAGATAATTACATCCCAAGGAAAAAGATGATGAAGAAACACGTAGTAGGAGTAGTAGTAGTGCATAGTCAAGCAGCATCATTGCAGTGTTAGTCTCCACAGAGGATGAGATGATTTGTTGCAACTTTAAAACTGGTTTATACACATGCTGACTCTTTTATTGGAATAGACTGTAATGTTTGTTATTTTTTCGTTCTCACTAGCATCACATAAATGCTTGTTTACATGATGCTCTGCTGTTTTCACCCTTTGCATAGGGTGGGGACAAAGCTCTTTTTCAGTAAAGTGTCAAGGAGGGTGGGAGAAGTATTAATTTCAAGTGAAACAAACTCTCAAATATTAATACTATTTCATGAAGTTGTATAGTCCCATCTAGTGGTCAAAAATTACTTCGATGCATAGAAGAAACAAATATAGCACCTAAGTCATAGTCCCAACAGATCTGTAAATGTTATTATCTGCTTAAGTATTGTACCGATATTCTCATGCTCATATAAGTTCCAGGACCACTATATTTTGTTATATGATATCCTAAGGCAGAGTCATATACAGTGAATGCTCCCTATCCACAGCCAATTCCGGTGAAAATAGATACAATTGCATCTCAAAACTGGACTCATCTAAAGAAAGTGAGCTATCATTGATTTTATTTTGTAGCTGACTTTGCTTCTTGAGAATATTTTCTTATAGTAAATATCACTCTCTAATGGTATTCTGCAAAGTAGCAGCTGACAGTAGCATCATAAACAGCACTTTAGAGATATTGTGGATTATATTACTATCGACATAGTCTTAAAACGAAGCAGAATTCCATTCTTTCTGCAATTGCAACATCTCTTTCACAGTCTCCAAAACAGTATTTCAATGAAGCAGGAGTTCTACTGCTAGAAAGATGTACGCTTTTATTGCCAGCATGTGCAGTATTTATGACTGTTTAAAAATCTCTGGCATTTGTTGAAAACCGGCTAGAAATTGTTTTAATAAAGCTCAAAAATGCTTTTCTGAAGAAGCTAGAAAGTAAACTAATTCCTAAGAGCATTCACAGTTTAGAGTGTAACAGTCTGCCATTTTGGAAACGAAATCACTGATTATTGTGATACAGCTAGATTTCTGGTAATGGCCTAAATCAAGAGCTAAAGCGTAAGTCTAACCACCTCCATAGGGAACGTGAGCAGCAACAAAACTCTGAGGCAGAGTTATTTCTCTCTTTAGGGAAAGTACAGGAAAAAACTTGGTAGTTGTTTGTGTAAGTCGTGAAACACATAACATGGGTGGGGTGAGAGCAATATCTTTCTCTCATGAAATTGCTACGACTTCATTTGCTGTCATCACTGCTACTGTCTAAGGAGAAGGGCCACATGTCCACTGCAGAGGCGATGATGCCTGAAAGGAGCCCAAAGAGACTAGAGGGGCAAGGGACTAGAGAGTCACTAGACATCAAAATGTCCTTTCATAGTTTGGCAAAACAAAAGTTATGTTGACTCATCATCTCAGCGACACTGCCCGGTGCACAGAGAACAATGCCAAGGAAGGCCCTAGACATTTTTTCAGTCTACATCCAATTCATCCACTCTGGAAAATGAGATCTCAATTACTTTTGTAGTCATTCAAATCCATATATTGTCCTAAAAATATTCATGCCATCCATTTTTGTTGTTTGTGCACATTGTCCAAGTAAAAAATTCTGCAGTTATTTTTCAAAAGGCTTACAAAAAAATTTCACTGCAAGTACGCCTGATTCCTTTACAACATGCGATACCTGTTCAACCCCGAACTATGGCATTATTACACTGGCTGGCTGAGTTACACCCAGTCACCAAGGGATCAGTTCTCAAGTCTGGGCTATGAGGCTGCAATATATGGGAAGCACAAATGTGTTTCAAAACTCCCCCATCTATCTAACTTTCTCTGACATTTCAGAGCAAGCCTGGCGGAAATTTTACTCAGTCGCATTCAGAATATAAATGTAAATTTTCAAAACGAAGGCAGTCTACCTGGGAAAAAAATATTCTGGTGCATCAAGAAATCCAGATACCTGTGAAAACCTATGTATGTCAGTTGCAGACTCACAGTAGGAGAAATGCTGCAATGCACATTGCAGGATGATAAAAGCCAACATATGTGGTAAGAAAAAGTCTTGACCTCCTCCCGTATAGTTCTGTATTGCACTGAGGTACTCTCCCCATGTTCATGGGAATAGAGTTGATATTGCTTTCATTAAGATTTTTGGCTTACACTTTTAAGATAATGCATTTTTCACTCATTTGCAGATAAATGCATTCTGTTAAGCAGTAATTCTCAAACTTAATGCCTTTCTGTTCTATTTCGCTTGTATCTTTCCAACCTAATGACTGTTTGAGATGGAATGAGGTTCTATACCTTTCCTTTTTTTCCAAAAAGAAAATCTTATTAGTGAAATATGAAATGGCAAAAATTGCTTCTTTCTGATATTTTCGGATCTGCAAATATTGTCTTCTCCACCTTTGCCACATTTCCTATAAACAAGTTTTTTTTTTAATGATATTGATGAAGAAGTCTAGTAAAAAATTTATCAGCTAAACTAACTTAAGTCCTCATTAGCCAGTGTTACTGGTGACATCTGCATTTACACAGATCCCTGATGAAACTCTAGTATTTTTACAGGCTTGCTATCCTAGTTTTACCGACTGGAAATTCTAATCCTCCTCCGTACTAGCACGCAAGTTGTTTTAGTAACACTCCTCCCTAACACTCTCTAATCCCATATGCCAGGGCTATCAGCAATAACATTCAATTAAACTATTCTCAAGCTCAGGCCTCCTGACTTTCTAACGGTAAGTGCCTTTCAGACTGCTCCTCCCGTTTCAACATTACCCGCTTCACGTTCCTTTTAGCAGTCCCTTATCCATACCACAGTTTTGCTATATCTTCTCATGTTGAAACAATAATCTTCCTTGAAACACTAAATCAAATTCTTTGCTGAGCTACAGACAGAGTAGCTTTATTGTATTTTACTTGTCTATAAAATCAATTATGTTACCAAGGAAAGACACCATGTCATTGTGATATGCGTTCCTCTCTTATAAATCCATATTGTGTATTTGTCATTTTCCGTTTAGCTCTACATTTTTAGTTAATCCATCTTTAAAATATGTCTCAAAGTCTTCTTTGAGAGGTTGAACTGTTGTGGTCAATAGTTGTCCATGTCACTTTTCTCTTACTTTCTTCAACAATATCTTCTTATCCCATATAGCTGTCTCTCTCTTATTGCAGTTCTCTGCTTGGTATTTAGATGATCTGGTGGACTGTGTCCAAAAACGTAAAACTGAGAAACATGCCAGCTTCTTAATCCATGAAAAGAGTGCAGAGATCTCGCGGAGAAACAGCTGGAATAAAACCAGGAAAAAAAAAACTTCTCTTGCCACAATACCAACACACACAATAATATACAAATTTCAGTTGAAGATAACTGTTAAAATCGAAAAGTTTTTATGACTTTTGTGAAATTCCAAGTAAACACTGTTCTTGAGAAGTCACAGTAATTGCTCAGTAGAGTTTAATGGCTCCTTCCCGGCTGCCACACTCTTATCTATACAATAAATCTGTCCTTTGGTAGTTGTTAACTATGGATTTTTGACCCAAGCAACAATATGCAAATTTGAACAACAATATAAATCACACTACAAGAACATTGTTTTGGACAATGAACAATACCCCTTTCTGAAATAGTTGAGGTCTAGGAGGTATTAGATTATCAGGTTAAAAATGAGCATTCAATACAAAACCAATCGTTATTCACACTTTATTTTCAGGAAAGTACTCCTGTTCAAAAGCAATGCATAGATTTAAAAGCAAATGGGTCTTAAAGGTATAATTAGAGATGCAGGTGTCAAAGAGCTCTCCTGATTAGAAATGGACTTGCTTAAATGCACATTACAGTCAACAGGCAATAGCTCATCAATGTGCAGCTACTAGACTTAGGATACACTCTGTGTCTTGTTCAATTTCGCTGTTTACATAGCTAATCTTTTCCTAACAAATCTGCCTCACTGAAAGCGAATCCCAATGCTGTATAAAAATTTGAGATAAAACGGTAAGTCTACCTGTTCACAAAGCTTAGATCATTCTATTTAGCTCAATTATAACTGAAACTGCTAACATAGAGTTGCATGAATATTATGATTAAATGAATAGTTACCTGCTTATTAAAGTTCTTTGAAATTTTGTACACGCATATGCAAAATGGCAAGTTACCCTAGCCTGAGCATAAATTTGGCTCTCTTGTAATGAACAGAAAATGTCTGCACAAGTCATTAGAGATAGAAAAGAGAGAATAGGCACAAAAGAATCCATACCATACACATTTCAGCGCTATCTGTTATCAGGGTAAATAAAAATGAAATTAGGATGAGTTTGAAAAGAAGGTAAGTCCTTCAAACATCACAACAGTGAAAACTACAAGATCTTACCAGCCAGAGTCTGTAGTCCTGATTTTGGCAAAGACATTGGGAAAAAAAGAAATGCAAAGAGAATTGCAAATATCTCTGATAATAAAATATCATAAGAGGTGGGATCTGGGAGGGGAGGATGCAGAGTTACTTAATATTTTAACTTTTTACTAGCCCTTCTTCCTCTGAGCATCATCTCTAATAGCTATTTATATCTTGAATGGGATACTGAGAGTAAAGGAAGGACTTAATCTTTGAGTAGCCATGGGACAGGCATTGCTGAGGAAAGTGGGCAGAAGGCAAAATAGCAGTTTTTCTTCTTAGGTCACTAGCCTGGAGGCCACACAGGCCATTTAAAAGACTGACATCAGCAGCAGAGCTCTTTGGAACTCAAGAAGGTTATCTTTCTCTAATTGCTCCCTGAGCATCACCAGAAGCGAGATCGCTTTTCATTACCTCCACTGCAGCTCTGTGGTTAAATGCCACAGCTAAGACCTTTATTTGTCATTGTATTCCCATTTCATCCTATCATTCTTTAACATCCATCCCCTTCTGATCTGTTCTTTCTCTCACTTTGCTTTTTATAAATGTGAAACATTTGGGCTGGGAGAGATTTCTGTAACCAATACGTATTTCAGAATATATTAGATGGGCATGAGTCACCATAGAATTACTAGGTCTTCTATTTTTTTTTTTTTCAGCACTCCTGCGAGTCTTGATTCTTACCTGAAGGTTCCTGTTCTTTACATATGTATTTTTATGTTATATGCTAATCACATTGTTCTTTTAGAAAGTAGAAAATATCTACATTTCCTGTCTACTAAAAAAAAAGGTATCTCTTAAGAGCTCAGATATTTAACTGAGAGATGCTTTATTTAATCTTTAATGCCTTGCTAGCACTGCAGTCTCTGTCTGTTTTGAATTGTCTTGCATATAACTCCCTAAAACAATAAAAGTAAAAAGAAAAAGTCTTCATAAATGGCTCTTTATTAGGGTATTTTCATTGTAGATCCCATTTCAGTTTACAGAGATTTGAATGTATAAATAAACTTATGTGCATAGGCATTCTTGCTGTCCCCATGTTTTCAGAATCAAAACTTTTATCCTAAAGCAAAAGCTTGAAAAAACAAAATCCTAAAAACATTAATATGTTTTCACATCATTTATTTACAATTTATACATTGAGCAAGGTTTCTGAACAAAAAAAAAAAATCATCTGTCCAAACAGGAGTTGCAAGCCTCCTCCTTTTTCCTATATTTGCTGCAGATACTCCAAGAATAACTTAAGACTGTGGGGCTCAGGAATTTTCTTTTTAATAAAGTCATCTTCACTGAATATTAGAAAGTTGGGTTTTATGCAATCTAAACAGATTATCATTCACAACTGGTTATAGTTAATGTTTGTCACATTTACTGTTGGTATATGGCGTTCACAAGGACCAGATTGACAGCAACTGCCTGGTGATATACTGCTATTGTTTCACCTATTATCTCTAAATTCCATCTCCCTCCTTCCTTCACAATAAGGTTTGCTTTTTTAGATCTTTTTACCTTTCTGTTTGATCAGTGATGATCTCAGTAAGTCTTCAGAAGCACCCACTAATTCCAGCTGCCCTTTAAAGTCATAAAGTATATTTCTGTCACATAAATATACAACTATATGGTGGAATTCATTGTTGCAGACATCCTTGGCTTCCAGAGGGTCAGCAGGATTTAAAATAACAATAATGGAAATTAACATTTTTAGGAAAAAAAAAAAAACAAACAGGTAAGGCTTTATGAAACAAAAGCATTTGGAGAGAATATTAACCCTCATGCCTCAGGGCATAAACAAACCACTAACTGATGGGTTGCAGAAAGAAACTTTTTCCTCAGGGCAGATTTTATAATTGCTTACTCCACATCTTCTTCCAGCTTCTTTAAAACATCTTATAGCACTGAGAGTCATCGCTAAAAATGTAATGGTAGAGTAGATGGAGGACTGGATTGGTTTTGCATGGAGTTCTCATATTTCTCCCACATGACATTAATGCTGCTTTTATTTAGAGTTACTGGCTCTCAGATTTTACTAAACAGATTCTAAGATGACCCTTTCCCCAGCTAGCTTTCTTTCATTTGATATTTCACTGTGTGGTTTATGCAGAGTAAGTTAACTTCAGCTAATTCATTTGCAGTACTTACAGCCGCAGCTGTGTCTTTCACCTTATAGCCTCATTCACACATTCTGTTTTCCAGCTACTAAGTTTTGCTTTGTTTTGTCTGTCAGTCTTCTGACCTTTCTGGTTTGGTTTCTAGCTTTCTTGTGGCTTTTCAAGTCTTACTTCAAGCTTTTCTTCTCTCTGAACAAGAACAGTTGGCATACTAGCAGTGCCTTACTAAAAAAAAACTCAGAACATAAATTACGGAAATTGGTAGAGCATCCTAGTTTTCTTCCTAGGAGCTGTATTTTCATCATACTATTATTTTTACAGTGACAAATTCTTTTAATCCATACCAAATTGGTAACAAATTAATTTCAGCTAATACAGATAGTCTATTAACACTCAAATCACCAGTTTTAAGCATGTGAGCCAGTTAAACCAAAAACTATAAGGAGACATAGCTTCTCAAGAGTTCAGTGCCGAGAGATGTGTTATCTGAAGGGAGAAAATAACAGGACAATGTAGCCAAAATAAATCAAATATACTCACAGGCTGAACTGGATGGTCTAGTCCTGATAAACGGAAAGCCTTTTATTCTTATGAATTAATGTTGTAGTATACAAAATTGAATTTGTCTGTAGAAAATAAAGCAGTGAACAATGTAAATTGAGCCACATAAAAATAAATGAAATAATTTTTTGTTTACAGCTGTTAACTTTACAGGCATTTTTTTCATCCAGGTGTGAATAAACTATTTACTTTATATGTTATGAAGTATGTAGCTTAAATGAGTAGGTGGTAAATCAGAACTGATGCAGATCAGCTTGGTTACTCATTATTCAAGAAAACAAATGACATCTCACTGAAGTATATGATGCAATAAGATAAAACTGGCAGACTCTAAACCTTGCACAAACTCTACAAGTATGATTTTACTGTACTTTTTAGCTTTCATAAGTAAAAGCTTGTTCCAGCATTTGCTTTAAGATACCATTTTAAGTGATGACTATCAGTATTTGTGTGATAAGTATGGTCCAGTCAGGACATGGCAAAACTTACTGTATTACAATAAACATACCTTTTTTCTTTCCACTGTTGTTTAATCTGCCAGTGATTCCTGAATATCAGTCAGACCTTTACCAGGCTTCTGAGTGTTTTGTATGATGATTAAGTCCGGACATTGTTCTGCGGGTTTACTTGCCTTGGTTACCAGGTTTTCTTTAAACACCACTCATACAGAGTTTATTGCACAGATCTTCTCCCATACTTTATTCTGTCTATGATTTACTATGACTAAACGTGCACAGAACTGAGCAAAGGTGCAAAAGAGTCAGGCTGAGGATACCAGTAATGAAGTAGTTTAAAAATAAACAGAGTGAGAACGTTGGAATTACAGTTTGAAAATGAATCCTCTATTCATCTCTAACGTTCACATTTCTATTCCTTTTATTCAAAGTAATAGGAAATTATGATTAAACCTTAAAGCACTCAGATTAGAGACTCAGAGAGGATAAGTATTCCTCTAGTTCAGAAACTTAACCAATATTCTTTGCACTTCACTAAAATATGATTGCATGAAATATTGCTTTTTTGGTAAAGCAATTTAAAAAAAAAATCACCTCAGATCATATCAGGATTATTTTTTTTAATCTTTCCTTGACATTTCTGTTTATTTTCTAATGAATTTGTAGGTAAAGCAATAGAAAAGATGGCTAAGACTAATAAAGTTGCTGGAAGCAGAATGGGTGTCGCAGGACCTCAGGAGTTGTACTGTTCAGGCAGAAGGAAAGTGAGTTCAGGCTTTCTCAAACACAGGGTACTCAGAAGAAGACAGTATTCTCAGCCTCTTCTTATGACATTATATGAACAATTAAAATGTCCCTAGGATCCTTATCTCTTACTGAATGTCCTAATCGTGAAATCAAACATGAGTCTCAGTCACATTTCTGTACTGTGAACAGTGTAGGGCAACCTCAGTGCATTCTTCCACCTTGCCAAGCTCACTCAGTCCCAGCCAGAAACTCTGAAGAATATTATTAGTGCAGAGCTGGGACCCACCTCCCCAGCAGTGCTGAGCTCGTGCTTCTCAGCAGCAATTATAGTGCAAGTCCAGCTCTGAGCTGGCCTTGTTCATGGGACTTCCTTTCGGCTCAGAGCAGAAGACTACAGAAATAGCCCATCTTGCTCCTCTTCTTGATGCAAACTTTTATAGAAAATGGGACAAGGTTTGCCCTCAAAATCTGTTCCAAATCTTTTTGTTTGTTTTTCTACATCTGCAACCTCTCTATGAGTAGAGATCCTCTTCAACACGTGTGCATATGACAATTATTTGAAACGTTTCTCCTATGTGGATAATGATGCTTGTCCCACTGCTCTCAGATTCCTTTCACTTAGACTTTTCCCCCCGTGTTCTTTCGGAGCAGGGGCATCTTTGTGAGCTGTTCTGTCAAATTCTGATTCAGTTCAGACTCACTCCTGTCAGCCATACTGTGGAATCTGAGGAGAAATTTCACGGTTTTAGAATTGAACCCCGAGAGGCAGAAGGAAATAAACCTTCACTAATAATTCTTTTATTAATCTACTTTAATTGATGTATATAATTCTATAACCAAAAATTAATTGTTTTTCAAGTTAAATGTAATTCTAATGGCTCGTTTTGCTGTATGTAGCAACATTTCTGCTGTAACTCTGCCTTTTGGGTCATTAGACTGAATGCTTGAGCAATTTACTCTATGTTGCTTTCCTATAGTTCACAACTAGGGAAATTAATTTAATTTTGTCCAGACTCAAAGCAAATGTTTGACTAAATGCAATTAGTTTACTGATACATGAACAAGCCTAGGACAGGATTTAATTACATTTACAGAAATTTAATCTAATGAATCACTTGATTTTTTTTCTACTATTTAATGGACCTTGCCAGGATCAGTATAAGTAAATCACCCAAAATACTATAGCAATATCTTCTACACTCCTCTTCAAAGAATCAACCTGTATACCTAATCAATAGCTATATACTGTTTGTACAATCATATGGAGGAAATCTTTCCTTTTTTTTTTTTCTCCCGTTTTCCAGAATATCAACAAGACTGGCTGCTGTGTAACAAGAATAATGTTTGTCGAAATTAGCTGTATAATGGGCACATTAAGGCAGGATTTGCCACACTGACTTTCTAATTAAGTATTCTGACTCCAACAATGGCCAGTACTGAATGCAGTAAAAGAAGATACAACAATTATTATAGCAGATAAACACATGATAACTTATTCAGAGAATATTTCTTTGAAAATATTTGACTTACTGTCTTGAATCACAGGAATTATTTCCAGTCTATCTAGTTTTACTAGTATCACATGGCAATGAATTCATAATTTTAATATTTTATTAAGAAAATAGATTGTTTCTGAAGCTACATATAAAAGGGTTTGTTTCCTTTTTTTCTTCCTGCGCAATTGACTAAATATGTTGTCAAATATATATGGTCTGTAACATCCACTGTTAACAAACCGTGGCCATCATATGCTCTTTTACCGGTCTCACATTGCCACCTGTTTTGAGTATTTTTGATGTTTCTGGTCATTTTTGTTCTGCCTTGGAGGTGTGCCTCTTTATTATTTACAGTTTCTTAGACTGTAAATTATTGTGTTTTGGCTCAAGTCGCTTTTCGAACTCCACCATGACGTACTTTTTTAATGTTAGCATTTCTTTTTAGCTGTCTCCTTTGATTTTGTGATCTCATTTAAGTAGGAAAAAAGCCTCCGTTCTGTAAAAATCCCTCATCAGATTTTTTTTCAGGTTTATAGATAACATTTTCATAATAATCCTTCATTATGATAAATAAAAACACAAGGCTATGATCTTGAGTTTCAGACTTATTTTTGTCTCTCTATAATGGATTTATATAACAATCAGAAGCAGAAATTAAATATTTTGCAGATATAATAATTTTTTTTTCTTTAAATGTTTTTGAAATGCAAATGCAGTTCAAAAACATTTTTAACAAAGCTTTTAGAAGCTTGTTTTTTTTTTTAATCAGGTTTCAAAATATTGTCTAGAAGGCTTTATATTCCTTCAACCAGGATATGCTACAAATCTTTCATTTTTATAGTATTAATTGCAAAATCATACATTACTAAGCAAAGAACTGTTGCCTAGACTTGAATCTTATTTACACGATATTAATGGAAAAATTACCAAGGTCATGTAACACTTCTGTTAACAATTCTTTACTTACAGGAGAAAGTTGAGTGTTAGATTTCCAATACTCAGTAATCTGGCTCAACAGAGGCACACTGCCTATGTTGTCACATGAATCATGTAATCATTCAACTTATCAAACTTTTACTTGATCTTGTTGGCATTCTATTGCATTTTAGAGGTAAAATAAATTCAGATTCCATTTCAGTTTCCTAAATTATTTCATCTAGCAAAATAGAAAAAAAGAAAAAAAAGATTGAATACAAGAAATTATTCACAATGTGGTGAACTACTGCAAATTATTTATGACCTAATAATTGCTTGGAAATTTTTTCATTTTATAGCTTTTTTGTCCTGAATTTTCCTCTGGATTAGGTGCCCGTTGTTCTCCCTAAGGCAATTTAAAGCCAGCAAAAAAAAACTTATCATGACTTCTGGCTAAACTGACCAATATATAAATGCGGTTTTAATTCATGTAGATCAAATATGTGCACATAGACCATCTAGAATTATTAACAATAGGACAACTATTGCTTACCTGAGAAACACTTTTACAACCACTTCAACACTTCTATTGTTATTCTGAAAGTTATTCTGAATGATTTCTTTCCTTCCTTTGAATTATTTCAAGGCACTTTTACGTTCTAGGTGAAGTTTTTTTATGCAAGCAGTTTTAAGAAGTAAAGGGCAAGAAGTCGATCTTTTGAAAGATTTGTGAGACAAGCAAGCAGGTGACTGAGGGAAGAAAACGGATAAAATGATCTGAGAGCATCCTGCATAAGAAAAAGGAAAAAAAATTTAAAAAAAAAGTAGAGAAGCTTGAACTCTAGGATATTCAGTACACATGCACACACATATATGAAGTTCCATACAATTATCTAATTATATACAGAATCACACACATGCACATCACATATACACATCCACGGGCACAAATACACACAGATGTTGCCAGAGAATAACAGAAAAGTTGTGCAGCTTGATGGACTTTTCATTCAGACATCTTTACCGCAGTCTCAATAGCAATAATGTTACTATGGCTTATATCACACTTCTTTAACAGACTTCTCAATGCTTCAGAAAAAAGGGTTCGTACACAATACATTTTATTTACACGGAGAAAAAAAATGGAGATGATGTTTTATAGATACTTTGACTTCAGTGCTGTTTCCTGAGAAGAAAGCACCTCAGTTCAAAACTGTGATCAGTTTCATTTACCAGTAAAATCACAAAAGTGCTGCTATAACAACATCGTGTTCTTATCTGGTTGTTTTAGAGTACAAAGATACAAGGAATGTTGGCACAACAGCAGCTAAACCAGCTGCAGATCTGAGTATCCTCAAGAGACTACAACAAATCAAAAATAGCTCTATATAATAAACACCCAAAGATGAGACAACTCTAAGTTATGTAGGTTCTGATAGCTGCATGGACACTAGCTATGATGTAATTCCAAGTCCAAAGCAGCTATATAGAATACACTGAAGGCATATGTTAATTGACTAAAACCAGCCTTAATCTGAAATACTCATCAAGTGTGGCTAACTGTGCACTTCTAGGCTGTTTACCACACTAACTGTGGATTAAGACCCATTCCAAAACAATGTGAAATTTTTATCCATGAACTAGAATTAAACTGTAAAACAGTGCTGATGAAATAGGTAAGTGACATGAAGGTTTGCAGAGAGGCAACAGTAGCTGCACTACTGGCCTCAGCGAGAGGCATGGAGGAGAGGGAAGACTGAGCTGCTCTCTGCAAAACCAGCACAATCCATCCCACCACTGAACATGTTTGGAGGAGGCAGATCCCTCACCAGGTGAAAAAGTTACGGAAATTGATCTTAGCATAGAGAACGGCATGTGGGTAAACACGTTCTTTTCTTCTTGAAATAGGGAGGAAAAAGTCATTTTTAGTTGAAAAATGCTATTTTTCAATGGTAGACTTCTTGTCTTCATAGGAAGCTAAATTAGAAGCTCTTACAATTAGCTTCAGCCCAAATACTGCAGAGACAGAAACTCTTCAACACAAATTAACTTACAAGAATTAAAATAATGACAGCTGGGATCTCTGCCTTCTTACCTTTTAAGCGTAGGGCCTCATCCTGAATTCTCTTGTATCAAAGTATTTGAAAAACTGTATGTAAGACTTAATCAGTTAAATTATTTTTCATTAACTCCTTTTGACATTAGAAAATAGAACCTTTTAATGAATTGACACTGAAATTAAAGTTAATTGATATCTAGAAGAGATTCTATCTCCTTGAAAAAGATTTTATATTTTATTCCAACAGATGCCTTTTATTCTAGTTGTCAGATCTTTCTTCAGACCACTTTTTCTTGGTGTGAATATGAAAGTAGTTTTTACAAGGAGGTGCTAAACAATTTCTTTATGTGACCATAGCAACATCCCATGATAAATGCACACTTCCCTGAAAAAATAGAATTAAATTGATTCATGTTACTGATGCGAAATAGCAGTCGTTCAAATAGTCTTCTTCAAGTCAGAGATTACTTTGGTGAGAACTTAATTTTGGTAAGTATATACTTTTAAGTTTTACATGTGTTATACCAAAAGCACCATCTGAAATTCAGAGTCACTTAAAATAAACCAGGATTTTATGTTCAGGAAATGGATAAAACAGCAGTATGAAAGGTGATGAAAATTAAAAAGAGTTAATTCAGTGAATCTTGACCCTTTCATGTCAATTAGCTGAAACAAATTCAGAGGAAAACCTGTTCTTTCTTGCTGGAATGTAACAAATTCATTAATGAACTTCTTAGTTTACAGGAAAACCAATAAGATCAGTGTGATTGTATGTTCTATAATTATGCTAATTAATAGGCAATGCTAACCAATGCCCAGAAATATAAGTGAAAGACAGAACTAAGACTGAAAAACCATTTTTCAAAATCCCAAACTGCACTGTTAAATCACAAATTTATTCACAGCTAAGGAGTGCAGACTTGAAACCAATATATCTAACTACTGATGTTTATTTATGTGCAACATCAATGTGATTTAGACACCTAAATCCAACAACTACTCTGAACATAACAGCCTGAATTACAAGCTTTTGGAGCAAGATAAGCCCTGAAGTAATATAACGCAGCCATATTGACAACATCTAGAATTTTACTGTATGTAAGGCACGCCATATATCTGAGCTGAAAGAGAATCAGAGCAGTCACCTGTAAATAATAGTACCCAGATGTGGTACAAGGTGCTTAAGATACTATTTTAGGAATAAAAGACTGAAAACAGCTTCCATTGCCATCATGTCTAACCCCCCGTTACCTGACACAATCTGTATTGTACAGCCCATTCCTTTTCATAAGCGCTCCCTCATCAAATTGGTTAAATGGCATAGCCAAAGCAGACCTAGAGAAAGGCTACTTCAAAAACTCATTCTTCTTATGGCTACCAGCTCCCTACTGTTCTAATGTTTGCTGTATTTGTTTTCATTGTCCTTGATCCTTTGTCTTGCGTGCATTTGCTTTCTGACCAGCATAGCTTCCCAGTGGTGTTTGACCAGCATTGTTACTCCTTTTGATAAGTTTCTAGCAAGCAATTATACAATCTATGAGCTAGACCAGAAAAAGACGGGATCTTTCAGGACTCCACTAAAATGAGCTCCCTACTTTTCTGATTACTCCAGCAGCCATTCTCTAGGCTTCCTCTAGATGACTAAACAAACTATTCAGATGAAGGACATAACAGTGACTTTTGGTTTTGTAATGTTTTCAGTATTTCAGTAGTTGAGCGGAGCATTTTCTTTCTATTTCCACAAATTCTTGGAATTTGTAGCATAAAAAGGCAAAGTTAAGCGTAGCAGCAGCATTTGTGGTGAAAACACGGCGGTAAACAGAAAAAAATAAGATACAAAATTGGAAGCACACCTTTGTCAAGACGGTTTGCTCTAATTTCAGTTGGAGTTTCACAGAGAGAAAGAAAGTCTTAACACAACTCACACATCACCGTAATACAGCCAGCGGCCTGGTAGCCTGCCACTAAGAGAACCCAAATCCTCACCGGCTCGTGTGCCAAGGTTTTGCTGCTCATATTAGTTGTTCAGTGGTAACATCCCCAGAGCTGCTTGGATCTCTCATGCTTTCACCAAAACAAACAAAAAAGCGCTGAATCTCAGAAGTGCAAAAGATTGCCATTCCTAACCCAATAAAAGGATCTATTTTATGTTCAGATGCTGCAGCACTTGACTGATACATTAAACCATGCATTAAAGGTCTGTCCATCTCTCATAAAAAACACTGGAAGCTTTGCACAGAAGAGAGCCACAGACCCTAAAACATCCAACTGAAGCAAAGCAAGTTACCATACTGTGTGCCATTATATATTAGAGACAGAACAGGCTTGTTCCATAATTTTTGCCAAAGTTCTTGTCTTACAGGGGCACATGGAGTCCTCCTATGTTTGGAGTAAAGAGTGGTCTGACCTCCGATGTTGCAGAAAAAGAAAAAATATTGAGATACGCATGTATTTTTGCCTGTATCTAATGAGTCCTTTATGCTTGCATGAATTAGTTCTCAAGACTGACTTGGACAATTTTCTACCTTAAAGTTCACCAAAGCAAGGCTGACTCTATGCAGCTGAGCATCCTAAGTAGTTAAAAGGAAAAATTGTCATTTCCATTAGATTGTGACATGTGGCCATTATGAGAATATCTGACATCTTCATGCAGAATGTCTTCCCAAATCACTGGGCAGGGGGGGAAGACAGAAGAAACTAAAGTGTGGTAATAGCTCCTCTTCACGCCTCCAGAATATATTAACAAAACAAAAAATAGCTGCCCCCGACAGTCTAAATTACTTATTTTATGTATTCTGTAGTATTCTCTTTGAAAATTAAATCATTTACTCCTTGGATGTATTTCATATACTCTGAAGGATTACTTTTTAGCATTCTCACCTTGAACCCAGGATCTTTCATTTAGCTGCATAATCAAGTGCCCGTTTTTGTGCCGTACTGTAAAACTCAAATGCGTTGCCTCGGAATGGAAATGGATATGCTGAGTACCATACAAAACCCATCTAAGTGCACTAGATTGGAAATGTTTATTTCTCAGACTTGTCTCCAATGAGGCAATGAAAAGATAAAGAATCCTCCTCCTTTTGTGGGATACTTTCATGTATTAAAGACAGATTAATAATTAAAAAAAAACTTCCAAAATATGGAATTCTGTCCAAATCAAAACTATTATTTAAGCTAAAATAGTGTCATTTAATACTGCAGAGTGATCTCAGAAAAGCTGGGTGTATAAGGTATTAAAAAATGTTTTATTTTTCTTTTCACTGTTAATTTATTCGTTAACCACTATATTTTTTTTAATTATGATCTTTCTTTCCTCAAATAGGACTCTCAATATGTTCAGATATGTGACAAGGAATGAACCTACTCTGAACAAAAAGTTTTCCTAGTCAAAACATTCTTATTGTTATTTAATCTGGCAGAAATACACATAAAAATATATCTGAGAAAAAGTATGAAGAACCACGGAGAAAGTTACAAAGCAACCACTGTTTAATGCTAAATAAGAATAATACTGTCTATCCAATTTGTGAGCCTATGTGAGAAAAACATCTGTGTTAAATCATAATAAGCTATCAGATAAGAAATTCCAATACAAAATGCAATTTTAATTGTAACTATCGACAAATGAAGCTACAGAAATAACACCAAATGCATGGCATACTTACTGGAGGCAATGAAAATGAAGATAATTTTATGGCACAGTCTTTTCCAGAGAAGAGATAATGCAATCAATAACAAATATTTTTGACCTTGCAGTGTCTATAATGTTCAATAAATATCTAGTACGATCTACTAGCAGTTTCTTAAAATTAGTTTATAACAACACTGTATCGTTGTCGCGGATGAAGTGATGCACTTCACTTGCAAGAGAGAAGCAGCAATATATTTTATTGATATAAGACAGTGAATTAACAAATTTCAGTGGTAAACATGACAGTGCTTTACCTAGATTTGATGGCAAGGTACACTGGATTACTTACCACATAGAGAACAGGGTCAGACAAAACTGTCAGGGAGACCCTCCTGATGAGTTAAAAGGTTCAGAAAGGACCCCTTTGCCTTCTAAACTCCTTCTCAGAGAGGAGTCCCAGTGTGTCTGGGTCTAATCCTAGTCCTTGACTCAGTCAACATTTTATGTCTAAAGGATTATATGTGCACAGTCAGTTTAAGATATAATCTTGGCAAAGCTTCAGTCACTTACCGAGGATCTGTTTCTGCAAAGAATCTCTCGACTTTGAGGAGTAACCTTGACAGGTGTCCCTACTCGAGGTGGGGATCCTGGAGTGCAGCCCACTGCCACACAGGAGAGCTCCAAGGGCTCTCGGGCTGCTCACTATTTATGGAGCAAGATGATTGTCTAACTTATAGTATTTGCACACCAACTACAGATGCCAGTTTCTTACAAAATTGGCTTGAGTTGGACACTGACCAGCACCATGGCCAGGTGGGTGCATTATCATCAATTAGCCCTTGGCTATTGAGTTGTTATCCCTCGAATTCCTCTCTCCCTTGAGCTGGGTACAGCCATCACGGCCAGACACATCCATCACGATTGCCACTGGTGGTTACCTCCTGAGCAGGGTTACGGGAAAAGATCTGTTCGGGGAAAGGGAGGAGGCATACCATTCACAATTGCCTGGCAGAATGAATACATCTGACACGAACAGCAATATCACTGCTCCTGAATTTACAAAACGGAATCCGAAGATAGTTAGTTGAACAATTTAATGTCTGTAGTGTTGGTAAATTAGCACAGAAATAGTGCCAGTGTAATTAGTTTCTTTAAAGCTTTAAAAAACTAAAAAAGCAATATCAGTACACACTCTGGTGTTACACCAGAGTAAAAGTAGTTTATTATTTATCACTCCTGTAAACATATTAGGAAGGAATATATGCACACAAAAAGCAGGTTTTTACATTTTTAACCACAGCTGATTTAAGCTAGTAGAATAAAAATCAATCAGGTTAAGAACTATTTTTAGATCTCTTTTTTTTTTTAATTGAATACCTTCCTTCCAGAACATTCACTGGAGTAAAACCTCATTTACGGGGCAGGGGGGGAAATAAACACACACAAACCACTGCACAAGAGTGGGAGAGAGCTCTTCTAATTAAAAAGTAGTATATATCCTGCCATGTGTGTGGCTAAGTAACAATGTCTGAAACATGACAAGTGCTATTTATGCTGTTATTTGCAGGATTTCGCATTCTAGCTTTACAAGAAGACATTCAGATATATTTACATAAGGTAAATGACTTCAGAGGAAAATTTTGCAATATTTCTTACAGTAGCAAGGAAGCATATGTTAATGAGAAAGAATAAGTTGTTTACAGGCTGCAGAAACATTCTGACTGCAAAATATATATTAATATTAATAATAATAGTCAATAGATTGGCTGTGTTTATTGCAGCCAAAGTGTGATTTCTCTTCTGGTTTACCACTGTGCATAACAATCAACTATCTATTCCATTAATATCACCAGCTTTGACTTTTTTTCCCTTGTTTTTTTTTGTTGCTATTTTTCAGTAATCCATAATTCTGAAAGCATTCCTTGCAAAGTCTCAAAGGACACAATTTAACCATCACTCAAACTCCATTAATTATTGATCATTCTATAGAGCTGGTTTAATTCAATGTACAATTATTCATATGATAATTTAAGTAACAAAAATGTTAACATTTGCAAATCTCTCTAAAGGAACATGTCAGTTCTCTTATTGCTGTAACTATTCATTATGGCAAGATATCTCAAGATAACTTGATTTTCAAAAGGGTTCTGCAGAAGAATAGCTAACTGTGTTTGCACTTTCATTTTCATAACTTGAATTTAAAGAACAACAAATGTGCAAAGGCAGTATTCATTTTTCATGGAATAGATAAAGCCCAAAATCTTTTGGTAGAACAGGGCCTATTTTCTTGAGTTACAAACATGTTTATGTTCTTCCAACCTAGTATTACTTCCTGCTTGTACTTGCAGAACCTCTGCTACATTTTATATTATTCCTTGAATCTGTTTCAGAAGACACATCCAGCGAGCCAGACTACTCCACCAAACATGCTCTTAAACACACTGTTGGTCTGTTTATTCTGTATAGATTGCCATTAACATTTAAAATATCATTGCTCCCTTCATCGCTGTTTTAGAATCTATGTTACATTTCTAGCCTGTTGGTAAAGCTGCATCACTGTTACCACCATCTTTCTCTGTCTTTTTGTGTCATCTCATCAAAAATTCTTAAAATATGTGCTTCTGAAATCCTATGATTAAATAAGACTACCAGATTCACCTTTCATCTGTTTATTTTTCCTTTTTTTTTTTTGATAGAGGAAACACTGAAAATAGAAAACCAGAATTATTTTATTTAATAAAAACAACCATGTTTTTATTTACCTTAAAGTTCAGGATATTCACAGCAGCACCACAACTGAGAGATCTAGATTTGTGTGGCAATAATTGGGTCTTGAGGGAGGGGGTTGGTTTCGTTGGTTGGCAGTGGGTTGGTACTTGGAGTTGACAGTACTAGTTACACAGTAGCATACTAGTTTTTAACAATATTGAATTTTCCTGTATCATATAGCTATGTATGGGAAGTGTCATCCTTTTACCATAAATTTAAGAATTATACTGTTGCAATTCCCCTGACTTCAGTGAGCTAGTCGTTCACACAATCAAAATGGGCGTGTTTTGATTCACTATATTTTTTAATTATATGATTGGGCTGAGGTCCATTACGGGTTAGCTTTGTTCACCTTTTCTATAGGGTCTGGCTCACTGACTAAAATATGATACAGATAACAACAACAATAACGTAGATTACTTACTGCCATCCTGTTAGATAAGTCTTTCAGCAGGTTTTACTTTGTAGTTAATATCCTGTTCAAATGATGTCAGGAAGTTTTTTATACTATTCACTTCTATTGCCCTTTTCTTCATGAGTGAAACAAATCATTAATAATGATTTCTCAGAACAAGTTTTCCCATCAGTGGCATAAAGATTTACACCTCAGAGGTTTTGGTAAATTTTTTCATGATTGCAAAGTAAACACAAAGATACCTGTCTTTCTATATGGATTTAGACCATGCGTGAGGCTAATAAAGAAAAGATCTGCCTACATTCATTAGTATATTAATTTTCTAAATTTTTATCTCAACTATAAAGGGAATTTAACTGAAAAGTTTTACTTTAAATTGTGTTTGACAGCAAAATGCCTAAAAAAAAGCAGTTTATTTAGCCATAATAATGTGATACAATAGTTGGAGTTGTTCAGAAGTGCAAAGAGAAGCAATCAACTGCCTTTACATAGCGAGTTTTACTTTCTCTTCTAGAGGTATAGCTCTGCTATTTTTAAAAACAAAAATAATTATTTTTCTAAGTTGCAGAGCCTAATTTACTTTCCACAATTCATAACATTTCTCCACAAAAGACTTCTCATTTACTTGGGGGGAAAAAGGCAAAAGATCAAAACTTCTTGGGAAGAAAGCAACCTTTCCCAGGTAAGTGAATAATTTTTTTATTCCTTCTCCTCTCAGAAAAATTGCTCCATATAAGTTGTTTATTTGTCTCTTCATTGAACACATGACTTTGGCTGCAAGAAGACCTTATTGGAGGTCAAGCCTTGCTCTAAAGCCCTGCAGTGAAAAGCACTGGAAGCCACACCTTCAGCTAAACTCTCAGACTCATGTCAGCTGAAGTCATTGGGAGTGGAGGTAAACAAAATGTCTCAAGATGATTTGAGGACAAATATAAGGGTAAAGAGTGGGAAATTGCTCTCACCAATATTGATGGTAAACACCATACCGAAAACTGAGCTGCTCACATATTTTGAGAAAAAGATTGAACTGTTTGGGGATGACTAACTTAGATTACACTGGTTCTTTTTTCCATAAGCAAAAGCACTTTAGTTGTTTAGTCAATTTCAGTTGACATGCAAGGCTGACATTGCCAAGCAACAACTACCTGAGACTATTGCAGTTGTCTTTTCCCCAGGAGCTGGGATGGCAATGGGCAATCGGGAAACACAGGTCTTTCAGCATCACAAATCCTGACTAGAAGGTAACAGGGCCACCTATATTTGCTGCCATCTCACCACCATTTTCAGGAGACAATATTTATCTCTGCTACAGAGAAATTAAAGCCCAAACAGAACCTCAACACAGGAACACCTGGAGATCCAAGCAGCAGGCTGCAGATTCAATCTCTACAAAATGTTCACAACACATAGAAACTGGCATCTGCTACTTTAACCAGAAGTAACCAGGTCCATTGGGATCATCAGGTCATATTCCCAATGAAAAATTTCAGTTGACACTGGATTTTTGTCTGTCCTAGTAAAGGTACTGGAGTGAGTAACAAGGGAAAAATGAAATAAAGTTCCATCAATTCTCACATCGATCTCAATTTAAAATCACATCCTGGGTATGATATTGGAAGGACAACTGCACTGGGCTACTCATTTGCCAAATCAGGAAAAAAGGTGAGAATAAGTGGTGAAGCCAACACTTCAGGGAAATTGAGCTTAGGCTGCCCGTGAAGCCCCTGCAGGAGGGCTCAAGGAACCATGCTCCACCATGCAGCACAGCAGCTGCCCAGCCAGGGGATGAGAAGGTACAGTGAGACTGCCCCAGATATGACGAGATTGCAAAGAGTTCCTTGTTTCAGCAGCAGGGTCACCAGCACATGTCACTATTTATTGTCCCATAGGACAGTACTGAAGGGGAGTTCCTACACCAATGGCATTTCTTTCTTAGAGAGAAAGAAGTTTAAAAAACTATCACTTTTTGCTGATACGCTGAACATTGATATTCAGTCCATTTTTTCAATGGAGCGTTTGTCTGAAGACCTCTTCAGTACCTGACTTGCCGTTGTGGCTCATGGGTTAAAACATTGCTGTATGTGAGAGCTCAACAATAGTCATTCATAACAGCAGGGCAATATTTTCCTTCTGTTTCTGCTTGTTGTTTACAGACCTGAAGAATTCTTTATTGTAGTTTTTGACATCTCTGGTAAATTTCAATTCGAGCTGAGCTTTTGCTTTTCTACCTGCATCTCTGCATGCCCTGGCAATGCCCTTGTAGTTCTCAACAAGTATTCATCCACTTTTCCATCTCTGGTAGGCTTCTTTTTTGGTTTTGAGTAGACTCAGAAGCTCACAGTTAAGCCAAGGGGTCTCTTGCTCTGCCTACTTCCCTTACCTTTAAAGGGGATGAACTGTTTTTGTGCTTCCAAGAGAGTGTTCTTGAAAAACTCTCAGCACTCACTGGCTTCTTTATTCTCCATGGAAGCTTCCCACAGAATCCCTCTCAACTGAGCTCTGAGCGAGCTGAAGTTTGCTCTTCTGAAATCTAAAACCTTTGTCTTAGTACTAACCATCAGCGTGCTCAGCAGGATCCCAAACTCCACAATATTATGATCACTGCAGCCAAAACTATCACTAACAGAGATATTACAAAGCAGGTTTTCTCAGTTTGTGAGTAGCAAGTCCAGCAGTGCCTCATTCCTGATTGGCACATACAGCATTTGTATGAGGAAGCAGTCCTTTCTGCATTCCAGGAACTTGATAGATAACATGTGAGCTGCTATATTGTTCTTCCAACAAATTTCTGAGTAGTTGAAGTCAGATTCTGTTGATCCGAAGCTTGCTTAAGCAACCCAAATATTGTTTTGCTGGCCTTATCGTCTTGGTTTGGAGGTCAGTAGCAGATTCCTATTGTAAGCTCCCCCTTGGAGGTGACCCCTCTGATATTGACCCAGAGGCATTTGATAGGGCTTTCACAATCACTGTAGTTGACCTCTGTACATTCCAGGTTGTCCTTAACATCGAGCACAACTTCTTCTCCTCTTCTTCCCTGACTGTCTTTAGGAAGCAGTCCATAGCCATCCATTGCAATCCTCCAGACATGTGAATGTCCAACCATGTTTCCATTATTCCTATGATATCATAATTTTCTGACTGGGTGCTGAGCTCCAGTTCCACGTGTCTGTGCCCCCGGCTGCATGCATTGGTATACATACACTTGAGGAGGTTAGTTTTCTGGTTCTCATCTTGGGAGGCAGCTAAGGAACATTTGTTTATGCTGTGGTTGGTCTGGCTTATTCCCCAGTTGGATGCAATGACGTCAGTATTGCCACTTTGGACCCCATCTCCCAAATCTTTCAGTTGAAAGCTCATCTCTTCAAATTGGCCAGTCTGCTGCCAAAGATTCCTTTGCCTCTTCTAGACAGGTGGATCCATCCCTCCCTAACAGGCTATAGTCATCAAAGAACATCCAATTGTCATAAAAGCCAAAACCCTCACAAAAGCAGTACTCACGAAGCCAGAAGTTGGTTTGCATTATACATCTATTTCTGGCTGCACCCTTTCCTCTAACTGGTAAAATGTAAGAAAAAATGACTTGAGCACCAATATGTTTAGCTTGCATCCCCAGGGCTTTGTTGCTTTCCTTGATTCTGATCAGGTTCCGGCTTGTGGTGCCATTTGTGCCCACATGAAAGAATAGCAATAGATAGTCTGTGTTCTTGACAGGTTATGACACCGTCTCGGCAATATCGTCGACCTTAGCTCCCGGAGGGCAGCAAATCTCTCATCACTCCCTGTCAGGCTGGCAGATGGGCCCCTCAGTGCCCCTTAGCAGAGAGTCACCCACTACAAGCACTCGTCGTTTCTTTTTGCGGTATCCACTGCGTGCTGCTGGTGCAGTTTCTCCTTGCAGACCGTGCTCATGGGTGTTTGCAGCTGTTAAAGCTTCGTGTCTGTTTTCAGATGTAATGCTGGAGACTGAAGCAGAGTCCTGCTTTTGTGAGTCACCAGGGTCCAACGTGCTTCATTGTCTATGGTGTCTCCCAGAGGAACATGGTTCTGAAACCATTCATCTATGTCCATCTCAGCCCCTCTAATACTGTGCAGCCTTTTAACAGTTTCCTGCAACTCGTCCACCTGACGCAACGGATCATCGATCAGTGCACATCTTATGCAGGTACCTACCTTTTCTCCAGAAGAAGGATCTGGGTGCTCTTTGCAACCTACCAGCTGTACTGAAGTCTCCCTCCTTACCAGTTCCATCTGGGTGGAAGCATCGGATGTCTCAGGGGCTTTCTTATTGCCACAGCTGAGTGCCTCGCCAGCTGAGTGAGCCATCACATATAATTAGAAATAACAGCAGACAACAACATGCACTCACGTTAATGAGTCACAGAACACTTCTGCTAGTAAAACAACAGGAGTTAGAGCATGACCTGCTTTCTTCTTCACTGTTATTCAGGTGTGCTGTCAGTTACATATTTTGGGGTAAATAAGAGCTTTGATTGAGTTTTGAAGGTACTGAACATGAAAAAGTGTTTTGATTAAGCAATATTTTGTTCTTGCACTTTAATATAGAGAATTTTAAAGCATCTAACTAGAAAAACCTCCTGGTGAGCTAGGAAAAACACCTAACCTTAGAGACAGTGCAAAAACATAGAGTGCGCTAGATTTTAGGGTACATAACTTTTGCTCATACCAACACCACAAAACTTCATACATGTATTTACTACGAAAAGGGACAAAACAGCTGTGTCAGTTTTGATGTAACGTGTATAAAGAGAAGCTCGCATGACCTAGCAAAAGTCTCTCTCTCATTAAGTTTGAAGTACAAAGTATGATCAAAAAATCAAGTGTGAAGCATTGCCATCCGTGATGAAACTAGAAGAGATAAGTGGAGATAAAAAAGGGGAGTGATGTGACTGAATCTTTGATACTCATACTCTTGACTGGGAGAATGATATTCAAACACAGTCAGAGTAGCATGAATTTAAAAGACCATAAAAATCAATGAAGTAAAGAACAGGGATGATTCTACAAGCTTTAAATATTCTCACTAATGGATCATGTTACCTATTTTCCTATATCAATAATGAGCCAGTTTTACTCCCAAAAGATAACGCTGAGTCCACTTAAGATTTTTCCGAATCACAGCTAACAAAAAAAAAAACCACCTTCATTTCCTTAAATATTTTCATATCTTCTTCATTTACCACACACACACAAATAATCCTTTTGGAAACCTTTACTTGTCAAGCAGAAAATTTCTTCTTGAAAACTGCCACCTTCCAGGAAGTTGTATTCCTAAAACGAAATATGTAAATTCAGTATGGAAACAAGTCATTAGTCTTTCCCCATTCCAGAACGTGAGTCTAATATTACAAGGAGGAATAGAGAGGGAAAACTCCAGACAGACAATCCATGAAGTTCTGGATCTTAGAAAGAAGTTCTGCAGCATCCATATAATTCAAGAGTTGCCTCAGGGAAGATGCAACTAACGAAAAGGTGAGTGATAACTACACACTCGGAAAGAACGAAGTAGCAGGCTCCCAGCCATCTATAGGTTGAGCAGAAAGCTGACTGTGTACTAGCTATTGCTGTGAAATTAGTTGACAAGCCAAAAAGGAAAAAAAAAATACAAACCAAAAGAAACATTGATTTTAAGCCAGAAAGACTATGCTCCTCCAGTCTTTTTTTTTTTTCCCAGAGATTTTTAAATTGGTGTCAATTATTTTGAAGCAAGTTTTTAAATACAATAGTTCAAAATCAAAGTTTAAAACATTTCATTTTATTTTTACTTCTCTTTTTCTGGATGAAAACATTATTTTCAGCCCTCAGGTTACAAATCAAAAGATCATAAATTGTATCCATTCTTCTTCTATCAACTTTTACCAACAAATAGAATCATTTCAATTTTATTGGAACCCATCCCACAAGCTAACTTTCATGTATGCTTCATTCTTCTCTTGCTTCTAATCTAAAATCATAACAGGAGGCAGAGTTAAAAATCTTTGTGTCATCGTTGTATCAAGAACACTAAAGTCAATATGTTATCACATGACTATTAGTGTAACAACAATAAATTAATAAGTATTCTTTTTCATAGGAACCCATGTGGCAATTTCCATTGTCTCCTACCTAATTTAAGGAAATGAAAGAACATATGGAACTAGATGATCTTTAAAGTCCCTTCCAACCCAAACCATTCTACGATTCTATGTTTGTCCTTTGAATAGTATACATACATATCTCTGATGCTTTATTACATGTCTTATGTAAAGCTCTATTTGAATTAAAAAATATTTTAATTTATATTTAAATTAATATTTATTCAAACATATATTTATAAATATATGCATTAGATATACAATTTAAAAAAATTAAGAATTGTTCAGCTTTAACTCCTGCTAGAAGGCTGGATTAAAAGAAACATCTTTACCGAAGAATTAAAATGCCAAATCTCACACAAGCAAGTGGTAGGAAAATACAAGCATTCCTATTTCAACTGACCTTTAGATCAATGACCTTCATCTTTTGCCCTGAGGGTCTGTCAGACAGGCACTGTCACAAAACACCATTGCTAACCTTCAGCCTTCAATTCTTCTCTCATACTGTGCACTACAGTTCAGGTTACATCTACCATACTCTGAGCCATTAAAAAACTTCTGGGTTTTGCCTGCAGGGCACTTATTGTAGCTCCAACTTTCTTTTCTCTTCAGTATTTAAAAAGCCAGATGGCAAGGCTAACACTCACTTTCTCTGGTGTAGTTTTCTTGGATCAGAATAACCGTCAATCTACATGGTTTTAAGAGTAAATAATGAATTTATTCAGTGTTGCAGACAAACCAGACTGAGTTGTAGACAATCAACAATTTCAAAACCTGCTCAGTTTTAAAACACTTGCAATTCTGCTTGTCAGCAATGAGCTACAGATTGCCAACCTGTCATTTCAAATGAGAAGCACCTTCGACATTCTTGAATAGTGTTAATCAAAACTTTTCTTCTTCTTTCTTCTCCTTTTTTGTTGTTCTTGCTCTCTTATATTGTGGCTACTACTTTATTAGAACCTGACTTTAAAGTTCATCCTGGTATTCATTAAGGATAAAGACATATATGCAATGACAACCTCCAGTACACTGCCAACACTCACACTGATGGGACTTTTGCCTAGCAATTTAATCTCATCTTGACCAGTCATCAGACAGCTATGTACAATTAGTGAATAAAACTAAAAGTTTTAGATCAGATTTCTATCAAATTGCTTTACAAGCAAGGGCAAAATTTCCTGAGTAGTCAGCTTTGAGATTTGCTCGCATAGGAACATCAAAACCCAAATAACAAAATAAAGGACTCAGGCGGAGACTGGTCATAAAGAAGATACAAAATTTTTATGATGTGCAGAGTGAGACTGCAAACAGATATAATAAAGGACTTCATAGGACAAAATTGAAGTAGCTTGAACCTACAGAGGGCAAAGGATGTTATACCAGCCACGTTCTATAAGCAGAGCAGTATTCTAAGACTTCAGGACAATAATTATGCTGAACAACTAAAAGCTTTCACTTTGCTACATAACTTTTATCCACAGACATATGTTTTCCTTGTCATTTGACAACTTTGTGTCAAGTCAACTTTCACACCATATAAATTATTTGCCATGCCATTCTGAGATATATTTATATGAATAAAGAGACTGTTGAATTTATTGGATGTCTGAAAGCACAGGCACCCAAAGTAAAATAGATGCACAGCTGAGGAACAAAAAAAAAAAAAATCACACATAAATTAAGCATATAAATTTTTCACACAACTGCCTGCATGATCTCCCTGTATATCTCCCTAATATTACTTAACCAAAACAAAACATATAAAGATAAATACCTAGGAAATTATTTGTCCCTACTTTGCTCCAATGTCAGCAAACTGGACAGCTGGCATGTAGAGAAATGAAGAAAACTTGTGAAGTTGTATAAGCTCTGGTAAAATTTTCAGGCTGGCTGACCAGTTATCCATTATCCTTTCTTTGGAGGAAGGATTCACAATCTGGATTTCATACTACGATAAAAGAGCAAGCTTGCTTTGTGGTGGTGGTGTGGTCTATGTGTGACAAGTCAGTTTACTTCTGCTAGTGTATGAAGTGTGTTGTCAAGTACTGAATCAAAGTGCTTTGCTTAGAAAAGGCAATTTTAAGCTGTGGCTGGATACCAGTAACCCAAACAGGAGCCTGCTAGCTCTCCATCTCAGCTGCCATGTTTGTTGGGAGCCCTGAGCATGCATCTTCACATTGCCATGGCTCACTACAGCCTTTGCTGGACATCTCTGCCTGCCAAAGGGCAAGGGGGTGGTTAACCTAGGGTCAGTAAGACCAAAAGTTAATCATAGTAGTTCCTAGGAGCTCCCAAGTTCAGTTAGGGTAGCTAAAGACCATAGGGAAAGCACTGAAGAAGTGGGCAGTGATGACTAAGCTGGTCCTCTTGCAATTTGATTTCTCCTTTCTATCTGCTTGGAGCTCAAAGGTGGATTTTTAGCAGACCTGTTTCTCCCTGTACTTCTGATTAAGGGAGATACTCTGAACATTGTCCCTGAAATAGCTCACTGATAAGGCTAATACAGGCATAGGACTGCAGGGCTTTTAAAAAGACTTTTTTAAAGTCTAGCCCACAGGAGTGTGAAAGCACAGATTCAATGCAGAGAACACCAGAATAACAGGTTGGGAGAGAATTTTTCAGTCAGTGTGTGAAGGCTGTTCCTCTCTTTCCCACTGAAATTCACTTGGTTTTAAAATGAAGCAATATGTAATAGTTATTACAAATGCTTCCTAAATGGAGGTTTAAGATAAATAAGAAATGGAGTTGAGGGCGCAAGGGTTGTTCCCCTTTCAGGGAAATCAAAAGCAGCTAAATTGCACTGCATCCAGGATTTGGCTTGGCTTTCTTTTGAGGTTTTGTTTTTGGGTTTGGTTTTGTTTAATGTGAAAAAGATCTCAGGAAATGTGGTCTTGTGTGAACGAACAAAGTATATAGAATAATACTAGGGTTTTTGTAAGTATAGTCGATGTCACTGTTGTCATTTCCTCTAAACCCTTTGGGGTAGTTCATTCTGCATGTCTCACTTTCCAGCTCAGAAAGGCTGTATTTTTCTAAAAGGAGTAAAATGTCTTTCTAATTATCTGAGAGACAGATGAAAATTATTGTAACTGGCTAGGTATACAATTTTGTGCTCTGAAATGTTACTTAGTAATTAATAAAAAAAAAAAAATAAATGAGATTTAATTTTTGAGAAACCTAGGCAGACATTAAGAATGCACCTATAACTGTTCATCTTCTGTGATGTAATGGGAATATGTTTTGTAGGCAGAGCTACACTTTACACAAAGATATCATAAGAATGTTCAGAAAAATCATATTTTCTTTGTCCTTTAGATACATGTTAGAATTACAATCCCAGCTATTTGCAGAATGGAGGCTTTAAAATATCCATTGTATGTGCAAAGCAAGGCAAATGACTTCCTGCTTTGATATTTTTGAATATTATAAACAGTCTTATTCACAACACTTAGAATTACTTCTAGAACACCTTACAGAATCTCAGTTTCCTATTGCACTGGCAAGAGCTCCAGCTGCACTGCCCAACTTGCAGAAGGCAAAGTCAGGGACTGGGAGAACGAAGAACTGCCCACTGCAGAAGATCAGGTTCAAGACCATCTAAGGAACCTGAAGGTGCGCAAGTCCATGGGACCTGATGAGGTGCATCTGTGGGTCCTGAGAAAACTGGCAGATGAAGTTGCTAAACCATTATCCATCATATTTGAGAAGTTGTGGCAGTCCACTGAAGTTACCACCAACTGGAAAAGGGGAAATGTAGCCCTCATTTTTTAAAAGGGAAAAAAGGAAAACCCAGGGAACTACAGACCAGTCAGTCTCACCTCTGTGCCTGGCAAGATCATAGAGCAGATCCTCCTGGAAACTATGCTAAAGCACATAGAAGATAACGAGGTGATTGGTGACAGTCAACATGGCTTCACTAAGGGCAAATCGTGCCTCAAATTTGGTGGCTTGCTACGATGAGGTTACAGCATTGGTGGATAAGGGAAGAGCAACTGACATCATATACCTGGACTTCTGCAAAACATTTGACACTGTCCCACACAACATCCTTGTTTCTAAATTGGAGAGACATTGATCTGATGGATAGATCACTCGATGGATAAGGAATTGGCTGGATCATCACACTCAAAGAGTTGTGATCAACAGTTTGATGTCCAAGTAGAGACCAGTGACCAATGGCGTTCTTCAAGGGTCGGTATTGGGGCCAGTGCTGTTTAACATCTTTGTTGGCAACATGGACAGTGGGATCAAGTGCACCCTCAGCAAGTTTGTTGATGACATCAAGTTGTGTGGTGTTGTGGACATGCTGGAGGGAAGGGATGCCATCCAGAGGGACCTTGACAGGCTGGAGAAGTGGGCCTGTGCAAACCTCATGAAGTTTAACCAGACCAAGTGCAAGGTCCTGCACATGGATCGGAGCAATCCCAAGCACAAGTACAGGCTGGGTGGAGAATGGATTGAGAGCAGCCCTGAGGAGAAGGACTTGGGGGTGTTGGTCGACGAGAAGCTCAACATGAGCCGGCAATGTGCGCTGGCAACCCAGAAAGCTGACCATGTCCAAAGAAGCATCCAAAGAAGCATGGCCGATCAAAAGAATGAGGTGATTGTGCCCCTCTACTCCACTGTTGTGAGACCCCACCTGGAGTACTGCATTCAGCTCTGAGGCCCTCAACATAAGAAGGACATGGAGCTGTTGGAACAAGTCCAGAGGAGAGCCATGAAGACGATCCGAGGGCTGGAGCACCTCTCTTATGAAGACAGATTGATAGAGCTAGCGTTGTTCAGCCTGGAGAAGAGAAGACTCTGAGGACATCTTACAGCAGCCTTCCAAGAGGGAGGCTACAAGAAAGCTGGAGAGGGACTTATTGCAAGGACACATAGTAATAGGACAAGGTGCAATGGCTTTAAACTGAAAGAGGGTAGATTTAGATTAGATCTAAGGAAGAAATTCTTCACTCTGAAGGTGATGAAACACTGGACCAGGTTGCCCAGAGAAGTTGTGGATGTCCCATTCCTGGAAGTGCTCAAGGCCAGCTCAGATGAGGCTTTGAGAAACCTGATCTAGTGGAAGGTGTCTCTGCCCATGACAGAGGTGTTGGAACTAGATGATCTTTAAGGTCCATTCCAACCCTAACCATTTTATGATTCTATCTTAGAAAACTTTACATTCAGACAGAATTTTCTTTTTCATAGAATCTCTCACGAAAAGCAGATGCTTCACTGGAGCGTCCCTGTACCTCGCCATAGTGAAAGTGGTGGTTTTGGTCTTGCATCACCCTTCAAAAAAAGAGATAAAGATCAATAATGATTACCGTCAAATAAGCAGATTTATATCTTAAGTAATTCAGTGTAACTGTTAAGCATAGATCAGCAACACCAAGACAATATCTTGATAAATGTCCGCACAGAAAAATAATACTTTTTCACACAGCAGTATGTTCTACAGGCTTAGAGTGCAATTTATAGGAGTGAAAAATGCAACTAAGCTTCACACATAATAGACATTTTAAAACAAGCTACTTGGAAAATCCCTCTAAACTTCACATAGAAAAACAAGTCAGGATAATGTTTAAGTATTATTAGCATCAAAATGTTAGCTCTGAGAAAATGGGTATATGTGGTAAGGTTTGCCACATCTATGTTACTTTTTTTGTAAAACTTTTGTAAACTGCAGAACTCTGGTCTACCTCTCTTTTTCATAGGGGGGAGAGAGAGAGGCTATGAGCTGTTTAAGAGCCCAGACAGAGGATGCCCTCTCTATAATCAATGTAAAAGAGAGAGCACCTTGTGTGATTAGCTTTCTGCAGCTAAAATAGCCTTAGTTTCTGGATAGTCTCATGCTTCCATTGGCCATTCACCTCTGGAATATCAATTTCCTGTGAGCAGGAATGAAACATATGTTGAAGGAAACAAAAGAGATTAAGCTTTTAGAATGAATCATCCACTATATACTGATGGCAAGTTTAAATCTTTATGTCCAGATATAACTGTTTACCTCAAACAAAAATGTGTACTTATTTTACAGTTATAACCATATGAAACAAAACTTTTTTTTCACTCAAAGAATTTTTAAGAATTTCTAGATGATGTAACATTAGACCTGGTCGGGAATATTCAAAGTAAAATGAAAATTCCTGAAAACAGAAACTCTTCATGAAAATAGACTGCAAAATCTTGTGCTAGAAAAAAAGCCACTTAACTCCTAGATATTCTTGTCTAAACCAGCATGAAAAAGAGGAGCAAAACACTATAATATGACACTAATGCTCAGCATACTTTCAGATCATGAGACTTTAAAATTGGTGGTTCAAGTGAAAGACCAGACTATAGTCTACTATGAATCATGTCTGAATCAATAGCTCCTGTTAAAGGTTTTGCATTTTGCATAGAAAAAGGACAGGTTAATTCAGTCAGACAAGGCAATTAGTCTAGTCCTCTGTTTAATGCATGCAGATGGTGAGAAACTGGAGCTTCTCCAAGAATTTTTTCTGTAGCATACATTAGAAAAATCTGACAAAATTACGTAAACCCTCCTGTGATCAAGAGCAATAAACGAGCTCTTTCAGCATTTCCACATAGATGTCCTAACCACAGAGCATTAGCATTAGGCTCCTTCACTGTTACTGGAGAGAACGCTTTTAAAGACACTGTAAATGCTTCGTCAAATATCTGGGCCACTGTAAAACTAAAAAAGTATCTTTTTTTTTTAATTAGTATTTTAAAATTTTGTTAACAAAATCTCCAAAATAAAACTGGCTGTAAAATGCTCATGACTAAAAAAAGAAAAATAAAAAGCCACTTCCACTCATGTCCTAAGATAAACGTAGCACAAAATAAAAACAAGATGAAAACGAAAGTATGCACATTTAGATTATATATGTTTGTATGTGAATTAATTGAAAAGTTTAAATATACCACAGAAAAGTCCATGTTCTCCATGAAATTTCTTGAGATGTTTTACTGACATATTTTCCCAGTTCCAGCTCCCCAACAGGAAAAAGGAAAATATATCAGCAGAGAATAAGCTGGCAATTGCAATAATGGAACTAATACAGAAAACAATTCACCAGGATCATTCCCATCTTCTCATGCTGTGTTTTCTGCAACAACAGAAAAGTTCAAGATTTGTTTCTCTACTCATTTTGTATCAATGAAATGTAATACAACTCACATGATTGTTTTCTAACTTCATGAGTTTATATTTCAAATAAGGTTTATGCTGCAGGTAGACAAAGAAAGTGAGCAACAGAAAGAAAACCAGAAAAGTCACTGACCAGTAAAGAACTGTCTGAACTAATTTTATAGTTGAAATATACAGAAAATTACAAACTTCTCTGGACCGATAAACCTGAAGATGGGTGGATTAAAGACTATAAGAAGAGGCAATGTTCAAGAGCACAAATCAGACTGAGAATCACTAGGTGTTTACTGAAATACATGGCTAGAAAACAAATGGACATGAATTATTCCCATGCAGCATGTAAGGATTAGGAGCAATACTCAGAGATGCTGCATTATTCAATGCCCCTAGAAAGACGAAAACTTTGCAGGACAATTAGACTGTAAACCCAAACCACAAAAAGTACCCAGAGAGGTGAAAGATTCAGATGACTAATAACTTCCAAAAAGGCCTTAAGACAATACCGCTGCCACGTAAACCTGTAGATACACAGTCTCAGTTGTTCTGATGTACGAAATGCTCAGCTATTGATATGAGCATGTTTTCTCCACAAACCTCAGCTACAGTACCTGATTTCTGGAAGAGAGGATTATTGTATTAATCCAGACCTGATTTCTTTGAAATAAATGTGAATTCCACAACCCACATGTCTGCCCAGAGTTAAACGAAAGGCCCAGGCACAACCCAGCAGTGGGAGCAGCTTGCAAGAATGGAACCTGACTTCTCTTGCAAGTCATCCTCCTCTCATCATTTTAAGTAATTAATAAATTAAGTAGAAAAAAAAAAAAAAGCACAAACTCTACTACTACTGAGCACAAATATAAAAGGAAACAAAAATTTGCCAACATTGCATTTCTGAATGCAATCAAGGCTGAGAAAAATCATTACTTCAAGAAACAGACTTTAAGTACATTTATGCATGCACTGTTTCTTTTTGGAAAGGTCAATTAAATGTCAAAAGTGTATCTAAAAAATGAGAAATTATTTAACATTCAGCAGTTACAGCTTGCTTGTTTATATACGTTACATTTAACTATGTACTTCACAATCATTTCAGAAAATAAATTCATAAAACATTTACAAAATATGTTCAGCACATTAGTCATGACTAGATTTTTAAAAATACTTTCAGAAACGCAATGAGTTGGAAATTGACTGTCCTTATTTAAAGTGTTTTGATTTAAAGGAATAAAGTATCAGCAGACAAAATATCTTCAAAATCCTTGGAATACACATTGTACCTTGTAAGATATTACCAGGCATGAATAAAACAGTCTACCACATATTTATGAGATTTTTTTTCATCCCTGACTAGCTATATCTGCTATTAAAGGATTTTAAAAACAGTAAATGCATTCTAGTGTAATCTGCTTTATAAAAAGAAAAATGCATATCTTGAAAATTGTGATATAGCTTCTGGCAAGTGGGTGGTAAATGCCACAGAGGAAATCACAGACCGCTAGATGTTTGCTGTACAGTAGTCAATAATACTGTCAGTATTCAAAAAAAATGTCTCTCGCGTTTTCCTACTTGGGAGTATCCCACGAATCACAGAGAAAAAGATAACCTTGTGTTTTATAAATCGTCCTTTTCAAAGTTACACTGTGTACAAAACATATTACTAAGGTATAGGTTCTCATATCTTCATTCTCACTGGATATCTTCTTTTTGGTTGGTCATGCAGCAAGGTGACATTAAAACAAGAGAAAGCATATTGAAACCTTGCCCCAAAGGAACTAAATCAGTGCAGCAGCAAGACAGTGGCTAGCAGGGAGCCAATAAGAAAGCAGATACTTATCAGTCAGCAAGATAAGTCACACTTGCATTCATTTTATTAATTGTAATTTAGTATTCCTGGATTTTTCAGAAGACTGGTATTTCATTTCTATCCTTTGCAAAAATAATTTGTTCACGTTTTCTGTTTTGTGCTTCTGGAAGTAATCTAGCCTTTCTCTAGAGAAAAACCTCTATTATTTTACAAAAAGCTACAGCCAACAGAATGCCTTTAGGTTGTCAATGGGTGGGCTCTTGAACCTGCAAAGCAATGTCAGCTTCTGCAAGATGGCCAAGAGTATAGTGGTCCCCCAGCAGTCTCTGAATTCCCCAGGACTGTGACCAGCAGCTCTGTGAATTCATCTAACCACTGTGGAAGGGCCATCCACAGGCCCTCCGGATTTGCTGAAGGAATTGTTCCTAATTCCCTGGAGCACAATATTAATTACAACAGAGTAACACTGCACCACTAGTTTTAGTTGCTGTACACATGCAAGGTCTTTGATTTCTCACATTGCGCTGTTCTACAATCTTTTCTACTTCTTCCTTCACATCAGATCTATTTCAATGCACTTTTTACTTCCTCTCTCTCTTCATTGTCTAGTCCTTCATGCCTCCACAATTTGTTTCTATGGCCCTTTTCATACAAAAACTACTTCTTTGTGACTTCATTCCTCACAAAGATATATACATCGATAAGCAAAAGGATGAAAATGGATGCTCGCATCTGCGTATGCTTTCACTCTTCCTCACTTGTTTTCATCTTGGAAAGATTATTACATTGGTTTTATATCATCATTCTGGGTAGGTCAAAGTGCACAACCATCCTATTTTCATAGAGGTATTGAAGACCATTCAGTTGCCTGTGGGCACTATAATAGCAACAAAGGTGTTGCCTTTGGTGTGACACTTACAGCTGAGGGAAGATGTTTCCTGGGAATTTAGCACTAGCTGTGTAATCCTTCTATCCAAAAATATCCCCTTGCTCACTTCATATTAAAGCAACAGTCAAAACCTGAACCAAGAATCAATAAAACCTGGGGAAGCATTGGTCAAGTGAAGGGAGTGAGAATAATGCGTTGATCCTGAATGTGCAATTTTAATTGTGCATACAGCTGAAGTTTGTATTCTTCCATATCTTCTTTCTTGCATATCTGCAGTCATGATAGTCAGTAGTGAAGTGAACGATTTTTCCAGCCTGCACACCAGTCAAATTTATATGCATAAGTCACACATGCAGGTTTGGTAGTACTGAGTGCCTGTAACATTGAGTTTCCAAAACATCACTGATATTTTTCTGTCTTACTGACTAAAGCCACAAATGAAACTATTTAACGTTTACTCTCAGTGAAGCCTCTAATTTTTCTGTTTGTTTGTTCGCTTGTGTAAAGGATGGCCTGCTAGGAAACTTCAGTATGAATTTCAAAGGTTTAAAGTTGAGAAATCATGGAAATAATTATTCTAGTAGACCATAGTAGTGAATAGTTATGCCCACAATTGGCTGACAACTTGCATACGAGCCAGCGAAATTGAGACTATACTGATTGCATTTTAATTGAGACAAAAGAAAAGGCCTTTGAAGAATGCAGTGTCTAGTGTCTTTACATTGACAGATTTACTCGTGCACCTAAACGTAAGAGCAACTGTTAAGTTAAACTCATTGAGTTTGAAGTTGTGTGGCAGCCAAGGAGAAAATTTTGCATTCATTTCACCAAGTAGAAGTAAATTTCCAAGGCACTCAAGAGCTTCCCACACCAGCAAACAGGCAAGAGGGGTACAGAAACCATCCACTGGCTTTTTCCCATCTGCACTTTTCCAGTGACCAGCTATGTTAGCTTGACAGCAACTTTGCCATATTTTGACCTTCAGAATGGTACTACATATACCAAAATCAGGTTAACTGACTTTTGCCATAAAATAAAAAGCCAGCTGAAGAGCAAGCAAGCCAAATAAGGCTCTCTGTAAAGACTTCCCATTGCTGAGCCTCTCAGAAGCAACTCCTGGTCATTGTATTTTCCTTCATAGCATGACACAGGTTCTACAGTGCTTAAAGCTCCTTTCTCCAGATACTGTGTGTGATGAAAATGGAATGTATAGAGGGGCTATCTCATGTCAAAACATCATCAACGAGACACCATTGGCACAACTTCCACAACAGTGAGTATGCACTGGATTTGTCAAAGGGTTATTATTTCTAACCTTTTGAGACATACAGCATCAGTGCAGTGTCATGTGAAGCAGACAAACTCAGTTCTCCAAATTGTCACATGCACAGGATTCTATGCACACCTGTTAGCCATACAGCTGTAAAAGTTATCCTAACATTAAAAGTCTTAATCAAGGCTTTCATAAAGCCTCTCAAAGTCACTGAAGTTTTCGTATACACTGTAATATCAAGCTTCCCAGATATAAAGGCCAACTTCCTATATATTTTATATTTTTGCATACAGTAAACATTTAGAGTTCAAAACCCAGAAAATGAGTGTTTCCTTGTGTCTCTCCTTACTCAGCTGTAAGAGAAGATACAATTATTTGAATGCAAAGTGTACTCTTACTATGGAAACGTGAAAGGAGAGTACAAGGGAAACAAAGACAACATGCAATTGAGTGTCGTCTTGTACGAAAATGCCAAAAAAATGAGTCAGGAAAACAGCTTTCAAAGATAGGCACAACCCGAAAGCATCTGTCCAAATTTCTGGAACAAAATGGCCTAGTGCTGGTATAACATACATTTTATCTGTCTGAATAAGAAACTCTACATGCCAAGATAAGGATGTTATCAAAGCAGATAGTTAATATCTGAGAACAAACTCTAATGAAAAGTAAAAGGAAAATACTGAAGAATGTGGCATTTCTATCATGTACAAATACATTCATATAACTCAAGAGACTGAAATATTTTTTGAAAATCACTGGTGTCTGCTGTTTACTACAGGTTTCATTAAATGGAATTATTTGTACTAATAATGATTATTCCTAAGGACAGCAATTCCTAAAAAAAAAAAAAGGTTATTTGTATGTCCCTAATCAAGACCTCTCCTCAGTGCAAAAGTAAGGAAACATCTAATGACTCTTAGAAAGCAGAACATCTCAACAAACAAAACGGTTGGCAATTAAGAAGTTGACAAAGAGAGGAAATATCATCAGAAATTGCACATCCTTCATCAAGGAATATCTTTAGAATTACACAACATAAATAATCTCAGGTGTAAATACAGCTCTACAGCTAGATATTTGAGAGTTCATTGACATAGGTGAGGAGACACTAAAAATTCCGTGACACGGATGTAATTTTCCTGGACTTGTGCAAGGTGTTTGACACCGTCCCACATGACATCCTTGTCTCTAAAATGGAGAGACATGGATTTGACAGATGGACCACTCAGTGGATAAAGAACTGGCTGGATGGTCGCACTCAAAGAGTTGTGGTCAATGGTGCGATGTCTACATGGAGACCAGTGCCAAGCAGTGTCCCTCAGGGGTCTGTTCTGGGTCCAGTGCTGTTCAACATCTTTGCCAGCGACATGGATAATGGCATTGAGTGTACCCTCAGTAAGTTGCCGATGACACCAAGTTGTGTGGTGCCGTGGACTCACTTGAGGGAAGAGATGCCATCCAGAGGGAGCTTGATAGGCTTGAGAAATGGGCCAGTGCTAACTGCATGAGCTTCAACAAGTCAAAATGCAAGGTCCTTCACCTGGGTCGGGCCAATCCTAGGCACAAATACAAACCGGGCACACAGTGGATTGAGAGTAGCCCTGAAGAGAAGGATTTGGGGTTGTTTATAGATGAGAAGCTCAACATGAGCCAGCAGTGCACTCATGCAGCCCAGAAGGCCAACCCCATCCTGGGATGTATCAAGAGAAGCATGGTCAGCAGATCAAGAGAGGTGATTCTCCCCCTCTGCTCTGCTCTTGTGAGACCCCACCTCGAATACTGCGTCCAGTTCTGGTGTCCCCACCATAAGAGAGACATAGATTTGTTGGAGTTCAGAGGAGGGTCACAAAGATGATCCAGGGGCTGGAGCACCTCTACTACGAGGACAGGTTTTCAGCCTTGAAAAGAGAAGACTTCGGGGGACCTAATAGCTGCCTTCCAATACCTGAAGGGAACCTATAGGAAGGCTGGGGAGGGACTTTTTACAAGAGTGTCCACTGATAGGACAAGGGGAAATGGGTTTAAGTTGAAGGAGAACAGATTTAGATTAGATCTTAGGAAGAAATTCTTCAGTGCGAGGGTGGTAAGACTTTGGAATAAATTGCCCAGAGAAGTTGTGGATGCCCCCTCCCTGGAGGTGTTCAAGGCCAGGTTGGATGGAGCCTTGAGTAGCCTGGTCTAGTTGGGAGGCGTCCCTGCCCGTAACAGGGAGGTTGGATTAGATGATCTCTGAGGTCCCTTCCAGCCTAGACCATTTTATGATTCTATGATACACTGAGATATTGGTTCTTATTTTAGTGTGAGGTATATCTCAAAAAAGAACTACAATAAAATGGACTTTATAAGTGCTTTTGGTGTTCTACAGTTTTCCTCAGTACATCATCATACATTCAACAATCAGCAAGTGCACGCTCTGGAATGTAAGCATGGCTTTTAAGTTTCTTCTGATAAAAAAAACCAAACACCTTTTTATCTCTGTTTTGAAACATCTGCATCAAGTCCATTCGCTCCTTCTTCCTAAGGCAATCTCAAGATCCAATGAGACCAAGGTTCTTTCTGTTCCTTAGACTGATAAAATCTCTCTGTCCCAGGCTTTAATGTGCAGAGTTTCTACACATGAATACAGAATATTTTTTGCCTTTAGGAAATTCACTGCTATACATAAAGATGGAAATAGTCATAAGAAGAAATACCTTACTAAGGAAAAGTAATGAATTTCAGGTGCAGGCGATAGGTTTACTATTTTGTTTCTTCAGCTGTTGACTCCAAGATGCTCTGTCTTGGAAACAGCTATTCCTTTCGAGCTCTGAAAATAGTGCAAGATTGCAATAATTATTGCTATCTCAGTTTGGAATCTACAGCTAGTCTTCATAATCAAAGATAATTTTATATAGTCATTAGTTTTTAAAAATATTATCATAACTGAAAACACTATACAGAGAAGTTTACTTTTGCACGTTTTGGGTACACAGTGCTCCTTATCTAAGAAACTTCCCAGTTAGGTGGCTATAGTGGCTTGCCAGCTAATGATCATAATACTGTCCAATCACCTTCCTATATTACAACATGGGTGAAGAGACGGATGTAATATGTCTTCAGATAATGCATGATTCAACAAATTTGCCTCTTGTATTTTCAAAATATTGTTTCAAAAACCTTATACCCTCACATGTATTTTTAATTCAACAACCATTTTTTCCCCGTATGGCTTGGGCTTAAGCAGTTAACCATTCTAAGCGTTCACCTTCCCTTACTTCAGGCTCCAAGCTACATGAGCAATTACATTGTGTTGTCTCTGTTCCCTGAGTGGATATGATTATATTTGTAAGGAGGACAGCTTAAAGCAACATCTGGCTAGTGTGTCTATAATATTTATGGCCTTCTGTTAATGATTTTAACTTTTCCAAGCAAGCCTAAGGTGACATGAAATTGTAGTTATGTTTCCAGTCAAAGAATTCAGAATAAGAACATCTAATTTCTGTGTCTGCCATTTACTGCCTTTATATCCATTTTCTTATTGCCACCATTTTCTGGTATTACCACTATTATCCCCATTGCAAATTTGCCATTATTTCGTAGACAGTATTCTAATGTATTGATGCCACAGGAACATAGATAGTTAATATGCTGGAAATGTGAGGGATGATGACCAACCATACAAGCTCCTAAGCCATATGAAAAGGCACCAGTTGTTTACAAAAGGCTAAGAGCTAGGCAGAAGATTGTACTTCGCAAACTAAGCAGGCAATTTCTGTTCTAGTCTTGATTCCACTACATGAGCTTAAGCAATCACAGCTTCTACGTATATTGGTTTTCTTGCTGTGGCGTGGTTTTTTGCTGCTGAAAACAGACAGGATTCTTTAATGATTTTCTGGATAAGCAACAAAATTCACTCAGGTATAGCTGCAGTGCCAAGCAAGGAATTCACCTGAGATGTTTACTGTGCTGGACTGTGTCTCCAAATGAGTCACGCACATCCTCAGCCCCTAGTATCAGCCATGAGGCAGGACTGTTTTGTGCTATAATAATCAGTGATAGAGCTACCTGCCAACATCATCAGCTCCCAAGGGCATCAAAAATTTGGATTCCAGGTCCCATATTTATTAAACAAGGCTCTGTTGCAGGTGATATTCTAGCCCCATGATACCTTAAAGCTGCACAGACAATTTCAGAAAGAAAAAAAAAAAAAAAGCTGCTAAATGTTGTCCTTCTCACTGTTAGATTGTCTGCTATTTGACTGACTTTTACTTCATTGTTTACAATTTCCAGTTGTTTATCAAATATATACGGTGCACAAATTTCAACCTGTGGATTGCTTATAAGTGGCTGACTGTAACAACTTTGGTTTAAATAGGTTTTATTCTCATGAATATTCAATCATTTGGTTTTTCGCATCACATTGTTTTCTTTCCCTGCCTAGGTGACATAATCATTTGAAATGGTTCTGCTTTCTTTCACATCCAATGCTATTTTACTCATAAAACTTGGATATGTGCCCAAAAATTCATTTTCTTGAATAAATTTCCCTGCATAAATATGTGTGTGGAGTGGGGGGGAACTAATTAAAAAGCCCATATACACAGTCAAGCCCAGATTGTATTGGAAGGCAATGAAATTGCTCTCTTGCTGCACACTGTGAAATGATCTAAAAATGGAAACTGCTGTGCTACTCAGTTAATGGAACAGGTTACATATAGTACGATTGAAGACCTTCTTCTCTCATAGAAATGACTGTGGACTGACTTTGAGAAAGGGATATTTCTCCTGAAATGTACTCACAGAAAGTGATTTATTTTGCAGTCTCCAGTACAAACATGTAGGGATCTAACTTAAATCTGCCAAAATCTGAGACAATCGCAATGGAAAACACTGGGAGATGTCTGGTTCACAGCCCATCATGTTATACACAAAGCCCAGGCAGTTTTTTTCCAATGGGTCACTTTAAATTTATCTGTATTAAATTTTGCCTACCAGTTCAATGTTATCTGGGTGTAGTAAGGTCCTTCTATGAGTGCACGCTGCCTGTTCCTGCCCTCCTTACTACCTTGAATAACGCGGTATCATCTGCACACTTTGTCACCATTTGTCTCTAACCAAGACACTCATCTGTTTATCTTTCAGCCAGCTACTAATCCATGCTATGGTCTTTCCTCTTGCCCCACTGATGCCTTAAAAGCCCTTGGAGATGGTTTGCCTTTTGGAAACTTCAGGACATTATTTTAGCAGACTCGATCATCTCATCAGTATGTTTGTTGCTGCCTTGAAAGGACGCCAAGAAGCCTTACAAAGGCACAGCCTCTGCCACCAGAGCTGTGCTGAACTCTGCCACCCCAAAGTCTGTCAAACTCTGCCCTTCTCCAGAGCTTCTGATCTGCCCAGTACAGGAGACAGAATGGCCAGCCTGCACTTCCCCACGTTGGGCACACCAAAAGATTATTTTTTTTTCAGATGTTAGAGTTGCCATCCTCTTGTCTCTGGATACCAAGGCTGTTCCAAAGGTGTCTGGATGCCAGACCTGTACCAGAGTCGATAAATCAGCTACTTCACCCTTAAGTTACCATTAAGAACTTGTAAGTAAATAGTATGCAATTCTGATGACTTTTTAGAGTTCCTTACATCTAGTTGCACCACAGCTTCCTCTGCAGTCAGTGTATTTTCAAAGAGATCCTATTCCGAGCCCTCTCCTCCTCTGTTAGAGCATTTTAGAGTGCAAACCTCCCCAGTTTTTTCCACAATGAACATCAATGCATAAAATTCATGTCGCTTTCTTGAAATGGCCTTATCCTCTCTGAGTGCTCCTTTTATAACCTAGCTGTCACGGTACAGCCCTCTGGTAGGTTCTTTTCCAAATATGCTGGGAAAACTATTTTGTTCTAGTTTTGTTCCTTTAGGTAGTTTTTTCTCACTCCTCTTTTGGCTTGCTGAATAACATTTTATATTTAAGCTGCCAGAGTTTACACTATTTACTTTTTCTTATTTATCTTATTTATATTTGTATTTATTTTATTCCTTTTTATCTTATTTCATGGTTGTCAGGCATGACAATTTGTGAAGTCTTTGTCAGTCATCGTAATGATAATAAATGTAAGGGTCTGTGATAAACCATGCTATATGAAATCATCTTCCTGACCAGTCTTGCAGAATAAGAATTGCATCTTTTTTGTAGTTATTGTCTTCATCTCAGATAATCTCTATAAGGAATATCCCTAAGTTTTTTTCTTTTTTCCTGCCTACAGAGATATTGTCGTATATCTCTCTAGTCTTTCCTCTTATTCAGTCATGGGAAAAGAACTGTCCACCCTGAAGATTATTCTAGGTAACCTCACAGAGGGGAGGAGTTAAGAAAGGTGGATCTGCAGTTTATCTACATAATTTCTATTAATCAGAAGTTATAGATATATAGAAGGAAGACTTTAAGAATATTTACTTACAGTACTCAGAAGACCCTGATTTACCTTTTTGCTGGCGAAGTCTGCGGAGATGAAGATGACATTTCTTTGGAGCTGCCATAGCCTTTACACTGTTACATTTGTTGAGTCCACTGTAATTCCTTTGGGAAGCTACAGTAGAACAAATAAAAATACAGTAAGGAAAGACGCCACTTCAAACCTAGTCAATCACAGAGCAATACTTGCATGCATGCATGCAACAACTTTCAAAATAGAAGTCATTAGGTTTGGCAAGAAGGTCAGCGAAGAGTAGTTAAATGAGAGAATAAACCTATTCCACCAGGTTTTATTCAATAGTATAATCTTTTGTTACAATAGTATTTCCATCAAACTGGCCCAAAGAGCTTCAGGTTATCACCTGCACATTTACAAAAAGATGAGCACGCATATCGTGGATCCTTGCATTTGCTCCAGAAATATCTAGTTATACAAATAAAGCTGTGGGAACACATTCAGGATGGAAATTTGTTTGTGATTAGCAGTTCATACATGCTTAGCATGCAGCAAAAGTGCTTCAAATATCTTATAAATGCAATCCATGCTTCGATAGCTGAAGGGTTTTTTGTGCAAATTATTTTTAGCACTATAAGGAAAATGTTTATTACCTTAATTGTCACAGAAAATAAAGATTTCAGAATATAAACATAAATAGTTACACTACAAAGAAACATCTATGGAATATAAAGTCCTAAGTAAGTCTTCACAATAATCTGGGTTTGATAGATTTGTTTTCTTCTACTGTAACTAAGATCATGTCTAATAACATAATTATGTGTCACAATTAGCCTAGCCACCTTTTTAGATAATGAAGCAGCTTCAGTAACATTTCTGTAAGAAATAAAACCAACCGCTACTGACTTTGGTTTAGAGGGTTTATATTTTCAAGATTTGATGTGTATTTGTGTTGAGCATTGTTTTAAAATGACTTCTAGATTTTTAAGGAAGTGTCATGGTTTAGTCCAGCCGGCAGCTCAGCCACTAGGAGGCCACTCGCTCTCTCGCCCCCTCAGTGAGTTGGAGGAGAGAAAAATGTAATAAAAGGACTGAGGGTCAAGATAAGAACAGGGAGGGATCACCCACCAGCCATGGCCCCGGGCAAAACAGACTCAGTCTGGGGACAAATCAATTTAATTCATGAACAGTTAGAAAGCCAGATCTTAAAAACACCTTCCCCCCACCCCTCCATTCTTCCCAGCTCTACCTCCTCCCCACAGGGGCACAGGGAACGGGAGTGTTGCAGGTCAGTTTGTCACATGTTGTTTCTGTTGCTCCTTTCTTAAAGGAGGAGGACTCCATACACTCTTTTACCCTGCTCCAATGAATCTCCTCCTCATGGGACAGTCCACAGACTTCTCCAGTGTGAGCCCTTCCTGCAGGACTCAGGACTCTCCTTACCCACCAGATTGCTCCAGAGCGGGCTTTTTCCCCATGGAGTCATGGCTTCTTAGGGAGCTGCCACTTGCTCCAGTGTGGGGTTCTCCACAGGCTTCAGATGCCTCTCTGCCTCATTGTCAGTCTCCTGCAGCTCACGGAGACCATTCTCTATGACCTCCTTCAGGCACAGGCATCTCTTCTCCAGCGTGGGATTCTCCACAGGCTGCGAGTGGGTCTCTGCTCCCTGTTTCTCTCATGGGCTGCAGGGGGGCCACCTGTTGTCTCATCACCAGGGGAATCCCAGCTCCAGCACACCTCCTCCCACTCCATCTTCACTGACCGTGGTGTCTGTGTGGCCGTTTCTCTCAGTTCTCAGTCCTCTCTCCGCTTCAGCCATGTCAGGCCTGGCAAATCTCATCAGTCTCAGCAGGATGAGCTCTGCCTAGCAGGCTCCCTGGGAGTGGGCGCTGTGGAGGTCTCCAAGCCGTCCCACTAAGGCCATCTCCAGTCAGGTAGTGGTGGCCCAGCACAGACAGCTGCCTACCCGGGATGCTGGGGGCAGCCCCCACCTCCTCCCTCTCTTCAGTGCAGGTCCAGCTTCAGTTTGGGCTCCCTTGTCTCCATCTTCAATAGGGCATTCGCAAAGACGCTGCTTGGCTCGGCCCCAGCCTGAGGGGATGAAGGGTCCAACGCAGCCAGAGGCCACTCCGAATGGTTTTGGAGCGGAGGGAGCTTCTCACAGCTACTTACAGGGGCCATTTCCGCAGTCCCTCCTGTAAACTCAGCACAGGAAGCAACCTGTTAATATGTTTGAATTCATTCTACAGAGTTTTAATAAGTGCGTAGCTTATTTACTGATTGTTGGATGTGTCTTCAGTGATTCCAGATGAATTAAATATCCAGCATCATTAATGATATTTAACTATAGTTTTCAAGGTAACCAGTCATTGTTGTTCTGTGCTATTACTTTGACGCAAAAGGATACATTTCTACACCCTACTTTGTTTTTCTTAATATACTAATATACTTCAGTATTTCTAACATAGAACTATGACCTCTATTTCATAACAATGTCTCTCAAAAAGTTATAGACCTTTGATGACCTTATCAAGGATATCTATATAACTAAATTCTAGAAAAAGACCTGACTGCTCTGAAAAAAAAAAGGACAGTCATTTCAAAGCAGGATAAAACACTGACCAGTTACATATTTATCTTAAATAAGTACATAAAGGTGAACTTTGTCCTGTCATTTCCTAAGAGAGAGCTGTCTGGAATGCAAAGCTCAGCTCCAGGAAAGGTAAGAGTTAAGAACTATTACATTGTTTCTTTACCAGCATGCTTCCTCTTCTCTGTAGTCTATGAAATTCCCTCAATTCCTACACCTCTCAACTTCTTTTCTTTCTCAACATCTTAACTTTCCTCCAGTGAACTTCCCAGTATTGAAAACACTGCAGTAAAGCTCTCCAATGAGTCTTACCCACCCAAATCCAGGTCACTCATGCTCTGTGGTAAGAAGCCGTACTGCCGTAGATGGCCAGGTATAGGTATCTGATTCCTACCAACACAACCTAACACAAGCATGAAAATTGCTTTGACTAGATTGCCAAGGTTTTGGTATATCCAGGATTCACTGATTCCAGCAGCAGTGCAACTCTCAGCAAAGTCAAGCCATTTATGCAGATTGTCAAGAGAAGTTACATAGCCAAATTGCGTCTACCAGACGTATGAAAACCATTTCTTCTCATGCTTTAGAAATAAGCAATGGAAAACAAGTATATTTTCCCCATACAAAGAACACATTTTCTTGTTTGAAAAAGAGTAAAAGCACACGTTTCCTTCCATATGACTGTTTCTAGAAACATTCCAGGGATACATCTGACGCATATTTGGAAATGCACTAGCTGTGTGTTTATGTAGTCACTCCATGAAGGGTTCAATATTCTGTCAGTCAGGTTTAGCATTGCATATAATAGCAACTGGCATGATGTCACCACTCTGCTGGTTAAAACATTACCGAAAGGAAAGGGCTGTTCTTATTCACTGGCAAATGTGTCCTTTAATGATAATGCTTTTTATCTCCTAGTTTTGTATAGCATCTTGTGATTTTGTTGTAACTATGGTAACTATTCATTTTTGTTCTGAATAAAAGTGTGTTGTAAATCCATGCGACTTGCTGGCATATAAATTAAGGCTGTCTGCTGGAACTAGTATGCCAGAGTTCAGTTTTCCTCTCTTAGCTTTAAACTGACATGTTCACTGCTGATGAAGAAAGTGCCCGTCTCTGCTGAGGAAAAAAAAAGATTTGTCCTGAGTAGGTAGAAAAGGTCATTCAGCTCAGTGCACAAAACACAGGTGCTGATGACTACTGACCGAGGATTGAGTCAGTCAGGCTGAGCAAAGGAAATATTGGAATTACCTTCTAAGAAGCAATGGCATCGATATCAGCCAAGAGGAAAGAAAGGGAAAAAAAAAAAAAAAAAAAAGAAGAATGAGAGGTGAAACTGCAGCTGAAACTTACCTGCCTCCTAGAGAGAGCAGTGCCGACGTGCGCTGCGGTGTACAGAATCACTGATCAGCACCCTGGAGCTCCTTGCTGCTGACTGCCCTGCTGCCATTCTCCAGAGAAGTGTAACCTTGTCCCTTACAAACATCTGCTAGGATCTAATTCCTCCTAAAATTAAGTCCCAAAACTTATTGCTACATGTTCAGGACTACATAATTCAATGAATTAAAGCACCTCAACAATGTGTGTTTTCCTTCCTAATTTACTCCCAACTACTTCTCCTCTTTTCGTTCTCAGAAAAGCAGGAGATTTTCATTCAAGTCAGTTAATGCTAAAAAGTACAATTATACTTATGTCTGCATTGTGGCAGCTGCCTGCATTTCCAGTGTACATGAAATTTCAAATAAATCCCCTATTTATTGGGTCCTGATCTGGTCTCTCATCACAGAGTTGTAGAATAATTCAGGTTGGAAAGGATTTCAGGAAGGCCTGTAGTTCAACCTACCATTCAGAGAGCAGAGTCAAAAATTATTTCAGACCAGGCTGCTCAATGAGATTTTAGCAGAGTACTTGCTGAGATGTCTGGGTATAGATATAGATATATCTGTGTGTCTGGGTATAGATATAGAAACAGTCTTCAGCAAAAGTGATAATTTGATGAAGGGCATTGCAAACAAAGGTTAACATCGAATCATAGAATGGTTAGGGCTGGAAGAGACCTTCAAAGGTCATCTAGTCCAACCCCCCTGCAAGGAACAGGGACATCTCCAACTAGATCAGGTTGCTCAGGGCCTCGTCCAACCTGGCCTTGAACGTCTCCAGGGATGGAGCATCCACCACCTCTCTGGGCAACCTGTTCCAGTGTTCTACAACTCTCATGGTAAAAAATTTTTTCCTAATATCCAACCTGAATCTACATAATAGTCATATTTCTTTTTAATCCAAACAATAGTTTATCTTGAAATATTCTCTCCAGAATTACTTTCAGAATTCCCTATCCAACCTCAGTACCAAGTTTCATGGCATTACTTCTCCAGATAAAGTTCAGTGTGTGTATAAATTTTATGGAAATTGAAACCTGGAAGATTTATGCCCTTTGATCTTTGCAAGCCATTATTACACCATTATGTTCCCAAGCATTAATTAATAATAAATGCTTCATTCATCATGAAGCTAAGCCAAGCATATTTTTTCACATCCTCCCAGCTCTAGGATCCGAATTCTATTAAAACTGCTTAGCACTAGCACATCTTCATTTCCAGATGCTTAATTCTCTTAACTACAGAATTGATGCAGCAGCATGTTTTAGTAGCATTACTCTTCAGATAAAGCTAAAACAGTATCTGTGTTTGCTTTCCTTTCCCATCTATAATACTACTTTACATTAGCTTTTTATTTTGGAAAAAAACAAGCATTGATGTTTTAAGTAAATTATTTCAACGTAGCTAGACAAAGCATTAGATCTCACAACGCAGTTTCCACACTGCTACATTACCATGATGTCAGGTTGAGGCTCCAGAAGACTGAAATGATTATTTTCTGAATTTTAGATTCTAGTATAATTGTTCAGTGAACATGCACTTCTTAATAGGTCAATGAAGGGTAAATAACAAACAAGTGAATTTTAGGAAGACCAGTGATGGACTAAAGCCAGTTCTGACAGATCTGCCAATCTATGTATAAACACTTTCAGGAAGAGCTCTGATTCGAACAGGTTTTCTTCAGAGTAAGAGATCATGGCTCCAGTGATTCTGTCTTAACTCTGACAAAGCTTAATGGAAATAATATCACAATAAAAGTAGCCTCACTTGCTCCAATTCCAGGAAAATGCCAAAGCAAGAAGAATTTTGCCCATGAAACATCTAGACAAAATAGGAGCTAAAAATTCTCCCCTATTTCCCTTCAGTGGGGCACAGTATCTGACAAAATGTAATTTCCACTCGTGGGAATTCATCACAAGAGGAAAAGTAAAGGTAGGAGAGAGAATATGAAGAAACTTTGGAAATTTTCTCTCCTATTCCCAAAGGTCAAAACACCTGTCCTTGACATTACTGCCCAAAAAAGGTCTGCCAGGGCTTGCCCTCTCTGCTGTCCCCATGAGAAGAGCTTCCCCATGCAGTCTGTGTGTGTATGTCTACAAATTTAACCTCAACTCCTCATTGTTTTGTTTCTGAGAAGGGGCTGGCCAGAGAACAGCCCCAGTGTCAGTCGAAGACTGAGATTCACAGTCAAGTCCAGCATTCCCATCTTTGGCAGCAGATTGAGAGGAGTGGTCCAATCTGCCAGATTTCTCTTTGGAGTAAAAGAAGCAATGCTTCACATCAAAAGTATGAGCCTCTCCTCCTGGAAATGACAAAAGTCTGTCTCCATCATGTATTTTTCCAGATTCAAATTGCTCACTAGAATTTATGCTGACATACAATTTATACACAGTAAGTATAGGGTTATTTTAGGGTTTTACATTAGTGCTCTGAATACCTTTCCTTCCAACTCAACATACCACATAGGCCATGCTAAATCGCAATATCAGCTGTTTCCTTAGTTCAGCAAAGTAAATAAATAGAAACAGGAGCCACATGTGACAATTATCTGTACCATACAGCAATATTACCAGCAGTGTGGGTTTTAAATTTGGAGAAGTAAGATCTGTAAGAAGTGCTTTTTGCTGCAGTGGGGAAAAGCATGATCCAAATCCCCAAAACAAGTACAGAGAGACAAGACGAATGAAGGGAAAGTCTGCTTAATAGCTACTACAGAGAGGAGTCCCTAGAAGACAGGATTAAGCCAGGTTTGAAAGTCTTTCTAGGATTCAATGCTGAAAACTGCAAGCACACTTTGAATCAATTAGACACACCATTAATTCAGTTGTCTAATTTTATCCACTTAGGACATTGGATTTACATACTTTACTCAATACATTTCCTTCTAAATATCAATTTCTCTGCTGAATATGACTCTACAGGACAAGAAATAAAGTAAGCACACTTGGATCTTCAGGATTGTAATCTCAATTTATACTAAGATTCCCGTTAATGTAAGTAAACATAAAATGAAACACAGCCTTCAGCACCTTTCAACAGCTACCAGTAGGACTTACAATTCAGAAGGAGAAGATCTGAAGATAAAACATGATTTAACTAGAAAAGAAAAGCCCAAAATCTATTATTGATTTATGTCTCAGTTAAAATGCTCCAAGATCTTTTGCATCAATATATGATTGGATCAGTCATTTTATTATTCTGAACACAGTAAAGATCTATAGGTCAGGAATAAGAATGTTTGCTTTATATTTTCTTGAGAGGTGAAACTTCTTAACTGAATCTTACACTTAATCATTTCCAAATCCCAGGCTGTATCTGCTGATCCCTGTTTCAATTTAAAATAAAATTCATTTTCTGGTTTGCTGCATGACTTTTATTTCAGATTTGACTTAGAGATTTATGAACAGGATGCAGCTTTTCTTGCTGAACACTTGAACAATCTTGGTCCCTGTGGTGATTTCCACATTGCTGCAAGTGGGAAGAAACACTCACTACTGTAAAATGATATGACATCCCTGCTTCAGAAGCCAAAACAAATTTTTGAAGACTGAAGCATTCAGCGCAGGAGGGATGGAAACCCAAGGGGATCTAGCTCTTGCAGTATTCTGAAAAGCTAATGCCATTTTTCAATTCATTGCTTCTTAATTAAGAAACAGAGTATATCTGGGTACACAACGAATCATCGTCCGTATGGAAATAGGGGCACAGGGAGGTTATTGATTGAACTCAGTTTCCCCAGTAGCCACTAACACTGAAATTTGACTTTGGCTCAGAGTAAAATGATTTCTCCTGAAGATAACTGCTCCTCGCCACACTACACAATTTACCACAAAGGGTACTATTTATAGCAAATGGACCGTAGGCTGCTGAAGACTGAGTTGAAGACAGCACAGCACACCAGCGTGACCCCTTGCAGCACAGCATCTCCACTGCCACACTTCCTGGGGTAATGCCTTCGCAGCGCTGACGACTCGCACACTCAGACTGTTCAGTACCTTGACTTGCGGTGCCCTTCCCGGTGCAAGTTACAAATACAGCAGAGCTGAACTTTTCTACTTGCCCTAGCACCCAAGTACAAGTTGAGGGTTGAGGTACAAAACGGTTTGAAGCAAGGGCAAAATTTAAAGTGTTCAAATTCCAAACTGTGAAGCTGAGAACCCCCCTTTGGTTGCTTGCTTAACTCTGAGGGTTTTACTTAAAGCCTAGAAACAGTCTGGTTTTGACAGAGCCCAATTTACTCAGTGTCCAGCTCACAATGACTGTGAGTTTCAATAGTGCAGGATAAACGCACTCAGTGAGCCCCACAGGCCTCTTTTCTTTCATGTCTATACCAAGATTTCCATGGGAGCAAACCACAGCTCCATCCCTACTAACATACTTGAGTCTCCTCCCAGAGGAAAACCTCTACAAAAAAATATATGTAATATGTATGATGTATATCCATTTAACATACATTGAACTGTAGAAGTTCTTCAGGGATTTGGAGTACAAGAAATGCCAATGACTTTGAGGCCAAATCACTTTCATAAACGGGATTTGGTACCTACATCATGAGGAGAGTGGGATAATGAGTGGGTGTTTTGTTTGGTTTTGTGTTTTGATATTCAGTGCCTGAAATCACTAAGGGAGTCATGTAACTTAGTTCTCTGAAAAATAACACACTAGGAACCTATCCAAACGTTCAGGCGCTTCAATACTATTAGAGATCTTACCCCTGTGTACTAATTATACTTTCAGCCTTGCACTCAGACATCTAGAAAAGTGACAGAATAAATTAACTGAAAATTTTAAATTATTCTGTATAAATCCATTTGAGGAAGGATAGTAAAATAAAGAAGACAAATCTGTGGGATTCAGATCTAAATTTAGCTGGAAAAGACACAACATTCAGAATACCAGGCAGCTCAAAACAGTGAAATCAGTGTTCAAAGCCAAAAAACCAGATGAAATTCATAATAAATGAGTAACTCAACTATAACTTCACAGATGAGCCACTTGAAGGTTACGTATCTGGGAGACAGGCGTACACTAGTTTTCAGATATTGTACTTTATATGAAAAAAAAAACGGACATTAATCACTAATTCACTGATGAATATAATGTGCTCACATTTTAACGAGCCAGCTGAAAATTTTACCTCCTTTACAGCTCTGCTTTGCAAAGCACTTCCCAAATAATTAATTTCAAGCAACTTACTTTATTCTACCAGTATCTTCCTGACTATCTAGCATTTCTCATATACTCAATTTCCAGAGCATTTCACTTCAAGATGAGATGAATGGAAGTGTGACTCATACACCTAGGAGCACTGAACCATTTGGCACTTCTTTCATCACAGAGCACAATCACTGTACTGGAGACCTCTCTTGTATTAATTCACCTAATTCACAGTATAGCAGATTCCTTTTTTTCCACAGAACAAAAGTAGCAAAAATAACATAATAGAAGTATGACTTATTCAGTGTTTTTCATCTTCAAATATTCCACAAGCATTAATCTTCACAAAATCCTTTAGTTAGAAAGCACATAATTCCAGCACTTGATTCAAAATTGAAGAAAATAGCCCTATCAACCTCAGATGCATGTATGCCTCCACAACTTTTAAAGTATTTGCGTCACTTAGTATGTGAGGAATGAATATCCTATTAGCCTCTTTTTACTGCAAAACAGTGAGACATGAGGTCTAGAACTCAACACATTTCAGATTAGGAACCAAGTCAGTCTGGTCTCCTTGTTTAAAATGGAGATAAAATGGCCAGTACCAAAGACAGCTCACATCTTCAGTCAACTGAGATGTATCTGGAAGTGTTATCACCCTCTGTTGATGTTAGCAATAGCCTATGGTAACTAGAGTACTTAGGTTAGGTAAGTGCTTAAGATCATAGCGGATGAATCAAAGCCTATGGTGGCATACCAGAACATGTTTGGCAGAAGAGGAAATGACAGTTCAGCATCTTTGAAGACCTAGAATAGCCCACCTCACCTCCAAAACCAGATTTTACCAAAGCATCACAGGAAGCAGTCACTGTAGTGCAGCCAGGACTGGACTGCTGTGCAGCCTTGCTGTCACAGCTTGCCTGTCCCTCAGACAGCAAACAAATGTTAATCCAGGATACTCAACATTAAGGAACTCCTTTCACATACCAACCTGCTTTGCTTCTAACTTCTCTTCGGTATATTTTTGAACATGGAAACCATAACAACAGTAAGTATTCGACTCATCTGTAAGTAATTGCCATGTGATGAATATAGGTACTCATATCTGAATGAGTCAGATGAAAATATCTTTGATACTTCTCTCATTTGCTATGACTGCCACTCATTCAAAAAGTTTTAAGATAAGTTACAATAATGAACAGGGTAGGCTCAGTAAAGACTGATACAAAAATGGCATACATAACTTGATCAAAAAGAGACATGTTATCTAACAGGTTATATAAAAGACAACAGGGCCAATCTTTGTAATGCATGAGATAAGTAAAGAAAAACTCAGGGGACAGGTCAGCCAGAGAGTGTCAGATCCTGTTCTCAATTACACAAGTACAAATCTGAGATAAATGCCACCGAAATGCGTTTCAAACACACATGTTTTAATTAAGATCAAAATCTAGCCAGTTTCTCAACTTTTGGTAGATCTCATATTCTGTCTGCACTATATTCTCAGGCAATTTGAATGAATAGCTGTTTCAGGCAGGCATTTATCCCAGTCTGACCTTATGTGAAAAGTCTCAACAACACAAGTACGTGTCACGTGCAAGCCATATTAAGTCCTATTAAGCTAAAATGTGTGGTGAGGTAAAAACCATAAAATTATAGCCAGAAAAACAAAAAGAATGAAAGTGTTGAAATAATGGTAATCAAAAATTGTACCAACCCAAGACTTTTCATTATCGTATGAAAAAGCTCTCTTCCTTTAAGGGGTTGATCACTGGGGAAGTGTAGGATAGTAGTAATTATCCCAACCCTTATTTTGCAGCCCCTAGCAACATATGGCTGAAGAAAATGAACTGAAGATGAATTTTTAAAGATTATCACCAAAGGCACATCATAAATACAAAGAAAGAACAAACGCTACAGAAGCTGTAGTTCTGCTGCCAGTGCTCTGGTTCCTGAGGTGGCCTCGTTATTTTTCTCTTATACGGTATAAAACCATTAAGCATCATTATCAAAAATATTTGTACCAAAGTTGTTTTGTTTGTTTGTTTGTTTTAAGTTAAGAGAACCAAGATCATACGAAAATATTTCCCATGGACAGGATAGAGATGTATAGTCCTAATTAAAATTGTACTTTGATTACCTTATATAATGTGCTGTGTGTCTCTTAAGTAAAAGGTTTTGGGAAAGTCTGAAGGCAAAACACAAAATCAAACTACAATCCAAGATCCAGATAGCGTCTGCCCTCAGCAAGATTCATGGGACAGTCAGGTAGCAAGTAAGGTTCCCCAGATGCTATTTGCATTTCAGTGGTATTACAGGAGCCACCACTACCATAATGCACAAGTTTGTCTGAAAGTTTATGAACAGCTCAGGTGATGACTCTTCTGTGTATCAGCTGATAACACAGGTAAATAGAATCATATGAACATAGAGCTTAGAGATTTTTAGGTCCCAATATTGCAAATGGAAAGCCTACCATGCCTGAACACTCCATCCAAGGACTGTCCCTTTTCTTACAGGTTTGTACTATGCCCGGCATAAAGAGGACCTGTGACTCCCATGTGCTTTTGGATCACAACACAACTCTCCAAGAAACACAAGGGCCACCCGACTCATCCCCACCACACCAAGAGCACGCTTCTTGTTTAACAGTAAGATTTTGTATTTTATGAGGCTTTATTTCTGGCTTTGCTCTAAAAGGTAAGCTGAGTTTTGTGCTTAAAACAGCAATTCCAAATCTCTGCAATGCATCAAGGCATTCTTTTATTTAGTTTTAAAGCACTTATGGTAAGTATCTCTGAATATAAAATGGATATTCTGAGAACACAAAGTAACTGTTATTTGGAATTAAAATTAGTTCGAAAATGGTTCCTTTAAGACCTTAACAGATTTCTTACATAATCTTAAATGATCCAAATGCAAGGATTTCAGTTCTCCCTGGCATGTACCAAAACCAGCTTCAGTGAAGTAGATCGGCCTTTCAATAGGCAGGCTTCTGACAACCTAAGAAAAGAAAATTGGTTTAAAAATCACTGAGATATTTAACTCATATGATCATTTTAACAATCACAGTGGTTACAAACTATTTCTACTTTATTTTTTGGTACAAAAAAAGTAAACTTGAGCTAAAAATACAGGAAATGCAAGCTCTCAGAAGTCAGAATTCGGGCAGCTCTCCAGTAAAAGAACATAGATACAACTATTGGAACTGAAAATACTGAAGATTTGTTTGTGATACTGATTAATAGGCTGTCAGTACAATACAATTTCCTTCACAGTTGTGATCCTTTTGGTTAAGATTCACTAAAATAATTTGAATCACTTACCTTTTTAGTTTCCTATGATTTTGTACAAGTGCTTTTTTTCCTCCCATCAGTCTCAGGGAATATTTACAAAGGTATTTACTGTCTCTAAATCCTATTCCTTGTTACCTTGGGGTAGGATAGCTCCCTGTCATCTTTATTCCCACTGAGACTAATATGAATTAATGTCCATGCCAAAAAGGGCCAACACTTTGCAAAGTTTCTTCTAAGGAGATAATTGTATTCCTCCATCTACTGGCACCAAAGCTTTCAGTTTTGAAGAAGGGTAGCAAAAGGAGCTGTCAATCATAAATATTTCTCTGCTTAAGCTATTCTTTTTATCAGAACTAGTCTCCAGAGATGGTAGGAAGCAAAGGGCAACAGGGCGTGCACAAGTGTGCTGGGAAATGTACCAGAAGGAAGGTGAAGCAAAGGGAGCCCTTTATACATTGCAGCATCCTCACATTTCTCTGATGAGGTTAAAAAGAAGCAAACACAGCTTAACTGCAGGGTTATTATGTTTGTTTTGTACAGCTCTTGAACAGCCAAAAACAAACAGAGTAAATTTCAGACAAATCTGTTCCACCTGCAGATTATTAGATACATCACGTTAGCATTTTCCTTATTTTGCATCGATTAGCGTAATGCCCTTCACTTCAAAATCAAAACCAAGTTAAAGGTGATTCCCAATAGGAGATATATTTTTTTAATTGAATCTGCCTGTAAAAGGTCCACAGAAGACACACTTAATTCAGGAAACTACAGGACAAGAAATATAGCACTTGTACTTTCGAGTGGACAAAAAAAAAAAAAAAAAGAGACAAAAAAGGATACATTCACTATAATCATGGAGGAGAGGTTAGAACGGTCCCTATGGTCTCCTTCTCCACTTTCTTTGTCATCAAAACTAAACCATTCTTATTTCTGCAACAATCTCTCACTTACTACTTAGTGATTCAGAGGAAACAAACGTACAACAATTTCAATCGAGATACCTGTCTGAGATTTGTGGGCACTGGAACAGCAGCGTTCGCACACATTCCTGAGTCTCTGAGGTACTGATTCTCATACTGATTAATCCATAAACTTTGCATTAATCAGTATTTCTCCAGCTGTATATCGGCATCAGCTAACTGAAAAAGCTACACTAGTATTCAGGAAAACTCTAATAAGCAACAGTTCATGTGAAATTCACATGTGAGGTCCTTACCCCAGCTGATTTCAAATTCTGCTTGCAATATATGTAAACCAAACTCTGTATCATGAGTGCTGGGTAATTTCTCTCAATGATGGTCAGAAAAAAATTCTCCAAAAGAAGAGGGAATAAAATATATCCTTTTCAAATGTTTTCATTGCAACTTGCTTCTAATTAGAGGGCATGTTCTGTTATGGAAAATGTGCTAAACTAGTAGGTTGTGATCAGAAATAACCATTAGTTTAGAGAGACACAGTCATCAGCTCTTTCCTGGATATTGAGGCTTCCCTTCTCTGTTCATTCTAGGGAAGACAGGGACCCTATTTGGAGAGAGCTTATCCATTACTGCATCGTAAAATAGAGGATCTTATACTGCATCAGCTAATGTCTGAATTTCCCTTAGTGACTCTCCCCCTCCATAAATCCAAATTCTGCTTCTGATCAGTGCTTTCACCTTGCGTTTCTGAGCAGTTGATCATGACTACATCCAACAGCTGCATCATAGAGGTTGGCTATTTAACTTACTGTGCTCAAAAGAAACAACACAGGGCACTCTCCCCAGTTCCAGTCATGGACAGGGTTTGTGCTTAAGTAATAGCTAAACAAATGAAAACATATTCCAGAATTTGGGGAAAATAGGAAAATATGTGTCTTAGATCAAACCAAATACATATCTTTACATCTGCCAAGCCAAAATGCTATATCAGGAAAAAAAATAAATCATGTCAATAATGACTAGAAAGTTTGGAATGGGAAGAGTAGGGGAGGAAAGGTAGAACCAAAATTTTCAGAAACACCCTAACTATCCACCAGGTCTTCAATAAGAACAGTGAGCTGTTCATTCTCCAACTCTGTCTGGTGGGGTTGATACACTTGTCCATACATAGGCATCTAGTGCCCTTTCAGATGCTTTAGGTCTTTCAGCTTGATCTTCGATGGGCATGCTAGAAAGATCACGGGTCTCCCATTGATCTTGTGTCATATTTGCCAGTTCTGCACAGATGTCTTGGACACCCTGAGAGCATCTCAGCCCTAGACACTTCCACCTAGCAAATAAACTGCAGCCAGTGTGTCAGATTCTGCAGTGCCATGTGACAGTCTGATTCTATGCACAAGGCCTATGTGCCAAGGTGACCCAAATGGGTCTAAATAATCCACCCGTGGGAATTGTGAACTGCTCAAACAGTTAATTGTTCTGTTAGTGACTGGAATAAATGAAGCATTCTTATTCCTTCTGCTGAATTCTTTGACTGAAAACCATAAAAACTATTATGCATTGCCTTAGGCAAGCTGAGTCTGTTTAAGTCTTCATAGGAGTCTTCAAAGTCTCAAAATACAGCTGTAAGACTCAAGCACCTTCTTGATCAATTTAAGATTTTTTCTAAAATCAGTTTGTTTATTTTAACAAGTCTAGTGAGAAGCAGGTTTAGAAAATCAATATCGATCCATGCTACAAAAGTTCACAATAGTCATAAATTAACAGTTTTATTGGGGAAGTAGAGTTGGATTTTAACGCACGAGGGTGCTGAGGAGGTTGTCAAATTGAAATGATGAAACTTTAATATCTTACTGGTGGAAAAACATAGTGCACTATAAACTTACCAAAAAATAAGCTGTTTCAGTTACATAATAGTTGTAGTATGAAGCCTTTTCTTCCTAATACAATTAAAAAAAAAAAACAAACAACAGAACAACGACCCAGTCTCCTACTGCATTTTCCCGTTGACACTAACCCAGGATATCATTATACAGCTACCTCAAAGGCAACAGGGGAAAATACATCACTTTGTCTTCACTTCTGAACAATGTTCCTCTTCAGCACAGACTCTGAGTTTCTCTAACTCAATGAACTTTTCCATGGGCTTTGTCAAAGAGGTCATTTACGAAGCAGAGAACTTGCCTGACTATGAATTATCCTACTGTAGATTGGGAATATGTTCACTTTTTCCCTTTGCAAAGTGTTTTGAAATCTACCAGTCATAAAATTAGCCTTTTGAGGAGTTTTATCCTTTCAGAAATGCTGAAGGTGGTCAGCCCCAGCAGAAACTGTGCAGCAGCTTGAACGCACTCAGCCTCATGGACCTCTTTTTAATTTCTGAATTTTCTTCATTAATACAAGGTCCCCAAGTAGCTGTCAACAGATAATATATATTGCTTATACTAGATACTTGAAAAAGATCAGCTTGATTTTGATCAACCTCTCATCTCTAGCTGGATATTGACTCTGTTCAGATTCCAAAAATAATGAACACAGAACTGCATAGCTATCATTGAGGTACAGATTCTATTCATTTTATTTTCAGTTTACTTAGTACTAATGAAGGATGCCAGAAGAGTCTCTAAGAATGCAGAAATCTTATCCTGTTAAAAACCATGCACTGGAAAAACAAGACCATTTTAAATTTTAGAAGTCAGTTTGACATATGGGATGAAGTTATAATGGCTCTGCTATCTCCAATCCTCCCTCGTATTCATTTTGGCACAAGTAAATAAAAGACACAAAATCAGCAGTAAGGATTGAATAAAATTCTGTACTTAGCAGGTGAAAAAAAAAAAATTCTCAAATGAGAATAAAGCTTTTAAAAAAAGTTAAGGCTCCTATATTGCTGTAAGTATCACTTTTCCATTTAGAAAATAAGAAAATATGAAAACAAATTGCACAAATTCATTCCTTTAAAAGCAACAACAGCACATGCTACCTGAGTCCTCCCTATACTAACTGAAAATAACAGGTAGAAAAATTGTATATATTCTAATTAGGAAGTAACAACAGCTTTATATGAAAGATTAGAAAGATAAGTAGAAGGCCTATGAAAACCTAACCTTTACAGTTAAATATTATTTCAAAATACACTGTACATCTACATTATGAAAAAGAAATATACTGTGTGTTTAAGAGTATCAAAAAACTCCAACTAACAAAACAAGTGATAAGTGTGAACAACTAAAGAGGTATTTAGGGTTAAATTAAATGAAACAGAGAAGTCATTGTACATGCACGGGAAGACTTTACTTGACTGGTCATAACTGTCAGTTATGAGACTGCAGAGGAATGTAGAATTGTCTGTCAGAGACTGCAGAGAATTGTTTATTTTGCTCAATAAACCATTTTATATGCATGGTATCACACACTACAGAGTATGCATTCATCAGCCAGCACACTCCCAGCTCTCAAAAAGCAATTTAACAGAATGCTGCCAACTTGAAATATTAAGAATCTGAAGTCCTGCACCCACCTTGCCCCCCACTCCCCACTCCCCCCCAAAAAAAAAAAAAACAAAAACCACAAAACAAAAGTACGTCTTAGTTCTCAAAAATACTTTTCAGGTGCAACACCTGCTCCTGACAAATTTTTTCTGATTTTGTAATCATATTTTCCAACCAAAGAAAAATTTTTTACCTTTCTGTTGTTGTGTGAAAGATCCACCCATTGCAAAACTGGTTGTATTAATAAAAGGTAAATCAGGAAAAATTAGCCTCTTAATTTATGCTTGTTACTTGTAATAAAAAGCTTGCTATTTGTAGAAAATACTGCTAAATATTTAGAAGGACGAGTGGCTTTTTCCTATGTGTAACTGTTCTTTAAATAACCTAGACTGTAGGCCAACTGGCAGGCATATGCATGGGCTTGCCAAGCTCTAAAACACAATAAAATTATCAGTAATGTTATCAAATCAGGTGCCTTTCCTTCTGCTGAATGCACCTAACAAAATTACTCTAAAAGCATATAATTTTTTTAAAATAGGATTTGCTAATCAAATGGTGTTTACAACTTCAGAAATTCAAGAAGGGCATAGAAAGAGCTGTCTGCATGTTTAGCCTGAGCAAAGGGAAAAACATGACAACTCCATGAAAATCAAACATCCCATAGGAGCTAAAGGCAGGTAAGCTCTAACATTCCAGGTAACTGCATTCTGTTTATAAGGGACCTTTAAAATTTACCAACCAAATATTCATGAGCAGGATCTATAGGATTTTATAAGAATTTCTTGCCTATCTATATTCCCTACAAGATCTGCTGTGCTAGAAGTGAAGGAAAGAAGAATCTTGGCATGCTATATCCTCACTATACAACAAAGTATAGTAATTATAGATTAAAAAATTAAGTATACCAAGTATTTCACATGAAAATTAGCAGAATGGAACACATACATGCCTGGTTCAATGCACAGAAAAATCCAGGTAGCTACCAAACCCTTTCGATTTCTGCTGGGTTCCTTTTAGTAATGGTTGGCAATGAAATTGGAACAATGTGTAGCATGCCACAAAATTTCTGTTTTTATTCCATTAGCCTAATAACAGCCATAGGTTTGAAAAAAAAAATCAAGGTTACAATGAAATAAGTTATTTCTTTCAGTATATTAAAACTATACAGAGTAAGTTATTCTGAGATATTATCGTTGAAAATCATGTGCAAGACCATTACAGTTTTGTAAGAAGTGCATTTTGGGTTGAGTAATGCTTTTAACAACCATTTTGTAACTTTCTTTCTTAGTATTATTACCATTTTATTGGCCATTTTTTGCTGCGGTCCACAAAATTTGAATCACCTCAGAATCATATTTCACACTCAGCTAATTTGGAATATCTCCTAAAAATTTCACAGATGTGAGCAGCACTCAGGAGCAGACATTTTTATAGGCATTCTCAAGCTTTCCACCAGCCAACCATCAGGTCAGCCACTCCATCACCACTCACCCTTCAACTTTTCCATTCTTGTGAAAATCAGGTGTCATGTCTATGAAAATATGGCAATTGTGAACTTGAACAAACAGACCATTATAATATTTTTCTTTTTTTTTGGTCTGTTAAAAAAAGAACACTCTGCAGCCCCCGGAGCTGCTATGAGGACTCTGGTGTCAAATTTCCAAAAACAATGATTTGAACAAAGCTGACTACTCCCATGGTGCTGACCCTTGCTTCTGGCTCTTCTCTCCCCTGTAGGACAGTTCTCTCCCAAGATGAAATCTGCCACAGAAAATGTCACCACTACATATAAAGAACATAAACACTACATTTTTTGCTAACAGTTTTGACTGCAAACCTGAGGATGTATTCTGTAAATATGAAATGACCAGAATTTAGCTTCCACAACCTCAAAAGTATCCATCCTTCACAATGCTAGATTGCCATATGTTAACTTACTCTTGGATAGAGCAATCGGTATCCCTATGCTATCGTCTCTTCTCTAAAAAGGCCTAAAAATGCAAATCAGCTTGCAGGAGATGTCAGAACATATATTTCACAGACATCTTTAAGACACCTGAAAATTAAATTATTGATCTTTCTATTAATCTTGGTTTACTGTAATTTAATAGCATAGTTTATTCTTTGCTTAATACAATACCTGTAGCCAGAATATGTATTTGGTTAAGTCTAGTAAAACATTATTTCAAAGAGAAAATGTGAGCTACAGTTAACAAGTACTTTCAATTCATGAGATAATGAACAATAATAAAATACTTTTCTATTTACCAGACTTGTCAAAACTGTCTCCTGTACATTCATTATCACCATCCAATCAGAAAATCATAGTGTACCAGTCTCTCACATTTAATGGTTAAATGAGTTCTTTATGGTTTTACACCTCATAATCATCTCAAAAATGTCACCACACTGAAACTCCGAAGGCGAAGGAAAGAGAGAGAAAATTAACATGTAAGACATTTCTCTGGCTTGTTTCAAGTAACTGTAACCTCTAACTTCTTCATGTACCTTATTAGGATAAAAAATGAAACCTTTGCCTGAACAGAGAAGCCTTCAATTTCTGAATCTGGTAGTCACGTTAATCATAGGCCTTGTGATTTACCTCATGCACCATCTGGCCTCTTTTTTTCCCCTGAGTTTCTTTACTGAGCTTTCCCCATGCTCCTCAGAAACTTCCCAGATGCAACCTTCTCCAGTTCCCAGCCCTCTGCCTCCAGGGAGACCTCAGGTGTTCATCATTATACTCAATCTCAGCTGCACCAAGCTGGAGGGGCAGGGAGATTACTCAAGAGAGATTTGTGTTGAATTTTACATGATTTCCTGTCATCAGCTTTCTGATAAACTTCTTATTTGCCAGGCCTTTGTCAGATATTCTGTATTTATAGTCACAAGGGACATCCATCCTAACTCAGTTCTTAAGGCAAATTTAGGAGAAAACTTATGCCTGACATTTATTTATACACAATGATAATATTTATGCCCTATCATTACTGTATTCTTTTTGGGCTGCTTTCTATTAAATCAGCATTAAAATGCAGAGTTGGTAGTTCTTTTAACCTAATTTATTTTATGTGCTTTTCCCCTAAATTGAATATATGTGACTGCAAACAATTTCCAGAATAGAGGTAAAGATTATACAATATAATTCATACTGCAGTAGCAAGTGCTAAAATCTGAAGATAAGCTATCCCTTCATATTGTGATTTGTGAAAACACTACATCATTTCAGACATATATTATGTCATCATCACAATGTTTCTTGCATAGAGTCTGTGTTATCATCATTCTAACCAGATCTAGCAAACAGAAAAATCTCCAGGAAATCTGATTTTATTCCCCAACACCAGAAATATATTAATAAAAACACCTGTCAGGCCAGGATGCTCTGGCATAAGTCAAATAAAAAGTCCACAAGTTTCTCCTGAAATAGTATATTACCTTTACATCTGAGTGTAGAGAGAGAATTTAACTTATTCTTAGCACTTTTCTCTACAGTAATCACAAGCAATCTTTTTGTGCTCAGAAACATCTTAGGATATGGTCCTACGTTGTAATTTCTCCAACACCAAAGCAATTTTAAGAAAACACCTGCTCTCTCCAAGCCCGAGTCATGCACCAGCCAGTATGCAGTAAGACGACTTAACGGTGTGGGTTGTCTGTTGTTGTTTAAATCAGATTGCTCTGGAGCGTGACTCCGCAAAGAACCGCAGCGGCACGATTAAGGGACCATCAAACCAAGGGAGACAGGAAGGCGTTTGAATGGAAACACCTTTACTACTGTAGAAGCCTGATATGGACTGCGGTCTTTGTCAGGAAGAAACAGTCCTTCAGGAATTTGTTAACTACGCTATATTAGGGGACCATAAAAATTCCCAGTAGCGTTTTCAAAGGAGGCTTTATGTACGGGAAAGAGGGTATAAAGGCCAATGAAAGCCGGACATGCAACACTTGGAGCAGCTCTGGAAATCCCAACACTACTGAGAAACATCTGCCCTAGGCTTATGCAGGTAACTTTGGATTACATTTATCTCATTCACTAAGCGAGGTGTAAAAAAAAAAGGAAAGAAACCATAAAGAGTGCAAAATGAGAACAAGGGAATATCCAGGACTGAGAGAGCCTGAAGTCAGCTGCAGGCAGAGGGGAGGCAGGAGGGAAACTGCACAGTTGTAAGATTGTGTTTGAGCTACTGTTGCCAATGAAGAGGAGGAGGAGGAAGGAGGAAAGACTGGTTTAATTCCTTTTCAGTAAGCTTTGGTAATTTCCCTGCAATACAGAAATGCCTAAACTGCTTTTTAGACAAGTCTAACTTGTCAGCACTATGCTCAGTAAGGGCTAGTTTATCCAGCTTCTCAGCCTCTATGACAGTAAATGCACCTGAAAGGCATGAACACACACAATTTTAAATATATTTAATTTAAATATGATATACAGTGTGGTTTAAATAAAACTTGACAGACTTATAAACCGCACCACCATGAGGTTATAGGCCAAAATCCTACATGTCCAGTTATCACAGATCAACTAGTAACAGAAAAAATTGCTGGCGTAAAAGATTTAATTTTTTTAATATCAATTTACAATGGATGGATTCCAGAGCTTTTTCTATGTTTTTTACATATCCACATTGGATTCTTTGTAACTATGGAAGAAAAGTATTGCTAATTAGCCTGACTCTTACTCCAGATTCTTACCTAGACTCTCATCCTGATTTTAGAATGGCAATTGCAAGACTCACAGCAGGATATAAATGTTGAAGGAGAATGTAAGTGTTGTGTTTTCCTTTCCATAATAAAGTTTCTGGTAATTCATTCATTGCAGAATTTCCTTACAAATAACCAGTTGTAGCGTAGCCAGATGCCCAGGGTAGTAGCTAAGAAGTTAACATGCACGGATACCTTCAAAGGAACGTTTCTGAGCAATTTAAATAGTGAAATCAAAATGCAACACTCACTTGAGACAATCTTTGCAGAACTGCTCCTTTGTTAGCTACTAGTAGTAAGATAGGCAGACAGATTTGGTTTCTGTGGTAAAGCTGTTCTCTTTTACAAATCCAGAAGGGACCCATTTGTGTCTCAGCTGTAACACAAAGCAGGATACATACAGCAAGGTAGTAAACTGACACAAATCTGTTGATTGTCTGAGTATGCTGTGGAGACTGGCCACCAGGAAGCTCACATAACACAGGCACAATACAAGTGAATGAACTTAGGAATGCTATCATCATTTTCTTATAACATATTATGAAACATCTCCTTTTTTCTTATATTAAGGTGATAAAGTGGAAGATTGCATATATAATTACGCTATTTCACCATTAATTTATACAGTATATAATAAACAGAAAAAAGATGGAAAGATTGTTCTTATAACAACATTGATTTTAGACTATACGTTAAGACTTGAGGCCATACCTGAGATCCTGATTTAGATTAAATAGGCGTCAAAATCTTACAACTTGAACTGATCTTGTAAGATCTGCTCCATTTGGATTCATTTGGAAGAACGAATACTCCTTCAGGGACAGCTGAATGCAGGCTCTTTCTAGCTAGAAAGAAAATAAGAATATTTTTTGTCTGAAAAAAGTACAAAGCTAATGTCACATTGGTCAGCCTCAAGACTCAAAAGGATTTTAAATTTATCTAATTCAGAACTATCTCCTTTATTTTATTTTTTAAAATAAACATTCACATTTGGCAGTCTGTATTGGCAGATGTACCAATGAAAAAAGAGAAGTAACACAAAGCATTTGATTTTGATCACACACCTGGCCTTGATAACAATTAAGGAGCAACAAGCAATGAAGGCTCAGAAACACAAACTTTCATTAGAATTATTTGAATGGTCCATCATTGAACGTTCATCAGGGTAGGAACCTACTGATCATCAGCCATCAGTTTTGTTGAATTCTCAAAGAAGGAAAAAAAAAAGTATGTTGATGCAAGTATTAAGCATCCAACTACCGACATTGAAGGAAATAACATCAAAATGCACACTCAAATTTAAATAAGAAAATCTAAAGCTAGTTTTATGTATATAACTGCATTACATGTCAGGTTAAGTTTTGAAATATATATTTGTCCTTTACTGGAATGAAACAAAAGCCTTTCAAATATTATTGCAATATGTCCCAGAGTCCATAGTCCAAATAGAAGAATTCAGATTTGGGGGCTGGTTTGGTTTATTTAGTATTTATTTTCCTCTCATTCTCTTTTTTGTTGTCTGGTCAAAAGTAACAATAGAGCTCTGAAATCTCAGAAATACTAAAACGTCAACAGAATTAACCCATATCCTTGAAATGGCATATTTTGAAGACAATACATGTAATTAAAAACTTTTTAACTGAACTAATATCCTCGTTTTTCACTACTATCTACTTGTTGATGTCCTTATAAGTGCATTCAAGGAAAGATCAAAATAACTGAGGAGATCAGTGTCTACTTAAATTAAAACAGCATTGTTAAGCATTTCATCAACTTTGAACTACAACCTCATTGAGGGGAAAGGGATTTCTGAGAGGGTTCTCATTTAAATCCTTCTGACAGGCCTCAGCTTAAATGTATGGGGGATTTTTTAATTCTTTTAAGTCAGTTCACCTATACTTAAAGAAACATAAAATTATACAACACCACTTGCTATAATAAGTGTTACCACTTGTTTAGTTGAGGGGCAACCTTAAGAAGGTCCAAGCTCATGAGCAACCATGTTATTGCATAGGTTGTCCATAGACACAGCCATCTGTAGCACAAAGTCACATTAAGGAAACAGCCATGAGTGTGAGCTCATGAACAGTTTTGGGTGACATTAGATTTGTTAGATGTATTTCCTTAAGGAAACTTTAGCTTCAGTCTGTAACAGAGCTCCATGTAGGAAGACTTGGAGGAGACTGTCTCTCACAGGAACACCAGCTGACAGTGTGCACAGAGCTTCCCCAGGAGAATCACAAAGCCACTGTCATCCTCCTCTGAAAATCTCACACACAGAAAACCAGTATTATACCTCAATACTTTGAGACAGAAATGGAATCTCTTCAGAAAGGTGAAAAAATAGTCTAATACTAATCAAAATAAGCCGGTTTTACAGAAATTTCTTGAAGAACTTAGGAATTTGATTATAGAATCATACCTATATCAATGTGATGCCCTTGATAGCAAAATGCGGAACATCTTCAAATCACAGTAGGTTTATAATGGAACCTGGTTTATGGTCTGATCTTTTCTGAAACTACAGTCTTTGTACATGTATCAAAGTGATGGTCTATCAGTCCCTTCATATTTTCTCATTTGTCTGCATAAGTATGTGAGAAAAGGATAAAGGAGGCAGCTATACTTGTTTCTGTTGGCAATTTCAGAAGGCTTAGTTTACACATTTTACATTTACGGAAGGCAGCATTTGGGATATATTTTTAATAGTGTTTGCTCAGTCTCAGGAAAATTTCGTCTAGCCAGAGACAACCTTATGAAATCAGAGCGTGAATATAAAATTAGAGTATGTCCTGAAAATAGTAATTACCTTAAAAACGGATAAAATTCCTTTCAAAGTGAAGTTTCAATGAAACACTGTCTTCTGTCTAAAACCTTTCACTAATATTGTTTTGTACATCACCTTTGGTAACAAAATTCTGTGCCAGCTCCTATTTCTTTCCATTAGTATCAGGAGCAAGAATCATGGTAGTTCATTAACGTAATGGCAATAATGTAATCTTTTATTAAAAGTGCCTCCAAAAACTGCTTCATGTGTGAGACTGTCAGAAGCTACCAATGCTCATATTTCTGATGTAGTGTGATAATGCTACGCTGAGTACAGAAGACAAAGAGATATCATACAATATGCATTTATTCACAGTACGTACTTTTAAATGTATAGCTCTATGATTTAACATTATGATAATTTCATTCCTATTAATGCAGCAATCCCAGTTGCAGTATCTCAATTTATGAGACTTATTCATTCACATCCATCAAGCTGCTAAGTCTTTCATCACAACAGTGTTTTCTAAAAGAGATGTATTCAGAGTAATTTTAAATTTTAAAGCCAAAATACATTGTATTGGAAACCACTACCAAATACATCATTTGCTTCTCAGTCAGTTCAAAATTGTTTACTCATTCCACATTTTACTTTGGCACAATCCACAAAATATTGCTACCGACACATTACACTCTCAGGCAATTGAGAGTCACCATGATTCTAACATTATCCTTTTGCTGATAAGCTACTAGGGGTATTTATTAGTCTTAGGCATGCAGAACAGAGTTAAAAAGTGTCACGTTTTAAAAAAAACAAACCAAACCTCATTTGCATTGTTATCCAGAATAGGAAACATGATATTCAGAAGGACATGTGCTTTGCTCATGACAAGAACATTTTTTAAAATGTTTTTCTATTGAACATTGTGGAATGCATACAGCTCATAAAATTGTGCTGCTTGCTCTTAACCCGCAGTATCATAGCTGGTGATAACGTATCTCATATTGTAAAGCACTTAAGGACATGCTTTCCTTTGTGTATGCACAAAAAGAGCTTTCCTAGGTTGGAATTAAGGACATCGATTAAAGTGAAAACATTCCCTAGGTGAGATGTATGAAAGTTAGTGACTACGCTGCTAAAACGCAGTCAATGCAAGTGCATGCTAAAAGTAATGGATTTAAACACATTGTTAAATCAGAGCCTGAATTACAATTGCAGAGCCAATCTCCATCTCCTCAACATTGCCATTAATACTGTCAGTCAGCAAGGCCTTGCTAGAGGATCTGTAATCTTTTTATTAGCAGCATTTAGCGGTCCATTGCTCATGCTGAAGTGATAGAAGCAGTCATTGAGCTGAATGGAATATCACATATACCATCATTGCACCGAGCCCAAAGAGCTGTCCGAACACCTTGAAAGCAATTTGTGTTAGTACGCAACCACGTCAGCACGCAAAACATGATCAAATTTAAAGAAAACACAGTCTGAAGCCATTAGTTTCTGGAGAAAGGGAGATCTACCATGGACCCACCAATGTTACCAGAGATCATAGTTTGCAGAAATGTGCAGTCCACCACATTCTACATCCAGAGCATTTAAACTTATCATGCGCATGCTATACAGCCCTTCAGCTCTGTCTGTCTGTGTGTAGCAGTCACTGGGCACAAGCTGGGCTGGCCATGCATTCTCTGGTCACACAAAAGTGTGCATCAGAGACCTGCTCATTCACAGCACACATGCCACATGGTACATTTGTCCGTATTTCCAGGACTACCTGATTTGCAACAATATACATGCTATCACAACGCAGTGTTTAGGATTTCAAGGTGTATCCAAAAAGGTTTGAAAACTGAACAAAGCTCAAACTGTAACTAAGAAAGCCTCTCTTTGCAGGGACACTGCAACAGCCAGTTTAGTGGATGTCATGAAATAATTAATGCCTCACTGCCACCTAGAGACAACTCAGATATTCCTTTTCTTATCCTCGTATAAAACCTTGCCTCGTTCACCTTCTCAAAATGCTCCATGTATGGAGTTTTTTGAAAAGTAGATGAAACTCGAGTTTGTTAAGCAAGCAACAAAGTACATCAACATTTTATGGAAAACAGATATGGGTTAAGTCAGCTAAACACCCAGGTACTTGTACTAGTGAGAACATCATAACTAGACCCAAAGTCTGTGACTTCCTGCAACAGAGAGATGTCTTTCAAAGGGAGCAAAAAGCTGTGGTAAATATAAGTACATATATTCTAGTACATTAGAGTAAAAACTTGATAAAAAAGCATCAAGAATAAAACTACATCTACAATGTACAGTTGGACAGTACAAAGCTCGTATATACACAGCTCTCATCTCTGTTTTTAGCCATGAAAAAAGGAACACAAAATATTTCAGCTAGGTCTCCAGAATTATTTTTATTTTTCATTATTGCTCCACTTAAATGCTTACTGGCTTTTTGAGTGATAAAATGTTGCATTGAGAAAACAATTAAAGACACTGCTATGAAGCAGTTCTAGACACATGTAATATTTATGGCTGGCATTACCATTCATTCTGGATGCAACAGGTATTTCCCGTCTTTGCATGAGAAATTTTACACAGGCTAAGTTAATTTTGTTTTACCTCAGTGTAAAATAATTGCCATTGAGGTTTTTGCTTACGGTAGAGATTCCCAAACTGTATATGCATACCATCAAGCCGAAGCACTTCCAAATGCTTTGTGGCTGCAGTGCCTAATGTCCCTACAAGGTGATTCACCCCAGAGGTGACCCCTCTGCACATCTGGAGCCACCTGGGAGTAGGGTTTACCCCACAGACAAGCCAAGCAGGATAGGCAGAAGGGTTAAAAGGGTGGCAGTAGGGATGACAGGTTTTGTGGCACAAAGGACATGTCTATGGCCATGTGGTTGAGGTTTTCAATTTGGAGATAGTGGAGTAATCAGGGAGAAGAAAGGTTTAGAAACCTGCTTTTAGACCTAGGGAAGGAGGTAAGGGAGTCGACTCTGGTAGTCTCATACTCTTGGCCTGGTACAGAGCTCCTAATGCTGCCAAAATCCCCACAGTTGTTGCTGTCACTTCTTGTGCTTGAACAAACAGGCAGAGCTTGGGATCTTCTGGGTAGAGACCTGGATCTTATCATCAAGTTTATTTAATGACAGCCAAAAGTAAGGGAGATAAGACTGAATTATTTCAACAAGAAGGAATACCTGGATCAAAATCTTCCCTCGGTTCTCTGCCATCTGTTATAAAAAGTCCCTGTGATAAATGCTGTAGTCTTGAAACTGTTTGAAAGTTGCACACATTTGGAAAGAACAATATTCAGTCTCTAGATTTCTTGGGGTTTATCTCCTGGGTTTTTTAGTTTGCATATATCAAAAGAAAATGATTTGGCAGTATAAGGATGACAAAGTTTGCTGGCAGTTGTGACAGTAGAAGGGAACAGACTGAAAGCAGTTCCTTCCACCATCTGTATGCGTCAATTTCAGTTTGTACCAGTTCCTGCAACATGAAGCTCTTCACAGGTGGCACAGGAGGCATTAGAAGAGAAAAAACTCCCTGTCTTTATTTATTTTCATAACTTTCATTAGCATTATCATTTTGTCTGAAATTTTCCGTGCTGAGTTCTGCACAGACTGATGGATTTGGAGGAGTTTTGTTTTTAATATTCAGCAGTCCTGTTTAGATGTAGCTAACTTTGTGAAACAAAGGTAAAAACTTTGTAAACACTTGAGAGAGCTTGGGGGACAGGGAGGGAGATACGCCTAAAAAAGTATTAATTTGGCTCTTGCACTAATAAATTCTAGTGCTTCTTAAACTTCAAGGGAGACCTTCAAATTTGCTAAGGAGTCACCATTCACCACTGTCTATCTTTTGAAAGACTTCCGTTCATCCACATTTGGCCAGGTTCTACAGTCATGAAAAAACCTGTCACATGCACATGACCAGCAAAGATTTTCAAAGAGCTTAGAAGTTAAGTTCTCTAAAGCATCTGTCTGGAATGAGAGTGATCCTCAAAGGTCCTACAAAACAAAAAGACAAAGGACTGCATTGATACGTTATTCTCATTAGGCATGCTCCATCCAATTTATGCAGGATTTTCCCTAAAACTTGTCACATAGGCTATTCAGAGGATACTGGAAACCAATCAAAAGTAGAATTACTAGGAATGGCATTCTGAAATGTCTCAGCTACTCCATTCATCCACAACCTCTTTTGCCTACTTATAAAGTCCCAAGACAGTCAACAGAGGTTTTCTTCAACATTTTCATCCCACCTACAGGGTTTTGGGAACAAGCAAGAACTTGCAGCAGCTTTCAGAGACTGACTCATTTTTTTCCAGGACACAATCATTGTACTGGGAGAAGTACAAGAAAGCTCAGTGCTGTTATTACACAGAAGCTGCACCCATTCTGCATGTGGAATTAAGCTCACTCAGTTTGTTGCTTTTTGGTGCCCATGAAAAATGGAAGAGACAGATGTAACTCAACTCAAATTCTGCCCTAGAGAGAAAAAGAAATTCAAAGCAGACTGAACAAGGAGGAAAACAGCCTTCATGAGAAGAGGGCTAAGCGCAAGGCAGGAATGATGTCTGTGATTGAACTGCAGCCACTTCATGACAGTATTCTTCAATACTATCCAACTTTATTGCTGGCAAGGAATACCCAATCTGCATGATACTCTGACAAAAAAAAATATCCTCCTCATGAAATCTGTATTTTTCACAGCATTAAAAACACTGGAGAAACTGTCGTTTTTCTACTGGGAATTTGGTACGACAGATACCTCACTGCTGTCAGGAGAACTATATTCACATTTACTTACTGTCTTCAGGCCAGCTGCTGAGGACTTTGGATCTCTGCTTTCCTTATCAGATACTTCCAATTCGTATGTGCCTATGCTACCAGCAAGACTGAGACTAGGGCTTTGCTCACCTCCTTACCCTCCCCAAAAGTCAACTGTGACTGCACTTACGACCTGGTTTTTCAGCTACTGAGCTGAAAGGCTTTTGCCAGTTTCACTTTCTCTCTGCAGAAGACAATTCACCTGACAACTTTCTTTTTTTTGTCTAGAAAACAAAGGAGTGTTCTCTGGGACCTAATAAAACATGAGACACAGAAGACAGATCAGATAGCTACGAAGAAAAAAAGCAACAAGAAAGCCATAACATTCAAATACCAAACAGCTAGGAAAAAATTTGGATAAAGTACCAGCTGGAAAGATGCTCTGAACTGTGAAAAAGGAAATTATTTTTCACTGTTTGGTTCACACTGATCAGAGTTTTCTTTCTTTTAAATGATCAGGATTATATGAAAGAAATATGATTGCATTACCGGTTTATTTCCCTCTTTGGAAAAACTCACAAGCCTCCCTAAAATCAACTGTTTGGGTCAAAAGTATGAGGTCATCATTTTCTCTGACATAGACAGTATATGTATCGCAAAGAGGAATTTCAATTGTAGGATTATCTGTTTATCAATATATCTTCATAGTAGGAATTATCATCAACATTTCCTCCCAGGGCTTACATTCTACATCAAAGTTAAAAGACCTAATTGCACACCACCATATTATACATTATTTTAAGGACTGAACTCAACTGAAACTGTCTCAGCTGTAGTATCAGATACTTAGACAGTCGCTGGAAAAATATTCTTTTTTACAAAAGCGTTTCTCAAATTCATTGAGTGGCACACCAAGTTGGCAACAGTGTCAGTATCTCCAGAGCTGATGAGTGAGAACTAGCCAAAAATCCTGTTTTAAAGCATTTATACTTTTTTCCTGACTTTGGAGGAGTGGAGCTGTTGCCAGACATTAGAGGTGAAGCTGTCTTGGGCTACTGGAAGCACTTAAGGAGACTGTTTCTTACTCTTGATTCTCAAAAAAATTGGATGATACTAATATACAGCAGCTCACTATCTCCAGTTGGCACTGGTCTCACTGCTTCCTCTGCGCAACCCCAACTGCTGTGCACTTTTATCAGCTTTGAACCAGCCCTGGCATTTGTTGGGCCCTCCATATAAGAGAATTTAAAGCATTACTGTGATAGAAAACCAGCTCCAAACAAAAATAGGGGTTGGGGATGTTTTCTGCTGGCTTATGGAACTTAGTTGGCTCCCATAACTGTCTGACAGGCACCAAAGCCAGCATCAGAGAAGGGCAGAACTGTGGAGACAAGAATAAGTGAAAAGAAAAGAAAGCAGGAACAAAGAGGTAGAATGGAAAATTATCTTTCAAATAAGACAAAGGTTGAGCTTTGCTAGATCTAGACCCTAAGTGTGTAGGGCTCACATGACCCTTTTCCTACAATACCTTTTCTTAATCCAGCAGGAATGACACTAGTGGTCACTTACCTCATCCTTGCATATCTGACAAATACAGCTACTTGACATGACAGGTTTTGTTCATATTTCTGGCATTTTCTGCAAAGACATGCCAGTATTTCAGAGCAACACTTTCTCTGTGACTCAGTGCACTTCAGAGAAGCAGGAAGATAAAATGAATTCAGTTTGTTATCAATACGGATCATAAAATCGGTTCAATTTCCATAGCTGCAGAAAAATCAGTCAAGTTAACCTATATGCCATGAAGCTACCATATCAAAGGAAAATTTCCCAATAAACTTTTATAGAAAAGAATACTATTTAGTAATGGTAACTCCAAAGTTAATGAATTTTTTTTCTCTCAAACATCATGTGTGAAGGTGTGAAAGCTGACAGTGACATTGAAACACAATTGCTACTCATTGCAATGTCCATTTGTTGCAGTCAATCAGCCATTTACCATCAACCATTTACCCAGTTATTTCAGGTCCGATGTTATTTTCAAAATGATCCTCATGCTGTTTTTCTTATTCAGACAAATTCCTTTTAGATTTCTATAACATTCAATGATAATTTAGGACTAAAAGTAAAAGACAAGATGTAAAGCTTCAAGACTGATTTGCAAAGAGAAATGAACTCCTGGTGGTTGCCCAGGGAAACTGTGATAGCGATATCTAGGTGATAAAAACTGATGTATAAAATGTAGCTGGTTATTAGTTGCTTTGTCATTAGTACGGTAATGTACTATCAAGATTAATGGCCATTTGTTTTTTCTTTGGAGTATTTTCTCCATGACAAGGTATAACTGTCAGAGTTTCAACAGATCTTGATTTTTTTTGGCAGAAAAAACAACAACAATCTGCAGTTCGATGAATACTTTCCAAGCGTAGGTCCCAGTTGCCATAGAGGTAGCAGACATTCTGGAGTAGTTCCAGCTGAACCAGAAACCAATCAGCTCTCGGCACTGCAAAAGTTATCTTGAGATTGTCACACACTCTGGTAGGATCCAACAGTGAATTATAAAAATACTGCTTAAAAGGTTTCACAAATCTTTCTTTGGAGTTGGTCTGAAGCCTCCAAAATGCACAAGCGTTGCAATACGGGCATACAGTAACTTCAGAGCTATGTGTGTCTGAGATCTGCCATCATCTGCATCACACTAACTGTGCAGCAGTATCACATGAAGCCAGAAAGTCAGACTACCTTGTAGCAGTCAAGGGCAAGAAAGTTTTGAACATTCCTGTACTTTGCAGAGAGCTCGCTGAATAATTCTCACAGAACAGTTTGTTCAGTGATACGGATAGAGTGGGTGCTCAGGACAAACTGTCAAGCAGGCTACCATTTGTTTGAATTCAATAGTCAAATTTGATTCATATCTAATAAAATATTGATCTTGTTGTTTAACTGAAACGGTCAAAATCCAAGCTGTGTTGAGCTGCAGTTGGTCAGCTATGTTGCAGGATGTTTGCATACTCTCCCGACTGGATGAGTTTACAGGCATATCGAACCACTCCTGTGCAACTGGAAGTAAAACACGTCTCTTTCCCACAGCACATGAAACCTTGAGGTTTGCATTCTGTGAACGTTCAGGATTGTCAGACTATCTGGAGAACAAGGAGAGGTGAAAAGAAGGAGAAAGCTTGTTGGAAACAAATTCATTTAACAGTTCAAAACACTTCACATTATTTACCCCAGCCTTAATTATAATTGACTCTGAAGGACACATTCTGCACATACGCATGCTGGAGATATTTAATTTCTTTCAACATGCATGGATACAAAGCTCTCATGGGATACCTAGGGAGACATCGCAGCTGCTAAACGAAAAACTAGAATACTTACAAAATGCTGGAAAAGCCTCATTCCCTCTAACTCCCAAAAATAAATTCAACAAAAACAGAAGCTCTCTCATTAATATATTCCAGTCTCATTTAAGGGCCTATAAAATCTCACATATATGCAACATCCCTCCTGGCACTGTGCAAAGATAGTTATTGGCATCTGGAGTGTTAGTTCTATTTCTGACCACTTTTGAGACTCAAACTGAACCTTATGTGAATGACAGTTTTAAAATGTTTTCCTTGAAAAGTGGACTGTCTTTCTCATCCTGGATAGAGTTGTTCCAGCAACGAGCCATGCACGTCAGCACATAACCTTGAATTAAAAAAAAAATATACAGTAAACACCTACAGCGAGCAGTGAACTTATTAGCATGAGGTCTCCTGCTCCTCTTGATTAAACGAACTGATATCAATGGACTCCAAAGCCAGAAATTTTTCTACAAGCCATCTGTCATAATGTCAAGATGTGAAACTTTCTCTCACTTCAAAATCTGCCAGTAGTTTTTAATAAATGATTTCTACAGTGGACCATCTCAGCTTTTAGTCTTTGACTCCTTTTTGTTTGAATTGCAGAGCAATTCAACTATCAAATCATAACAGATGAGATCCCCTAAAACAGGTAAGCAATTTCAGAATACATCTCTCATATTGATGAGTATCTTGCTGCTAATAGCTAACACTAATAAGCAATACTGCAATAGCTAATAGCTGATGTTATTTCAATGTGAACACTTTTCAATGTTTTCACTTTTGAAAATTTCACCTAGATATTCTAAATATTGCCTTGAAGTCATATATTCACTTTTGTTTTTAAATAAAGCTTTAAATATGGTCCTGTTTCCGTACTTTCACTCTGATACCAATTGCTTGTGCAAACAACATATACTTTTTACAGCTCTTACACTAGATTTTATAGAAATTGCACCCCAAATTTGCTATTCAGGACAAATAAGGAAATGTTGTCTCTTGTTCGTAAAAGAAGGATAGGGCATTCAATTTTTAGGTAGGAATCAAATATATTGTTTGGCAATTTATAATTTTGGTACATCATTTTCCCACCTGTAAATGAGGGATGCTATTTTCAGTTTTACAAAAAACTAAACATATATAACTGTTTCAAGCTTTGGCTTTAGACTAGAAAGAACTCACAAAGCCAAAGTATTAGTGCTGTACATTAGTGTTTCTGCTGATCAGACACCTAAGACTCATGATCAAGTTATACATTGTACCCAGATTAAAATCTTTAAGGAAAAAAGGTGCAATAACCCACTTGGGCTCATGGCCATTTATCTTTCATTTCTTGAGCAAATCTCTTGCAAAAATACACTTAAGTCAATTATGGTTCCAGACAGAAAAAGAACAAATATAGAAAGTTATCATCAGTCTAGAAGGTCTGAAAGTGAAACATCTGGATCTTGCAACAGAAAGCAAGGACTAGATCATAAGCAGTTAATCCATGGTTCTAAAATAGTAGTTTATTTAAAATTAGCTTTAAAAATAGCACTAGTGAAGTCAGTTGCTCAATAGGAGTATTTGTCAATATTAATATTACAATATTAAAATATTATTATGAACATTTACTTTTAAAAATCTTCTATTTCCTGAGAATCCTGCTGATTCTACTTGTAGCTTTCAACAGACAGTGGTGAAAATGTCTTTTCCACCCAGTTCCATTCATTGCTTTGTTTGGAGGTGAAATTATTTGTTTGTCTTTGAGGGGAGCCACAAGGTGTCTTTGGAACACCATGGGAAATTCTGAGAACAAGGTGCTTTATAGCAACCAAGGTAGCAAATCGTATGGAAAGAAAATATCCAGTGAAACAGGCAGTTCAGTTTTTCATACTTGGATGCTGGTAGTAATTGCTGACCAGCGTACTGAGAGTTATTGCAGTCCTGCCTGATGGCTGAGCAGCAATATACTCCTGATAATCCTAATGAAGTACAACAGGTGAAATTTTCTCTCTTCTCATGGGGAAAAGAAGTGATATTTATTCTAAGTCTAGCCTCTTCAATAACAGAATTTTAAAATGTCTTCAACTAATTAGTCCTGGCTGCTTGAAGGACTGTTACTTTTTCTTTTTTTTTCTGTTAATTATTATAATTTTCCAACCTCATCTAGCTCTGCCATTGTTTCTTAAACTTTAAAAGCACAGCTGTCACAGAGAAGGATTCAATGCTTTGCAGCCTTTTGTATTTTTGTTTAGTTTCTTCTCCTCAAAAAGGACTGACTTACATTAACGTCAGAAGCATTTAATGTCAGATTACTGGTTAGTGTCCAGTTAATGAAGCAAAGCACAACTTCTGATGGAGATTTTGGTCAGGAGCTACTTCAGAAATGTGTTGTCCAACACGAAAATATTTACATTAGAAGTACTTTCATTTTAAATAGAATACTTTATGCTTCTGAGGAAAAAACAAATATCAGAAAACACTCAAGTTTTAGTATCATAATATGTTGATTCCAACCTGTATTTTGGAGGATTGGACAAAATGCTGAAATCTTAAAAAAAAAACCCCATACATTTCCTAAATTGTTTCCAAAGAGAGAAAAACATCCATTCACCATTTAATGATTTTTTGAGTAAAACATGTTCAACTAGTTTTATAGCAAGTCTAATATCAAGCAAAGAATGTAACTGGGTATTACAGGAATGGAAACAGGTAGAAAAATTATTTGTGGTTTGAGGAAAAGGGCTAAACCTTTCAGTTATTCAAGGAGGACGGAAATAAGACTGGAGGTGATTGGGCAACTCTGCATGTTATAGAAATGTATGATGATTCATAGAGAGGCATGAAACTGTCTAGAGAGAATATAGGTATTTAAGCCTATTGACACTGAACTTGCCTTTCTTAACTACCTTCTGATGACCCCAAAGTAGCACTGGAATTCCCTGGGCCTGTGGACCTCAGGTTGAAAACTAATCTTGTAGCAAAAAAAGCGCCATCTGTTTAGGATAAAACTTAAAAAGCCCCAGAAGAGAGAGCTTTGGAGTACTGTTATGGTATCACTAAGCTTGGGATCGAATATGAAGAGAAATCTCTGTAAGATTATGAGAAATAAAGAGTAGGGATTGTGTGAACATGTGAGACTAATCTCCCAAACTTGGATGCAGTATAAATGCCCTCACTAAGAGCTGAAGGTTTAGGTAGTCTTGAACTTGCTATAAGACTTATTTCTTTACTAAATACCCAGTGAACCAATGAAAATTCATGTTGCTTTGGACATGAATTGGCATGAAACAAGATCTTACAGAACGGCTTTTCATAGAAAATAATCTTGGATTGAGTGATCATGAGCTGAATCAGCCTTTATCAAACTGCAAGACAGACAACAGGTCTGTGTATAACTAATGTTTGGGATTTTAGAAACTAAAGAAAGCATACAGAGTAAATTCAGGAGTGCAGAGCTTTTAAAACATAGAAAGTAAGGAATTACTCTAAATCAAAGGGCACACACTCTTTAGAGTTCACACTGAAAGTAAAAGAAAAAAAAAAAAGAAGCTAATAGAAAAATCTTATGGGCTTCTTTCAGTGAATTGGCTGCTTTTGTACACATGCAAATCTACCAAGAACAAAGTCAGAGCACTGTGCCTCAGAAATTAGAGGATAGAGAGAGAAGGAAAATCGCTGAGATTTCTTGAGATAGATTTTTATATTTGCCATTAAAACAACCAGTAAAGATTCTTTACAAACAATAAAAATAAAGAATCTTGGGGAACAAAAAAAGTTGGAGTGCTGTAAATACAGAATATATGCTTTAATAGAGATTAACATTGATTTAGGTCTAATCCACATATTAAATGCATATTTTGCCTCCATTTTCTATAAAGTTAATGATGAGGACATTAGTGGAGTAAGCAGTGAAAATTAAGATAAAGCATCAGAAATTATGACCCCTGAGAGAGAAACACATGTTAACATTCTTAATACCTCATAAAGCAAAAATAAGATGGGCTGGATAAGCTCTATGCTGGAATACAGAAATATGAAACTGTCAAACGAAATTTCACATCCAACTGCTAGAAATTTTGGAGGTAGTATCTTGTGACTGGAGAATAGTAAACATAGCAACTATATTCAAAAGAACAGAGACAAAGACCAATTCTGGAACCACTACACTTATTAAACTGACTGACTTAAAAGAAAAAAAAAACACACACAAAAAACTACAATAGTGTTTGAAGGAAGAATTAAGAGCAGAGAGGTAAATGGAAAGCAGCATAAGTTATAATATGGTTTTATCAGTAGTAGATCATCTCAAACTAATCTAATCTACATTTTCAAAAGTTATCTACCTTATGAGACAGAAGAATATTATTTATCAGAGATTTAAATCAGGCATTTGATGCAACATCCCAGCAGAAATGGTTTGCTAAAGGTGAAGACGATAGGTGCTAATACAAGGTTTCTAAAGCAGCTAAGGATGTGCCTAGAGGAATCAATGACATCTTATACTGACCAGAGAGTCATGGAATGAGAAGAGTTTACTAAATGTTTTATCAGTGCTCTTTAATAAGTTGTTTAAAAGTTATTTAAGGGAAAGTCTAGATTAAACTAGTAGACAATGTAAAGTTGTACAGTATTGTCATTGTTACAAAGACCATATCATGTTATAAAAGCATTAGATTACTGTATTGGTTTCATAGAATCATAGAATGGTTAGGGCTGGAAGGGACCTTCAAAGGTCATCTAGTCCAACCCCCCTGCAAGGAACAGGGATATCTCCAACTAGATCAGGTTGCTCAGGGCCTCGTCCAACCTGGCCTTGAACATCTCCAGGGATGGAGCATCCACCACCTCTCTGGGTAACCTGTTCCAGTGTTCTACAACTCTCATGGTAAAAAATTTTTTCCTAATATCCAATCTGAATCTACCTCCCTCTATTTTAAAACCATTACCCCTTGTCCTATCACAACTGGCCCTCCTGAATAGCCTCTCCCCATCTTTCCTGTAGGCCCCCTTGAGGTACTGGAAGACCGCTATAAGGTCACCCCGGAGCCTCCTCTTCTCCAGGCTGAACAGCCCCAACTCTTTCAGCCCGTCCTCATAGGAAAGGTGCTCCAGCCCTCTTATCATCTTCGTGGCCCTCCTCTGGACCCTCTCCAACTGGTCCATGTCCTTCTTATGTTGGGGGCTCCAGAACTGGACGCAGTACTCCAGGTGAGGTCTCACGAGGGCAGAGTAGAGGGGAAGAATCACCTCTCTCGACCTGCTGGCCACGCTCCTCTTTATGCAGCCCAGGACGCGGTTGGCCTTCTGGGCCGCAAGAGCACATTGCCGGCTCATATTGAGCTTCTCGTCCACCAGTACTCCCAAGTCCTTCTCCTCAGGGCTGCTCTCGATCCATTCTCAGCCCAGTCTGTATTTGTGCCTGGGATTGCCACGACCCAGATGTAGGACCTTGCATTTGGCCTGGCTGAACTTCATGAGGTTGGTACGGGCCCACCTCTCCAGCCTGTCGAGGTCCCTCTGGATGGCATCCCTCCCTTCCAGCGTGTCGACAGCACCACACAGCTTGGTGTCATCGGCGAACTTGCTGAGGGTGCACTCCATGCCACTGTCCACATCACCGACAAAGATGTTGAAGAGGGCCGGGCCCAACACGGACCCCTGAGGGACGCCACTCGTGACCGGTCTCCACTTGGACACCGAGCTGTTGACCACTACTCTCTGAGTGCGGCCATTGAGCCAATTCCTTATCCACTGAGTGGTCCATCCATCAAACTCATGCCTCTCTAGTTTAGAGAGAAGAATGTCGTGTGGGACAGTGTCAAAAGCTTTGCACAAGTCCAGGTAGATGACATCCGTTGGTCGACCCTTGTCCACCGATGCTGTCACCCCATCATAAAAGGCCACCAAGTTGGTCAGGCACGATCTGCCTTTGGTGAAGCCATGTTGGCTGTCACCCACCACCTCCTTGCTCTCCATGTGCCTTAGCATGGTTCCCAGGAGAATCTGCTCCATGACCTTGCCAGGCACAGAGGTGAGGCTGACCGGCCTGTAGTTGCCCGGGTCCTCCTTGTTCCCCTTTTTAAAAATGGGGGTTATGTTCCCTCTCTTCCAGTCATCGGGGACCTCGCCAGACCGCCACGACTTCTCAAATACAATAGCCAGTGGCTTGGCAACTTCATCCGCCAGTTCCTTCAGGACCCGCGGATGGATCTCATCAGGTCCCATGGACTTGTGCACCTTCAAGTTCCTCAGATGTTCCCGAACCTGCTCTTCAAGTACAGTGGGCGGTGGTTCATCCTCATAGGCGGTGGTTCATCCTCAAAAATGGTTTGACTAATAGAAGGAGATATAATTTAGTAGTAGAAAGATTAGATTCATGCACTTAGAGACATCTGTTAAGAACTGCTGGCTCATTAATTATGGGTGATCATATAGGTCAAAAAGTGCAAAAAAAGTAGGTGTACTGGAAGCAGGCCATTGGAAGATGGCTATGAACAGTGGTTGCTGAAGCTATGAAAGGGCTAATGAATTCACAAATGCATGAGGAAAGACATTTGTTGCAAGAGGAAACAAAAGGCCTAATTAGGAAGATTGTGTACAGCTCTGGTCAATCAGTTTCAGTGAAGATTAACTTTAATTGGAATAACTGCAAAGAAAGATGATTAGAATGATTATAGAGAACTAAATTGAGCAATAGAATCAGTATGAGATCAAATGGTAATAAATCAGCTATAAATAAGACTTTAAAACAAGTTCAGCAAAAGGCTTCCAGATAGAGTAATGAAAGCAGCAAGAAAATTATATTATTTCAAGATGAAGATTAATAAGTTTATATATATATATATATAATCATATAACTAGATAAGAAGAGTTCCTTGTGATAATTCTTATTCCTCTCACAAGCTTTCCTAGATGGCTACATGTATCTAAGAGTTTACATATACACATACAATCATAGAATGGCATAGGCTGGAAGGAACCTTAGAGATCATCTAATCCAACCTCCTTGTCATGGGCAGGGACGCCTCTCAACTAGACCAGGCTACTCAAGGCTCCGTCCAACCTGGCCTTAAACACCTCCAGGGAGGGGACATCCACAACCTCTCTGGGCAATCTATTCCAAAGTCTCACCACCCTCATACAGAAGAATTTCTTCCTAAAATCTAGTCTAAATCTGTTCTCCTTCAACTTAAACCCATTTCCCCTTGTCCTATCAGTGGACACTCTTGTAAAGTCCCTCCCAGCCTTTCTGTAGGTTCCCTTCAGGTACTGGAAGGCAGCTATTAGGTTCCCCTGAAGTCTTCTCTTTTCAAGGCTGAACAATCCCAGCTCCCGCAACCTGTCCTCATAGCAGAGGTGCTCCAGCCCCTGGATCATCTTTGTCGCCCTCCTCTGAACATGCTCCAACAGATCTATGTCTCTCTTATGGTGGGAACACCAGAACTGGACGCAGTATTCGAGGTGGGGTCTCACAAGAGCAGAGTGAAGGGGAAGAGTCACCTCTCTTGACCTACTGACCATGCTTCTCTTGATACATCCCAGGATGTGGTTGGCCTTCTGGGCCGCATGAGCGCACTGCCGGCTCATGTTGAGCTTCTCATCTATAAACACCCCCAAATCCTTCTCTTCAGGGCTACACTCAACCCACTCTGTGCCCAGTTTGTATTTGTGCCTAGGATTGGCCTGACCCAGGTGAAGGACCTTGCATTTTGACTTGTTGAAGCTCATGCAGTTAGCACTGGCCCATTTCTCAAGCCTATCAAGGTCCCTCTGGATGGCATCTCTTCCCTCAAGTGAGTCCACAGCACCACACAACTTGGTGTCATCGGCAAACTTACTGAGGGTACACTCAATGCCATCATCCATGTCGCTGGCAAAGATGTTGAACAGCACTGGGCCCAGAACAGACCCCTGAGGGACACCGCTTGACACTGGTGTGTTGACATGAGACTTATCCAAACCATATATCCAAGAGGACTGGTAATCATCACCAAGCAGAGAAAGAAAAAAATTCTTTCCTTATGATGGGTCTGCAGCATTCACTGGTTGAGTTTTTGGGTTGTTTTCCCATGTTCACCACCGTAGTATGCAGCATAGACTAAACTCAGAAGGGAGTTTCATTTAACTAACACAGTGTTAGTGCAGGGGATGGGACGCTGGTGAGCACTCACAGTGTCTTTCTGAGACTCATGACATTTGTGCCTTCGCCCTTGTACCAAAAACCTTAATGTTAACACGGTAATGGGAAACATTTCATTACAAGTGACATGCAATAGCATGATAGCAGATATTTTCAAATCTCACCGAACTGGCTGTCTGCATGGCTGCACATCACTGTTGGAGATTGGATTTAACACTGAATACTGCCTTCCCACGTAATGGTGGAGTGTGAGAGAAACCAACATCCAACTCACTGACATCAGACAGATGATCAAAAGCAAAGAGAGTCTAGATAACATCTGACTTCAAATCTGGAGCAATTCATATATATACACATATAAATTTCACATCAAACTAGGGCAAAGAAGGGAACTGGCGGAGGAAAATATTATCTAGAATTTGAGCAGAAAATAAGTAGCACTTTTTATATTTGAATTAACTGAAAATTTTCTATCAATGAATGGGTAAAAGCTGTCTTAATTCCTATTATTGCCTTTAGGAAAGGCTAAAGAGGAAAAAAGATACTGAATGATATAAAATGGATCTTTTGCCATTTCAAGTTGCCATTTGTGGAGTTTACGCAGTTTATTGTTATTTCTGATGTCCTTCCCTCATATTTCTCACTGTATTTAAAAAGTACAGTACCTAAGGAAACAGTTTTCATTTCATTTGTTTGCCTGATGTGGAAACAAACACATTACTTATTCTTAAATGTAAATTGAGAATATTTTTTTAGAGCTGCATTTGGGGGATGTTTTGTTCCTGTTCCATACAACTACAGCTCCTGTTTTTTTGCCTCGTAATACCAAAATCCCAGTAAATGCTTCTCTCACCTTGCTTTTGTATCATAGAATGGTTAGGGTTGGAAGGGACCTTAAAGATCATCGAGTTCCAACACCCCTGCCATGGGCAGGGAAACCCTCCACTACACCAGGTTGCCCAAAGCCTTGTCCAAGCTGGCCTTGAACACTTCCAGGGAAGGGTTAATTCTGGAATTCACTAGCACCATGAACATATCTCTCACCAAATGAAAACAGAAACTAAGAAATATTTGTTGCCACACACAACATCCATCACTGCATGAAGACCCACTGACCTTGTTGGAAGGCCCAGGGTGATCAGGATTTGTTTAGTTATGAGGAATAACCATCTAGATAGGCATGGGGTCAGCACAGGTGGAACTAACTTGGTTCTGTTAAAATAATCAGCTGCTGTGGCATGTCTACTCTCAGGCCTTTATACCTTCTGGTATTGAGATATGTGGAATTCTGCAATCCGTTCAGGTTCAGTCTCCAGCTTGTTGTTCCCAGATACTCAATACTACTTATAGCCCCACTTGGCTCTGGACAGGGCAAAGGATTGCATCCTGGTGTCTAAAGCAGCAGCCAATGAAAGTAACTCACACCTAAAGAGTTAAAAGTCAAATACAAGCCTTCTATAGTAATTTCCTCCTTTCCATACATCTTTAATTTAGTTATGGGAAGAAGCTCTGGAAATATTCTTTATGCTACACTCTGTTTACACACTAGCTCAGTGTGCAGAGGCAGAGAAACTCAAAAAAAAAGGCCATTGTGTCAAAAGTGATTTTGCCCTCTTTTAGACAGATTTCATAGACAACATTCTTCACGCTCTCCTGCCATCTCACAACCTTCTCTAACCCTTTTCCTGTTCAGTTCCTCAGACCAACAGTAGTGCATGTCCTCCATCTTCTGCTTCCCATCCCAGCCCCTTGGTGCTGCCTCGGCAACCACTGACCTTGCGGCACGGAAAAGCCAGGGGCTGCCAGCACAGGGCACAACCCATCTGGTAGCGTTACCTTCCTTCCCTGCAGAGCAAAGTGCAGAATCCCACCATGCTGCTGCTGCCACTCTGCATCCAGGTGACACACGGTCCCCATGTACTAACAAAGCCGAGGAGAGGCTGTGCTGTTTCAGCCCTCGGACCAGAGGCTAGGCTGCAGTGAGGGCTCCCTTGTCCCCACACCCAAAGCACAGATTCTCAGTAAAGAGAAGGTGAAGTAATGCCCGTGAGGCAGCTCTGCTTTCCCCCCAGTCTCCTTCACATCCCATCCTTCACCACTTTGGGAACATCCTGTAGAAGTAGACCCCCTTGCACAACACATCATTTTCTTTGCTTGATATTTTGTTTCAGCTGGCTCAAGAGTAGTTCTTAGAACTCAATGAAAAATATGTAACAACTGCTTGGAAATTTCTTCATCCTATCACTTAACCTCCAGATTTATTTAAAGGTTCTGCCTGTCACTTATTCTGCTATAACTCCAGGAGTGCTGCTTCTTCCCCTTTCTCCTATTTTCCACCTCTGTCTCACAGACAACTGTAGTCAAACCAACCCTTCAACTCAAATGTTTGAAGGATGTTGCCTTGAGTAGACCATTGCTAAGATTTGAAGATTACATCTTCAAATAAAGGATTTCCTTTTATTATATTTTTCACAATAAAGAACTGATGCTACATTCACCAGTTTCAATTGTCTTGGTCTCACCTATAGTATATACTTACACTGTCATTTATAACAAGAATTCCAGCATACTTTACTTTTCTGTTGGGAGAAAAAAAAAAAAAAAAGGCAAAACAAATCACTTAATTCTACATAAAATATAACAATGGCTGTTTTTGAAGTGCTTACCTATCATTTTGCTTTCACTCATTAGAGAGCTTTAACTTCACACTTACATTGAGGAAATTTTGAAGCAATAAGAATACATCGTCTTCCTTTTCTGCCAGAAAACACTTCCTTCTTTTGCTTTCTGTATAACTTCTTCTAACCACCCAGGTAATCATTTAGACTTTCTTTCTGATGGAGTGCCTATTCACCAAAGAGAGGATGCTTTGCTGCAAAGGAACAATAACATTATTTTCATAGTATAAAATAGTTTAGTTTTGTCACACAGTTCCTGCATTAGCATACACTTTAAACTGAGCTGTGCAGGGTACAATCTAAACACAGAGGTTAAATTCTAATATACTAAAGTACCTGTCAAATAAATAGTCTAGGCACTTTTGAACTGAATGCTTAAATGCTCAGTTATTGAGTAAAGAGCTTAAACAACTACTGTCTACATTTGCCAGATGTTTAATTAAACATTATTGTGGATCTTTGTCAGAATGCTGCTCATTACTTGGTAACAATCACTGTAAGAAAACAGGATAACTTGTGATGGGAATAACAAAGAAAAAGAAAGCAACTTTTTCTTAAAGGAAATGAGTAAGTAATTTATTTGTTGAAGGTGATACATACTCTCCTGCTTACCTCTGATTAAAATATAGTCTAGCTCTCCATATAACAGAGAACAGAACCATGGAAGGTGATGACCTTTAGAATCTCTCAGTTACAATTTCAAATTGTCTCCTACAAGAAAATACTTCTTTCAGTAAAAGCCTAGCAAGTATGTTTAAATTGTATTGGATTCAAGTAGTTTCTTCAGCTATTTTTTCGAATAAGACGAAAGAAAAAGGAAGCTAGTAGATGCCAAGCCTTGCAGCAAAAGGAGTACAAGCACTCTAAGTCCCCACCAGAAATTAAATAAAAAAATGTTAGCACTTCAGTGAGAAAAATCCTGCAAACGTTTTGAAACTGTTTCTTCATTCTTAGAATTCTTTACAGGAAAAAAAAAAAAAAAAGTAACTTTTAACACAAGGTTTAACATAGTAAAGATTTAACATAGCGTTGTGAAAAGAGGCAACGCTCTTCACTCCAGGAGCTTTGTGGACATCGTCAGTGATCTTGATAATCCAGAAGAAACTCAAACAAATCAATTCTGGATAAAAGAAAAAAAAGTATATGACAATATTGCCCTAATATTTCTTTGTAGGGAAAGCAGGAACTCTCTTAAATTACTCTCTTAAATTATGGGGTTTTCTTTCCTTTACAAGTAAGAACGTGATACTTGGTGAATAGGATACTTCAGTGCTAGAAATTGAATAACATTTTGTTTGCTGAGATATAGTTCTATTAGGTGCTCTATAGACTGCAGAATAACTGACAATGAAGCGGGAAAAGACATCCCAGAGAACAGGAACTTCCCTTACAGTAGATTCCTAAGTGTATTACCTAATACACTCTTAAATATTAATCCAGTTCAAGTATTTCCACCAACTATAATTCTTGTCAAATAGATCCAGACAAATTTCTGAAGTGCACCAGACCACTTTTTATTTTTGTTCTAAGGATCTTCTAAGCATCCAGTTTCTCCCAGATTTGTAAGCAACAAATATATTTGTAAGCTGCAGTATTGTTCTTCAATAACTATCCATACAGCAACTTCTCAACGATGCTGGAAAGATGAAATACTAGTTTGGGAAATTTAATTTTCTAAATCTCTCTGCTTTTCTTTTCCAGCCGCTCTTTGCAGACACTTAAATCTGTCCTTCTTTCCTATCTCTCTCTCAGCATCCCATCAAGGTCCTTATCAGCAGAAGATTGTTTTCCCACACCTCACACAGATCAGGTCCTGACTTTGTCTCTTTGGTTCTTCCAGCATGTTCACACTCTGTCTGTAATAGTTTATGTGATCTTGAAAGATTTCCAGTTCTAAGCATAAGTGGGAGTAGTGGAGCTCCTTTTAAAAATGACATGAAGGTTACTTGGTAATCACATACCAGTTATCTGTCTTCCAAAGCTCTAATCAGAAAGCAATGCATAAAAGACGAGCATTTGATGTTCTTTATCGACCTGATCAAATATTTAAGAAAAGAGTATACTCTTTCTGAAGTCTAGAGGGCATCGGCTCAAATTAACTATCTGCTTAAGGACTCTGAGTCATCAGACTTTCTAGTACTTCGTTTGTAAGTCAAATTGCAGAGTGTACCTTTGCTCTGATGTCAGTCTACAAGCATTAGAAAAATCAGAGTGGCAATCTTGAAGTGATTAAATGTCAGTGTAATGAATTTCATATACCAAAAGGCAAAAACACTCAGGAGCCTAAGTTTTTATAAGTGCTCCATACCAGGAGTGAAGAAGGCTGATGACAAAACTTCTGCTGCAACCAATTAATTAAAATATGTGATACTCATGCGAAAGAGAAAACTCTACCAAAACAGCTTGGGTAGTAAAACAGTTTTGATTCTATGATCTGTACAAGTAGAAAGTACAAAGGAAACCAGAAGTGATGTATTTCTTGTGGTAACCGGCACTTGAACCTTGTGAGCAGCTGAAAGGTCAAAGCGTACAAAGTCTCTGCATGTGTCTTGCTCATGCATTTTCCCCATCTAAAGTACAAATTGTTTCATCTGGAACTTTGCCTTGACCTACTGTTCCACAGGAATGAATAGTGACATGCATGTGCATATTGAATGCTTAGAATAAGTCATACACATTTTTCTGCTGTTAACTCACTTCATTATCAGGCAGGCTCTTATCTACAGTCATTGACAGAAAAAACATGAGTCACCAGAGACTGCTGTCTGTGCCATTACCCAAATATAGTTACTACCTTAGTAGTTTTGATAGTCTAGGTTTTATCAGAGTTGATGGAGAGGTAATGACAGAGGAACAAAACTGTTTTAATAGAAGGGTTTTTTCCCCTTTGTTCTTTCATTGTTGTTAATTCACTGTCTTGTTCATTCAGTTTGGCAGCGTGGTCGATTCTATGCATAGGCACGGCATGATCAGAAAAATGATAGAATGCTGTCCTCATCTGATATATATTTTTTCGTTATCTTGTACTTTCTTAATGATAAAAACATTATATGTATATATATATGAGAATATCACATCTCATGCAAATTCAGGGATAAATTTTACCACTAACGTTCTCAGTATGAGATCTTCCCAATCACAAGGTCAATCTTCTTTTCATAGAAGTTTTACATCAATATAATTTAACTGAGTACATACTGTAGTTACTCCTCTTTATATTTTGAGTGAAAGTGAGAGAATCAGCCTCTATTCATACCCAAATAAATCCAAACTAGAGCAAAAGCAGCACTTCAATAAATTAAATCACTACAGCCCATGACCATTTCTCTGCTCAAACATAAATTAAACATTTTAAAACAATTTACATCTTTCTTTCCTGTATGTTTTTCTTTTTAATCCCTCTTCTATTTAAGTCCTTTTACAAAGTCACTAGAAGGGTGAGTCTTTATAAGGCTTCTGCACCATTTTTACTGAGAAAGTTGTGGAGACAGTATATTAGGATAGATTGAGAGGAATAAAAGTCTCAAGTTCTTAAGTGTTTATTTGCTATGTGACTGACTCTGCTCACTATTTCATGAAAATGAAAAGGGAATGACTAATAACACTATCAACTGCTCACATTGTATTAAGGATATACGTCAATAACCGCTCTTTTAACTGTTCTAACTGTTCCTCCCTCCTTTATTCAACTATGAGTATGATTATCTGACAGTTGGTTAATATTTTCCACAAAATAGACACCTCTGTGAATGCAGGCAAAGGAACAAGATACTGAACAACATGCAGAAATCTTGAAGTGAAAACTCTCCACTCCTGCTGATCTGCTTGTGTGCTTTCAGAACAGTTTCCCATCATTACAAGAGTAATTGATACTGTTACGTTGCAAATCATGCTTGATATCACTACCTTTACTATTATTATTATTATAAATCCTCTGTACCTGAAAACATATTCTTTTTAAAATTTTATTTTATGCGGACCTGTTTTGGAGAAGTCCAGACATTTGGCAATGATAGCTCCACTTCGCAATCATGGATCCCCCCCTATGGCAGACAATACACTTGCCTGAATTATGGCTGATCTCCAGAGCATGATCAGCAGCATTCTGACAAATTAAGCTTTCCTAGTCCCCATCTTTGGTTCATTTATTCATAAAATCCATCTGGTAAATACCCTATAATCTGATTGAGATTTCTAACTGTTGTAAATATTTCACTCTAGTAACATGGATCACAATTCATTAGACTCATGGCATTAGTTGCAGTATTTTAAATTAGAGAACCTTATATTTAATTTTTAAAACAGAGCAAGACTCTACCCCAAAAACATCTGAAGTACAGCAGTCACATCCAAAATAAGCAAATTGAAATCAAAGTTCCTGTCAACTGCTTTATGGCTCTGGAATCTCTATATTTCACCTGTAAGTATAAAGCCATTAGGTACATCATCTTCTACAGGTCTTAAGAAAACACCTCAACAATTTAGATTGCAAATGCCTTCCCTTGTAATTCATTCCCCATTTTTTTCATCAAATCAACAGACAAGGAAGCAAAAGACCCACTACAATTTACTGAGGTGGCGTAACCTATGCTGAAAAACTAAGAACAGAAGTGAGAAAACAACAACTGAGGTGCATCCTTTTTACTTCAAAGATTCTAGTACTTGGCTGAAAGTTTTTCCTCAGGGGTTCTAGAAAAGATTTAACAAAGGAAAAATCATCCCTAAATTTCAGATAGTGAGCTAAAAATCACCCAGGGTACGGCTATACCGATTAGTCCAAAAGTACACAGCAGGTCAGTGAAGGCAGCTCTCAGAGGGAAGTATTAAGTAAAACAGGTGTGTAAAGAGTTCTATTTGAGCTTTGGGTCATCTTCTTTCACCGAAATTAAACCTAGGCAGCAAAATCACGGTAGTTACTGCTAATCATTTAAAAATTTCCAACAAATACAGTACACAACTTGTAACAAGTTACTGAAGCAGAAAAATAGCATTTCCCAGTTCTGCCTCCTTGGTTTTTGTGAACTCCTGTGTTAGGGGACTGCTGACTGAGTACAAAAGGTCAATGATTTTACAGTCAGCAGTGACTGAGGTGAGAAGCTGGAGTGGAGAAGGTAAGTTTTTTTTTAGACATCTTTTGTTAATCATCGCAGAGTGTTATCCTTGCTTCCTTTTTCATAAGCTGATATGTTTGACAGAGAAAGGACAAGCTTTCATGCACAGAGTCATCAGACAAGAGGATTATTTGGGATTTTTAATGTTTGAGTATCAGTGCTTTGTCATGTGGGAAATTGTAAAATGGCAGAGATCTAGTTCAGAAATAGGCACTGTGCAAGGTTAAAGCACTGCAGCAGGGAAACAAAAATCACAGGAAAAAAAAACCCAAAACCCTAATGTGACACAGGAGCACTCCCAGAACAAGCTTAAACAAGTTGATGTTTAAGCTTCTGTTTTAATATTGATGTGCCCTTGACCTGGAGCTTCAGCATGTTCAAAATGTAGTCAGCATGACTCCAGGTTTGAGATTTTAACAGTTTAAATCCAAATTGGGTAAGCGTTTAATCTGCTGCAAATACAACGTACCTTATGAACACGAACAAAGATGAGTCACAGAACTCCACAATACCAAAATCTGTTTTACCAACTGCAGCGTTTCTGTTTCTTATCATAGCAATCATTCTCCAGCCAACTCCGAAGGTATCCTAGAGATTTATCTTTCCTGTGAGCTATGTTGAATGATTGTTTTAACCAAGTAGCACACTCTGTTTAGTTTTTTTGAAGTAAAATGGCAAAGGATGTTGCAACATCAATGTGCACTAGCAACTCTACCTGCCTTTCTAGCCCAAGGTATCAAGCATTTCTTCTCTTCTATTGTGATTAGGAGAGTAGGGTTTTACCCACATTACGGTGGTTCCCTTTGCTTCAAGTTCTCTCTGTGCCTTTTTTACCACATGCTGATCTCGCTTCCACATCAGTCTTTAACTGCCAACATAAAAAGGTACGTCCTGCTGCTGTAGCACTAGCGTAACTGCAGTAAGATGATACTGACAGCCCTTGGCATTTTGAAACAAATTTGTCCCTGTGACTGTCACCACCTCTAAGGCCATAGTCATAATCTGAGCCAAGTTATCAAAGATCTACTATTTTTAAAATGTACACAAGCCTAGCTAATTTTAATTGAAACAGGTACACAAGTTCTCAGCTAACTGCTCAACCAGCAGCACAGAATGATCTGGCAGACAGGCACGTTCATCGGTGTAATACCTTCTCCTGGCACAGCTGACATGTTTACTCATTTGTATCAGAAAACAAATTAACTCCTCTGGTAGATCACAATACAAAACTGAATCGGTAAAGAGAGACATACACATACTTCTAATAAAATGTGATTATTATCTATTTCCTCCCCAGTAGTGTGACGTTTTGCATTCTGATGAGTCACATCCCAAAGTCAGTAATTCAGCACTTCTGGAGCAGCACTGAGAAAGGAATCCAACTATTTAGTCTTCATTCTGCCATTCTCACCCACTGTTAGTATTTTTTTCATTTTTATGAGGGTCTATTTACAGAGAGGGAGGCTATAAATGCTCAGTGAGTGGTAGAATGCAGCCTTCCAGCTAGTTTTACAGAATACTGTATTCAAGCAGTGCCAGAACAGCTAGAAAACCAAACACATACAAAACAAATGTTACTGAATAAAATATCATCTGTTGAGTAATGTGTTTGAATACTATCCAGACAGATGTAATGATTGCTTATTCATGGAAAGAGAGAAGAGAGAAGAGCAGGTGAATAAGAGATGAATTTGAGATAGACAAACCTTGAACCTCTTCCTTGTGAGTCTGATGATCCTGAAAAAGTGACTTGGGATTTCAGCAGAAGAGCAAAAATGTAGGTCTTCACTTCGCAACAGCTATGTATCAGCAATGATAGGTTTCAGACGAGGAGGTAAACTTCCAATTCCTAAAGGCACCTTCAAGTTCCAGTCATCATTTCATCATTTCCTGTGCAGAAAAGGTGTCAGGATAGTGTGGCTGAGGTGAAGTCCTTCAGCTGGCTGAGAAGGGACTGCACAAGACAGGACCATGCAGCAGCCAAGCCCAGGGCAGGTCCCTTTTGCAACTGTGATTGCGTCAGTTGTATGTGAAACCACAACCACAGCCTGACCTTATCACCAGCCTCCTGGAGGCCTTGGCATAGGTTACCAGAGACCAGCTGTATGGAAATCTCTGTTAAGGGTTGTGGAGTGGTATTTACTGCTGCTGTGGCTTCAGGCAAAAGAATTAGCTGCACTGATCAAAGGGTTTGAACATTTGTGTGCTGAATCTTAGCTGCTCGTCAGCCCTCTTGTGTTTCACTAAGCAAGCATTTCCTGATGGTTCAGAGGAGTCACCAGTTCTCTGTCCACTGCTTTTCCCAGAAAACATATTTTTAATATCTGAATTCCTGGCAAGATCCTTTCCCATAGAAGAAATCAAAATCCTAAACACTGATAAAACTGTCTTCCTCCCATCATCTAAGGCAATTAGAAGATGTTATCACCAGCAAAACTTCTGTGCAGCACAGTTAGATGATTGGTAGCTTGGTGATGCTTCTCCACCCTCTGTGGTTCATGCAGACTGCGTTCTTTAGGAATGTTAACAATAGCAAAAGACATTTCATGTCACAGCCTTATTTCCCTCAGGATAAGTTATAGTTTGTTAACCCCTGTAACTTGTTTATCACTATATTGACACTGATAAGTCCCTGTCAGATTAATTCTTTTCTTCTTCCCTTCCCCTCCTCCTTTTTTTTTTTTTTTTTTTTGATGTCAGAATGTCTTTTGTAAGTACAACCAAATAATTTTCAGGGCTGAATCAATGCCAAAACTAGATGCATTTTCTCCAGACAACTGGAATAAATAGTTATTTACACTTCAGCTCTCTAATAAGCTGTTTTAAAGAATGACTTCTTATTTTAGTGTTGAGTTGAACAAGAGACTAAGATAGCTTCACGGTTTAGACAGCAGTTTTTTTTCAAAGCAAATTTGGATCACTAATTTCTTCTGGAATTGGAAAAATCAATGTACCATGCAGAACTCAGCTGGAGTATCACTTATTTCAATTCAGTTTTATTAAGCAAAAATGAAATATCAATTTGTCCTCAGATTGCACTTCACATCTCAGTTGTAAGTAAGCAAATAAATGAATTGATTACATGTTTTTTTAATATATAGTGTGATAGCTTGACTCATTCTAATAGCACACTCATTCACATGTATAACAAACTCAAACTTTTAGAATGCTTTTCCATTCATGCTTTTCCCAAGATGCCTTTATAGAAGACAAGGTAGGTAAAATCCCAGCTCAGAGATCACCCCGGAGGTCAATGGGATTTTTGTCATTAATATTTAATTTGATCCTTTTTTTAAAAAAAAAAAAAAAAATAAAAAGATGAAAGAAAGTTTAATTCAATTCTTATCTGTACCAAATATTTTAAGGCTAAAACTATGAACAACTCCAAGACATCGGGATTGTCTGAAAATTGAGGTTTCTTCCTAGATTCCCTGATATAGTGCTCAGAGGACTAATCCACTTGCCTTCCTGTCCTTCAGCTAAACTGAGCACTATAATAATACTCATTCTAATATTGCTTATTATGCCATTCCCTCTGCTTTCACTATCAGGCTGCAAATAAGCATTGACCAGCTAAAGGACTTGGCTTTTTCTTATCTTCACTATTTCCATCACTCTACTGAACATACATGCATACAAACTTTTTCCTGCCTTCTTGATTTGATACATAACCAAATACACAATGAATTCTGATGTTTGGAAAGCTAATGTAGCATAACGCTTGAGTTTCCTTAGGCCTTAAGCTTGTTGCTCCCAGGAAAAATAATGTAAAATTCTCAAATACTTCTACAAAATAGAATCTGGCAGTAGCTTTTACAAAATCCTTGAAGGAAACTTGCTGAACACCCAAATAAAAGCTTGCTAAAATGTTTTGGCTATATAAAACTCTGACACAGAGCCATAACATTGAGCAAGATGAAAAAGGACACCACAAGGGACAAATAATTTCTATTTCTGCTGAAAGCTGTGGTTGCTGTCACCAAAAAAAGGGGATTGCCAGTCCACAGTGAGAGTTGAAACTCATGTCTGGCTGATAGAAAAAGCCTGATGGGGTGGGTAAGGAAGAGGAAGTATTCTGTGGCTGAAAGGAAGAAACAGTATGAGGGAAAGATATACAGTGGACAGAAGATATTGCTATTCTTCTGTCTAGTAATATATATTATACAATCATTTAACGATTTTATTTAATCCCCTACAGATTCCATTGAGCTAGCAGAAATGTATCCTCACTTTGAGATCTGAGAAAAATAAAGTTTTTCAAGGAGCTTCTAGACTCATTTTTACATGCAAGATTTTTCGTCTTGCATGGATCATCCACAGCAGAGATAACTGGTGTTCATAAAATTGAATTGCTTATCAGAAGAGCACTCAAACAGATTTCATGTCATTCTGGAATGGGTTTATTTACTTGCAGACCTTGTAAATATGTATCAGCTTTAAAATTCTATTTTTGTTTGGCCAAGTTTACTCAGGTTACATGCACATCATTACACAGAAATTAAGCTTTGCACTAGTCTCCCGATTCCTAGAATCAGATTCTATTTTTTTTGCTCCCACTGGAAAGATTCCAAAGTAAATATCCATTCTTTCTGCAATGCTTATTCAAAATGTGATGACTGCTGTTTTGAAAACTATCCCTCTGGAACCCTGGAGGGCATCTGGCATTCAGGTGACTCTGTATGGATACTCATTATTGCAATCTAAATTTAAAATTGTCTGGCATTACAACTTTACTACAGATTTCTCACTGCAACTGTATTATATAACTACACATAATTTAAGATTGAAGGGATCTTTGGAGGTCACATAATCCAACCTACAAAACACACATGCATTATCAAAGTAGGGCCAAATCCAAAGTCAGGTTAGGTCACTCAGTGCTTTGTCCAGATGAATTTGGAACATTTCCAAGGATGGAGATTTCACCACCTCTCAGGACAACCTGTTTCAGTATTTGACCATCTTCATTTCCTTACATCTAATATGAACTTCCTATGCTGAAATTTTGTCCTTTGGTTCTCAACCTTTCACTGCTAACATCAGAGAAGAGTCTGCTTTTCATTATAACCTCCCACTAGGGACCTGAAGACATAAATTAGATCATACTCTTTACCTGCTCTTCTCCAGGCTGTACAAATACATGGTGTGATTTGAAAGAAGACATCATTTAAAAAGTAATAGCAAGCAGATAATTATGATGTTTATTATATGGCTTAGTGCAAACACATGGTTTGACATCAGCTTACTAAATAATTGCTAAAACGTGGTAAAAAAATCTTATATTTCTATCAGCTCTACAGTTTATTTGGCCTCCTTTAGTCTCAAGTAAGCAGTGAAATTCACCTGAGTTGGTTTTGACTTCCTTAATTTTGAAAGGAATACATGCTGCTGGTCATGACAGTCACTGAGAGAGATCACCTTCTGCTTGCATTAAAGGGTGTCTCTCAGTTCATCCTCTTCATTAATGAGGAAGACTGAATCAGCCAATCTACAAAATATTCATAGAACAACACTAACTTCTGATAAAGTCTGGTTCCCAGTGTAGAAACCAGTAAATTAGAATGCACCGTGAAAGCTAGGGTTTTTTAGTTGGGTGTTGTTTTTTTTTTTGTGGTGGTAGGTTTGTTTTTTTTTACTGAAGCTACCAAACACTTAAAAATTATTATTCTTTTACATTTATTTTATTGTAGCTGTACATAATTGCATGCCTTAACAAAAGTGATGTTTGTGGTTTGATGATTAAGACCTTGCTTCATTAGACATTACTCTAGGCCTTGCATTTGTAACCAAGATTACAAAAAGACATGCAAGGAAAAGAAATTCTGAGAACTTCAAGTTAGTACCTAGTCACTGAAAACATATCTCCTTCACAGTAGATTAACATCTTTAGTCAAACACTCTTGGAATTAGAATTATTACTCTAGATGATGTTCAGAATACAATTTTTCATATCCATAGCAATCATAACAAAGCACATTTTGTCCATAAATGTAAACTCTTTTTTTAAAAAACAGCATCGTAAAGAAAAGAAAAATCAAAAGGGAATTCATGCAGTGGCATACAGTAAGTCTTAAACATCTGATTTCACATATTTATTTCAGTCCTAAGTCAATCACTTGCTCTGGAAAAATTCTGACTTTCTGAAGAAAGCATAAGCTTTCCCAAAGGGTTGAACTTCACAAAAATCTGAGTAGAGGATGTTGCAAAAAGCAATATTATATATTTGGAGACAGGCTATACATGCTTGAGAAGTCTTGTAATTAGAAGTCCTTTTATTCTAGCTTTTTTTATTTAACTACCTATGGAATTTTTTTATGTCCTGCCCTACCTAAAAGAAAAAAAAAGAAAAAAATCCTATGTAAATAGTGTTGGTAAATATTGATACCTCTAAAACTGAATACAGTGAAATTTTACCTATACACAAAAATAGTTTGAATTGACTTTTTTTGAAAAGAGAAAGAGTAAATTAGAGCTTACAATAAATTAAATTACACATAAGAGGGCAGAAGAAACCTATGATTGGGGAAGAAATATACAATGCCCAATAAGAAAAGGTATTTTGCTTGTGTGTCCCTTTAAACAATGTGCTGTATCTTGGTTTTCTTGTAGTTGTCACTTCCTTCTATGCAAGAAATGTGAGTATAGTGAAATACTCTATTATTTCAGTACCAGAAATGTTTCTTTTCAATATGTCACAGAAAAAAATGTTGAAGGAGAACAACACCTGTCTGAATGAAGGAAGAAAAGATAATGGCTTGCTTAAACGCTTTTCATCTGCCAGTAATGTTTTTAGTGAAGTCACTCTAGACTTCATTAAAGTTAAATTAGTTCTATTCATGAGACTGAATGGAAGTGTTTAATACTGATGTTTGGCTATACCGTACTGTAAAAAAAGAGTTTTATCAATCCCAAAGAAACGTTATGAGGACCCAGGCTATAGATCAAAATGCATAAGTTTAGCACTGCACACATCTTGCAAGCTGGTTTGCAAGTCACTGTAGGAACCCAAATTCTATATAAATACGATTCTCCCTCCCCCCAACTTCTACCTCTTCCACCACCAGACGAAGGATAAGTATCACCATATGGGTTACAGCATTCTGAAGACATACACAAAGAAAGCATAATCATTAAAGAAAACACTATTTTACTGCTTTTCCATTACAAAGTGATGCAAAAATGTCAATATGTATTTAGCACACCTTTGGCCAAGGAGGGCTTCAAACAGTTTCTCCTGATGCTGTAACCTAGGGTCTATCTACTCTACATCTTTCTGCCTACAATATAAGACAAGTTTCTTGTTGATACACCAAAAATTGGAAGAAGTACTAGAGCTATGTGTTCTAAAATATCTTTAATTAGGGGAAAACACCCTGAACGAGTATGAGACCTCTGCCTTTCTGTAACTTGGCTTGAAATAAGAACTCGGAAGTACTTGTATCAGCAGAAGACAAAACACAGTATGATAGCAGAATAAATAGCAAGTGGGTGCACATGCTGTCTTTTCTGCCAGAGTACAGGTAAAGTCCAATTTTAGGTGTGTGTAAAATTTTGATCAGCAGAGTTACCTCATTAAAGGATAAAGAGATTTCTTCTGGGAATCACTGTCTTCTAAACTGACATAGGCTATGCATAGTTGTGCTGTTACATATCACTAGGATCCTTTAGGTTACAGTTCTTCCACAATTTTTACACCTAGTTTGACAGAGATTTTTAAAAAAATATATGAACAAAGCTAATTTGCAAACTAAAGAAACACAAAATGTTTTGACTCTAAGACTGTATTTTCAGTTAGGCACAATATAATGGATCCATATTTGAAAATAAAAACTGTGGAGAAACAGAAGCTAGGTTAGTAGACTATATCGTAGACTGTAAAGGACAAAGTTTGAAATTACATGCTCTAGTTTAACTCCATAATTCAACAACCAACTTTTTCATTAGGGAAATAAAACAAAACTCTTGCAAACAGAAAAGAAACTATCCACATTTTATACTAAAGACTTTTCTCTGCAACATGACTTTGTGCTACAATATTTAATTTCTATACAGATAAAACGGAAGAAGCAATAGAACAATCTAGAAAGAGAATATAAATATGGTATTAAAGACTCAGAATGAAATCTCTGTGTATTGGCCCAGTGGAACTGCTATATTTTTTTATGGCTTTCACTGAATAACAGAGAAAACTAGAAAAGAAACTTTTTTTATTTTAATTTTGGGGGCAATTAAATAAGGGAAACAACTGGTGTGACTGCAGGCTGCTCTTTATCATCTGGCATGCAGAAGAGAGCATATTTTAATATTTAGATCAGATTACTTATAAGTTTAACTTTGGATTTCAGTGTGGATTTCGATTAACGGGAGAAACAGCTTCTATATTCAGTCAGTTTCCATTTTTTAACAGTCCAATATCTAAATAACAGCATTGTTCTGGCTTTCATTAAGAAATAAAATGATCCAGCCATTAGAACTTAGACTGTATCCCAAAACATCTGATTAAAGACATACATTAATTCAACTCTCATTCCCTCATACATCAGCAGCAAGAGGCTTTTTGTAAAAGATCTGGTAGGTTCCCGCTGGAAGACCCATCACTCAATCTTATAAAAAGCAGCCTGAACAAAGCTCCAGAGAGCACAACATAAGAGGAAATGAAGTTCCATTCAAAAAGGAATAGACAAGATTACCCAAAAATGAGAATTTCACTCTGTCTGGTCCTGATCCAATAAAACAACTCAACTCGAACTGATCAAGACCTTTAAACAGATGTTGGAATTAAATTCTATTCATCAGATTCACGTGAAAGGTATATGAATACTGCAAATCAACATCACTATACATAAGTTCCAAAGGCTTTGTAGAACTGCAGTACAATTTTACTCTTTGAAAATAACTTGTATAATATATAGGCTCTTCTAAGAAACTCTGAGTGTTTTTTAATTTTTATCCCATTAGGCAGAAAATGTATTCTATTAGATAGAACCAAGTGAGTTTGGGATGGGTTCTAGGGGGAAGCTGGGAGAAGACAGCTGAGAAAAAGCGACACAAAATAATAAAAATATTTTTAAATGTTAGTGAAAAATCTACATTAAAGTCACAGCAAAACGCTCTCCAGCTTATCTGGTTACTGGAGCCTTCTAATGATTTTGTACCTAATTACAAGATCTCTGCAATCACTCAATCTAATACAGGAGCACAACTGTTAAAATCTTCTGAGAAATGCCTTTGTTCTCAGAATAATCGTAAAGAGCTCGTAAATTTTTGCATGCTTCATTCATTGTGAGCAGACACAAATTAACATCACCATTAGACCTGTTTTCTGAGTAGATGAATGTGTAAACGCTGCAGGTGAAAAAATTTACTTGATGCACGTAAATTTAAAATCCATTTTCCTTTCATTGTCATGCACATGACTTTGAAAGTCACTTTTCGAAACTGCTATGCCAATAAAACCCAATCTCATAACTGTACACGAAAAGTGAACAAAAAGGGAACACACAGAAAAATTATATAATTTTAAAATATGAATGGTGATCAACCTCTGCTGCTTACCAAAAAAAAAAAAAAAATTTAGTGATCTATGTTCTCTCTGAATTTATGCCCTTACAGGAAAACTTGAGAAGTTTTCATTGGACTATTCATTGTTCCTAAAAATGGTTCCATATGATATTGTGAATGTGAAATGTATGCATTAATGTGGCTAGTTTAAAACTCCATCAGGTTTAATGCTCTTAACACCATTCTTCTAATGCATAGAGATACAGTTTATTTTTTCTTCCCTACAGTTTATATTCCTCAAGCACCTTTTAAACTTGATATCACACTACTCCTCAGAAAATCTGTAACATTCTTTATTGTGTCATTGCAATTGATATGCACACATACTGTGTATAGTCAGCAGTAAATTTCTGCATCTAACGATTTTCTCAGGGAATCTGTGTATTTGTCAATAGACATATTTAGGACCCAATTTTTTCACATCCAAGGCTATAGGCCCCAGAGTGTAGTATACACTATTTTATACCTATTTTGTATGTAAAAGCATGAAATGCAGATTTACTAATATAAGCAGAGTGTTTCACTCTAGCTATTCATTAATGTAACACACACACATCCAGAAATTGATATGCAAATCCTGGCTCCCTTGATGCTGATGACAGAATTGATATCGACTCCCACAATGCCTAGCTTTCACTTGTGATTACTGAACAGTAGACTGTTTCTGTTAGTTCAAATTATGAAAATACTGAGGAGACACATAATTCTCAAACAACTTCATATTTTTGAGCGGCCTGTGTCTTCTTTCTGACTGCAAATTTGAAAAGTTCTCTTTTTATAGCCCTGTTAAAAGTCTCTGGAGCCTAAGCGCATCTGCAGTTCAGCATTCTTTTAGCTCCCGGTATATAAAAACATACCCATTTAGTTGCTCGTCAATGTTCAGGATAACTTGAAAAGATAGCCAACTTCTAATATGTCCCAAAGAGCAAGTAGTTATCCAGACTGTCCTTTCCGAGTCTTAACGTTACACACATGTTATTCCACTGGTAGCAGAGTAACTAATAACTAATGTATGCACAAGCCACATTAGATTTGCATCAAATTATTCCTGTAGAGATATACTACGCTTCTTTGATCACCAAGTAAGCAGTCACACCAATAAAACAAATCCTAATATCATTCACAGAAAAGTTTGAAGCCAGAGTAAAATACATGCCATAGTTCTGACTTTTTGTTCATTCAATTCCATAGGGTAATGAGTGACACTGAGCTTAAACCACTGATTTCAGCTCCATGTTGCAAACTTTCTACACTTTGGGGACATTTGAGAGGTATGGGCTTCTTTCTAACACTGAATAATATTGTCTTTGGGGCAATATATGCTTTCCTGTCCTTGCTATATTGGTTCTTGAGTAGCCCGTTACATTCACCTGCGATGCTTCTGGTTTCGTACTCTCTATAATACCAGACCTCGCTTCAAAGTGACAGTTGCCTGAAGTCAAGTTTAAATGATAACATACCCCAGTCAGAGAGGGGGTTTTTTGGTGGATGTTCCCTTTGTATTATGCCGTATTTTTTTTTCCAGTTCTTCAAATTCGCTTTCTATAGCTCTACACTGGTCCTTGACCCACAGTACTCTTACCTAGATTACAATTTTTACTTCCACTTTTACAAATATTTCCGAAAGAGAGTAAACATTTGAAGAGCTTTACTGAACATTCACCTAATCTAATTACTTTATCAGACCCGTGGGGATTAATCTGATTCTGTGCTGTATCTTTCTTTTTTTCAAGAATGTGAAACTCATTCCTGCACAAATGCTGTACTACAAAACACAAGCTAGATATAAGCCAGTAAAGCATGATTCAGAGAGAGTTATCTTTACTTGGTTTTATTTATACCTGCGAATAATGTCCTGGAGCCTGAAAACATCGAGGTAAATGTTGTGCCTCCTTTCTGTCCCGCTATTATTTGAGTTAATCTCAAACCTAATGATGACATTATTTATGTTCATTCATAATTCAATGGGATGAGAAGAAGAAGTTGCTTTGAAATACCTGAATGCAGACAAAAAAAACCAAAAATAATAATTAAAAAAAACCACAGAAGAGAAACGTAAAGCTGAGAGACAGGTAAAGAAAAGAAAAAAAAAATAACGCAGAAAGTGGTGTAACAGTATCTTTTCCATTCTTATGTCATTGGAAATGATAATCAAACAACATCACTATTCAGTCATCATGTAAAACTTGCTTTCCTTATCTTCCTCTCCCTGTATCCAACTGGTATTAATATAAAACCCAATGTTGAATCAAAATAAACTCTGGCTTTAATGGTCCACTGATCTTAAAAATATTAGTTGCCTTTTGTAATTGCAAACAATTGTGAAGTAAAAATCTTACTTGTTTACCAATATAGCATTCTAAATTCTGCTGAAATGAACATTTGCTGTTTGGTTATTAAGAACTGTTAACTTCACGAGATAACAGGTAGCATTCAGATGCCTCAATCAAATACTCTGAAATTACCTCTGGACTCTAGTGTTTATCAACAACTTTGGGGGGGGGGGCGGCGGTATTTGAATATTAGGGCTGGATTTTTTAATGTTTCTTCCATTTGAAAAGTAGCTTCCGTTGTTCTTACATGTGACATGACCCACAGAGGTCAACAGTTATTTCTTTTTCTCCATCTTCCCCTTCTTCAGACTATTTCCAATGGTCTAAACACTTTACCTTCCAGCTACAGTCTCTGCTATTGCTTCACTACTTTTTCTGATACACATTAAATTGCAAGATCAATTTATTTTTTTCTCAGTCTTCAGCTCTCTGGTTCCCAGACCTCAAGTTAGATGAGAAACAAACAAAGTAAAAGCAGCACGCCAAGGTGAAGAGCAAGTTTAAAATGTTTCAAGGCTGCTAACCTAAAATTTAATCTCAGTAAATATCAATACCATGCTTGACATGGTCAGTACAAACATAGCACATTCACAGTGCTCCTTACTTCAGATCATCCTTGATACATCTCTTGAGAAGAGACACAAGTGCATTCAATTATTTTTAAGTATCGATTGACTTCATTTGAAAATCATCACATGCAGTGACTAAGGATTTGATATTCACCAGTATGAGGCTTAAGGATGAGTCTTTTAGTAAGAATCCATGGAGATCAGCTCTCCACCATTCTAGTTATTTTAGAAAAAAAAACAACTGTATAATGCCAGGGTCATTTTAAACTCCTTCATTCAAAAGGTTAAAATAAGTCAAGACTATTGCATCAATTTAGCAAAGTATTTATTCATCATTTTTCTCTTAATACCAGTTCATCATTGTATCAGGTTGCATTTGAATGCTGTAACCAATATTTTCATAAACTAATTTCACCTCATGAATCAGAAGATTCTGCCAGCAAAAAAAAAAAAAAAAATTCAGAAAACCAGCAGCTGTAAACAAATTTTGTTCTCAGTAGAGATTCTTGTCATATTCTGATGGGAATAGTAACTACTAAATAAATACATTTGATTTATGTTTGTATTTATACCTTGGCAGTAGATGATTGACTTAGGATAATTTTGCCGACTTCCCTGACCAATAATTTTACTACTAAATATGGTATGTTCAGTTAGATTTAGAAAACAGTAGGCATATTTCTATCTCCGTATGTTCAGTTAGATTTAGAAAACAGTAGGCATATTTCTATCTCCTTCCTCTTTCATTCTGACTTTTTGGGGATCTTCACAAAAGACAGTTATTACAGAGATAGTCAGGAGGAAGTAAAATCAGAGTACTCAAATAAATCTGGGTGACATACTTCACTGTGTTACAGCACAGATCTTCCCCTAGTGCCTTGAATTTTTCAAGCAAATTCTTTAACATTTTAAAAACATGCTCAGTTCACCAGTAAGTAATATTATCACAAGCAGCAAGGAAAGAGAGCTCTGCTCCAACAAACCAAGAATAGGAAAAAAAGCGAGCATGCTCTGAAACATCCATTATTTTAATCACCTGAAGTTATACTTGTCTTTCATCTCCCTCTCTCTCTTTCCACAGAATGTTACCACCTACTAATGTGATGACTAAAATTGGTCATGAAGGTGAGAATATATGATGGGGGTGAGAATACAGAATGAATATTAACACAGGATTTAAGCAGAACATGGAATAACAGTGATTGAATTAGAACCAGATGGGTAAAGGATTTAGTGTATTTATTTTTTCTTAGCTATGTGAATTGAATAGCAAACAAAATTTTTAATTTTCTTCACCTTCAGAAGATTGCTACATTCTGATAATTTATTAAAAGGGAAAGGATTGAGAAAAAAATTTTTTTCCACAACTCTGTACTTTTATTATTGTTTTCCACATTTTTCTGAATACCTGCATATTGATGAAAAAGGAAGAAACCTTACTTCAAAAAATGCTAAAATGAAAGATTCATATTTCTCCAAATCTATTCCTTTTTATTTCCTTGAAAAGACTACTGATCAAATCCCCTCCAAATTTGCAAGTCACTTCCATCACTTTGCAAATGCCATTCTCAGTAAATAAAAAATGCCTGCAAGCAATTAGATTTGAGGTACATGTGATCTCCATAATTATCAAAGAGCACTTACTGTGATTCTGACTACTAAATTCAGAACAAATAGAGCTGTCAGTTCTTTGTCAATTAGTCCAAAACCTACAGTTGTGTGAAATCCATGTTCTCTTAGAACACATCTCACTGCTGGCATTCACCTGCATTAAAACACAAACTTTTTCTAAAAATTGAGAATTCAGAGATTATTTTACAAACTAAAAAGCACAGTAAATGAAAAGCCAGGTAACTCTTTTTTAAAGGAATTAAGTTTAAGTATTCTGTATCTCAAAATTATTTTTAATTCAATACTTATGCTGCAGCTGTTCTCAGAGTACAGAGTCTAAAATGATAAGTAATATCAGAAATATAGGCAAAATCTTGTTATAGATAAATGGACAATACTATTATGACATTATCAGTTTCTCATATTTGTATTAACTTCCTACACACATTTTCATAGTGGAAATTCTGGTCTATTACTTCTCATCTATTTCAATAATAAGTTTATTTAAATGCAGATTTATCTCTCAAATAATTTTGCTGCTGTAGTCACTCACCCAGCTCAGAAAACACACATATAGCCCATCACAACTTTTACATAAATGTCTCTAGTAACAGTTGGAGGTGGGGAGGGCAAGATTTTGGTTGAGTCCAAAGATCAGTTTTTATGAGACTACATTACCATGTGTATTGCAATGATGCCATTTAAATGAGTCTAACTTAAGACAGAATAATATTAAATAGAACAATTTAAATTCTCTATGAAAAAGGACATTAAAGCACAACTGAAAATAGCTTTTAAATGTCTTTTGTTTTTTTTCCTTTACATTTCTGTGACTACCAAAAAGTATTAGACCTGTGAAGGTTTTTATAAACAGTTTTAAAAGATGATTAACCTAAAAAAAAAAACCAACTTACAAGAAGTAAACATTTCTGAACAACTAGATTACATTTCTCTGAGACTATAATCAGGTTCTGCTTTCTTCTGTATTATCAAACTATTAGCAGGTGCTAGATGCCTCAGGGAAGTACTATCTGTTTCCTAGTGACTCCTCCTTTAACCTTACGATCTGCAGAGAAACATATTTTCTTACAGAGTAACATAATTTGGATCTAAGGCAAGGAAATCTGCAGAGAAAATATTGAAATCACCTTTAACTATAGAAAAAGAAAGGATGTTTTGTAATTTTAAGTTCGCAAATCCCAGGAAGGACACAAATTGGAAGTCACATAGCAAAGTATAGAGTGAGAATTCCCCAATTCAGAATGCTGGCTGTTCTACAAATGTGACAATAGTCAGAACCTTAATCAATCTGATTTTAATGCTAAGTTGAAATGGAAACCTCCTCAGGTAGCTGAGTTAAATCACTGCTCCAGTGTAAAAAGTTCAGCGAAGGTCTACATAAATGTCCCTTTCCATATCTTGAAGTTCTCCTTCAGTGGAGGCCGTATCCTATTTGTTACAAAATTCTGATCCACCGATCTTTACTCTTCTCACAGACTCAAATAAGATACAAGTGAGCAAACCAACTACCTTGATTGACTCAACTTCTTCAGTAATTAAATATGCAATATGAACATGTCTACTTATTGAGGATGCACGCATGCTGATATACATTCTCTTCTGCTTCCACACAAACCGCAGTGTGCAGGAAACACCATTTCTTCAAACGATGACTGCATCCATTTCCCGTGGTCTGCTGGCAAGCAAACAGCTTTAAAAGGCATTGTTGAGGATGGACCATATGGCTGCATAGCACCATCCGCACCCTACAAAAAGATGAAAATGTATTAGTGAGTGTTCCTAAATTGCAAAAAGTGTACTAGCAACAGTCTGAGATTTCTTTTCATTTTTGCACCAGGATATTTCTAATTTCAGAAAATTACTATTTGCCATAACTATTTCCCCAGTCTAGCAGGTGAAAACCCCATTAGCAGCATACAGAACAATCTGGATATTGGGCAACCTGCCTATGCTGCAAGACTGCACATCACAACTCTTGTCAAAGTAGAAGAGGATATAAGGCAGGTGCCAACCAAACTAGGCTGATATCACACAGTGTATCAACCTCTTCATAACTGCAGTTATCCCAGGAATTAATCCCAACAAAAGGAACAGTCACTGTTTAGCCCTCACGACAGTTTACATGTTGCAATGTACCGTATCCCTAACGTTTCTGCTGGAGCACAAAACTACCCACTACTACATAATAAGCTTTCTAGTTCTTTAGTCCCCATACAAAATCAAATAGACTTCAAATGCACCATGTGACAATATTTTAGCACACTTAACTACACAGACAACTCCACTGAATGTAATTCAAAAATACTACTACTACCAAGCTTCATCTCGAAAGGTCCTCAGATTGTAGAATATTCTACAACGCATTGCTTGGCATACTATATAGGCAGAGGTATATGCGCAGAGAGAAAACATAATAGCATACTGTACCATCAAAAATAGAGCATAATATACATTGTCAGCAACAATCATAGATGATCTCAACAGCTACACAGTTCAACAGTTCTATTAGCCTAAAATTATACTAGCTGAAGATTTTCCTGTAAAGCATATTTGGAATCCACAAAAATCCACAATTTTTCTTCTATTTTCTTATTGTAAATAGTTACAGTATGTAACCGTACTAATATCACAACAGCCTGGGCTTTGGCAAATCATTAGTCTTCCTAGATTAAGAAGAAAGAAAGAAAAGAAAACTTACAAAGATATACAAAGTGGAAAATAAAGCATAACTTGGATAAAAGCAATGACCGACAACACACATTTGCTCAAACCCTTCAGTGATGACATCTAGTGACATGAATCTGATTATAAATTTGATTTTGCTAAAGAAATAGTTCCACTAATATACAAAGTCACCATGCAACCCTATGGGGGCCTTTACAGAGAAAGACGTGGATTCAAGTAATCCACCAACATGACCAACCCATGCCCACACTGACACCATGTCCTTGACACTGATCGGGATCTCCCTTTTCTATCCAGCCACCAATTTACACAAGCTTGTAGACCTTTCATATCTTTGAGATCTCTATCCTTTGTCAATATGGCTGAATCCAGGCAATGAGTTAAAAAAGTATTAGTTATAAACTTGACAGCTGCACAGCACGTAAGCCTCAGTTCTTAAGAAACAAGGCTGACAGCTGTGTTCTCAGTTTTTCATCAGCGAAACTGCAGGAAATTATACAAAACTCTGATGTGCAGTACAACAATGAGAACAGGACTAGCTACGGAGTTTCCTGGATTTCTAAAATTTAAGCAAAGCTAAGAGTTCAACTTAAATTATTTAAAATATTGAATCTATACACAATCAGAAGTGCTGTGAACCTAGGTAAGATATGCTGCTTTAATTAGTACAAAATGAATAGAATTAAAGTAAAACATTGAGTTTAATGCTAACTAGTGGAGTAGCAACAGTAACTCCATAATAAAATGAAAGTACATAGAATGGAGGTATTATCTCCTGTGTAATGGTGTATCTGCGCTACATGATCATGAATTCTAACAAATGTGATTATCAGCCACCTGAATGATAGGCATTTCATCAATTCTGCACCAGTCCAGTAAGCACAAGTGTTAGGCACAGCAATATTAGTCAGATGAAATAAAATGAAATGGACTTAACAAAATAAATGGTTACCAGAATTACAACCTATTATTCGACATAGAAAACACTACCACAGAGCACTCTGCATTGCATTATCTTTCTGTAGCTACAATTCTACTGCGCTTTTGTGAGATCCCACCTGGAGCACTGCGTTCAGCTCTGGGGCCACCAACATAAGAAGGACATGGACCTGTTGGTGCAAGTCCAGAGGAGGGCCACAAAGATGATCCAAGAGCTGGAGCACCTCTGCTATGAAGACAAGCTGAGAGAGTTGGGGTTGTTCGGCCTGGAGAAGAGAAGAGTCCAGAGAGACCTTCTAGACTCCTTCCAGTAACTAAAGGGGGCCTACAGGAAAGCTGGAGAGGGACTTTGGACAAGGGCGTGTAGTGATAGGACAAGGGGCAATGGATTTAAACTGAAAGAAGGTGGATTTAGATTATATCTAAGGAAGACATTCTTCACTCTGAGGGTAGGTGAGACACTAGAACAGTTTGCCCAGAGAATTTGTGGCTGCCCCATCCCGGGAAGCGTTCAAGGCCAGGCTGGATGAGGCTTTGAGCAATCTAATCTAGTGGAAAGTGTCCCTGTCCATGGCAGGAGGGTGGGAACAGGATGATCTTTAAGGTCCCTTCCAACCCAAACCATTCTGTGATTCTATGATTCTCTATCCATACTAAAAAGTATTCTGAACTAGGTACATAATATCTGACTTCAGGCTAAAATTTCTGCCTCTAACCACTGTAACCATCTGTGATTAAGATGGCCAAATACAAATATTTACAGGACAAAACAAAATGTAATGTTTCTACCTTGAAATGAGTAGCATGATGTACAAAATGGGGAAAAAAAAAAAACTAACCACCAAAACACCACTACAGAAATTGGAATGCCCTTGTAATTATTAAGGATGTGGAAAATTTTTACACTCTTTTGATGCAGAGTCAGTAGGATAATTTCAGTGGGGAACTCTATAGCTGCATCAACAAACATCAATTTCAGACAGGAAACAGGTCAGGTAATAAAAGCTCATTCTTTAAGTCTCCCTTATATCCCTATACTAACGGTTTAGAGACTGTTAAGGGGTTCATGAAAACAGAATATATTGCCCCTCATCACCATAGTTTCCAAGATTATTTTTTTTCATTTCAACTCAAGGAAGTAAACAAGGAAACATGTTTATCAGTATCAAGATCAAAACTTCAACCTCTTCCAGAAGCAATATTCTAGTCCAGGCCCACCATCTTCTGATCAGATGTCATAATCTTAAATTTATTTCAGATAGAGCCTTTGAGAATAACATAGTTTCCTCACTGCTGACATAATTACTGTTCAGAATTGCCACTAATATACTCACAGAGAGTAAACCATGTTAAGTTTGAAACTACCCCTCATTTTCAGGTCTATATTAACCTTTAAATCGCTATTACAGCACTGTGAAATCCCTTCTGTGCTAAATAGAAGCAGTAGTGCTCCAGTTAAACTATTTTTTTGTTTGTTTTCTGCCTGCAAGCATGATTTGTTTTATTTGGAAGTTTCTGCATTCCTCACTGTTCAACGAGCATCCACAGCTGATTAGCTCTCTCACCTTCTCCTTTATTCCTGCTGTGCAAGCTAAGCAAAATACTGAGAGTTATTTTATCTAATGTATGACCTGGATTTGTTAACTCAGGTAGAGAAGAATCAACTGATCCTAAGCATGTACTAAGAGTTTTGTTTATTTCCCCAAAAAAAAACCCAGTGAAACTAGGGGTGGGGTCTGGAAGAAGAATGGGCAAGGGCCAGGAAAGGCATTGACTGCACTAAATTCTATTAATTCTAGTATGACTAGTGTCCTGCTTTCAGCTATGATAGAGCTAGTTTTCTTCTTAGTAGCTAGCATAGTGCTGTGTTTTGGATTTAGTATGGGATTTGGTATAAGAATAATGTTGATAATATACACTGATTTTTTTAGTTGTTGCTAAGAAATCAAAGACTTTTTCAACTTCCCATGCTTTGCTAGTGTGCAGGTGCACAAGAAGCTGGGAGGGAGGATAGACAGAGCAACTGATCCAATGATATTCCACATCATGCACGTCCTGGTCAATATATAAACGAAGGTTGACCAGGAAGTTTGCTCTCTCTCTTCCAGGATTGCAGTTTCAGGATTCCTCTCTTCCAGAATCAGTAGCCAGGGACAGGGCATTGGTTATCAGGTAGTGAGCAATTGTACCATGTATCACTTGTTTGCATATTCTATTATTATTATTATCTTATTTTATTTCAATTATTAAATTGTTCTTATCTCAACTCATGAGACTCCTTGCCTTTACCTCTCTGATTCTCTCCACCATCCCCGAGGGGTGAGGGAGGGTGAGCGAGCAGCTACAAGGTGTTTGGTTTCTGGCCAGGTTAAAATCACAACAACTAGGGATTTAAAACCCACTTTAACACTCAAAAGTCAGGAAACTCAAAGTTATGGCTCCCATAGACGTCATAACTCATGCTCTTGCACATATGCATTATTTTGTATTACACCCTGTTAAATTTATAGGAATCGTGGATATGCTATAGTTGTTTTTTAAAGCATTAGAAATTCTTGACTAGAGAACATAAGGTCATACAAGAAACATCCAGCAGTGTGTTATACAGTCACAAGCCTGAGTCTATCTGGTCTCTGAAAACAAACAGAAATTATACACGAAACCTGGTGGTCTTTTGCTGAAGCTCGATAAATGGAGCTTGTAAATGCTATCAGACCTAACTAGCATAATGTTCAGCAAGGATCAACACTGCACATAGACAAAAAAGGCTCTTGTGGTTTTAAGTGCATCAGCTGGACGGGAGTTTTTCTGTAGCCAAGGTAGAGAAAGATGAGTTCTTAAACTTCTACACATTGATATGTCACAAAAACTAAAGGATTGCAAATCTCTGCTGCAGAGAAAGGGAGTAGTAAAAAGCTAATCAACCTTCTTTGACACCAAGGATCAAAAAAGAGGATAGAAAAGGAACTAAACTGAAAACTATAGCCATCATTACATTTATTGTTCCACATAGCTGCAACCTGCCTAGAAAAAGAGCAACTTCCAAGCCTTTTAAGCTCAAGTTTTATGTGACTTCTTAAGCAGAAAATCGTTTACTGAATTTTACAACATTCAATAAGTGTTTACTTACTTGAAATTTAAATAAAGGTAACTTTTCAGTAAACTCAAGACAGAGCTTAGACTTCTAGTCTCAGACAAATAACATCTAATGAAGTTATGCCACACCAATTTTTATTTTCTCTATCTTCATCTAATCATTGGTTTCCAGATGGCATTAACTTATGTTAACATCCTTCACAAACCATTGACTCGGGTAGTTTCTTTATAAATGAATTTGTTATCTCTGAAACATCAAAAATTTCTATACTTAAAGTCATTTGCAGGAAAGAGAAATATTTACATGAATGGCTTATATTGTTTTTAACATGCTTTTTAAGCACATCCTGATATAACTAGAATATGTAACGAGAGTAACAATAATCTCATGTTAAAGCACGCATAGCCACAGGCACTTAAAATCATCGTCATGCCATGTCATAGAAAGATACATTGCAAATTTTTCCTAGATTAAACACATTTCTCAAACCGTTCCTCTTAGCTCTGCTATCACTTCAAGGAATGTCTCAAGAGGGAGGAGACATTTTTTCCTATCAATCGTTCTGTTAACAGCATTTGGTAATGCCTCGTGTTTAAGCCATGTGGCACAAACTGTCCGTTTTACACAGCTTGGCAGGAGGCAGCTGTAACATGAGAAGCGTATCTTCAGACTCCAGAATACCAGCACCATAATAAAAGAGATTTCCTTCAAACAGCTCTCTCCTGCAGCAAGATATAGTATCTGTGGTCACCAGGCCATGATATATTTGGTATTTTTACTGCCCTTACTCCAGCTGATGAGGATCGGCTACTGAAGAACTTCTGATTTTCCTTTGGGAGTGTGTTTCTAGCCCTTCTTGTCACAACACAGAGAAGTCTGGAAACTGGAACTCTTGAAGTTTCAATAACAATGCAAATTTAACAAACTTCATGGTTGTGCTTCATAATCTGGGTGTTTGACTTGTGAGGTTGGAGCTCCTGAGGTGGTAACACTTCACAATGTTATAAAATGTTATAATACTTCACCCTGCACATGTCAGCACTCAAAGGAGCAAATGAGTTGTTTAAAATGGCACCGATTGCCAGTCAGCTCCACGAAGAGACAGACCAGACCTGCCCCTGCTTTCAAAGCCAGGATGGAGAATTTGGAAAGCCTTCAACAGGCAATACAGATGTCATCTGCTATCAGCAAGCAGCTTACTGTCTATCTTACTCCTCAGAAATAACTTCATTACCAAAACAGCCTTCCTCTTCAGATGATGAACAAGCTCTAGAATCAAAAGCAAATTTTGTCCTCAAATGTGCTCATCTGCAAAGACTGGCATACTTTGAGCAACTTCAGCTTCTGTGATGTGGTCTCTAGCATCCCTACCAGACTTGTACATAAAGCTGCAAGACCCTGCACCTTAATGACCTTCAGATGACTTGACCTACCCCCAGACTCTTGACTTTGACCTGGCAGCAAAGAATGCTTTCCTCTGATGATCACAGGAGGGAAAGGGAAGTATTTCAGCCTGACTCATCTAAAGTGTCTTTTTTTGCCCCTATCAATATAAGATCTACCATTAATTATAACCCAGGTGACATGAGGCAAAATCATGAGCTCTGAGGAAAAACAAAATGCAGGCAAAAAATGCACCAGAGTGAGACACTTTAACTATGGTGGATGACCTACAAAGTCAAATGTACTCACAACATGAGGAATCTATATCCATAGCTTGGCATTAGAGGAAACAATCTGACTTTTTGGAGACAGTGCAGGCCTGCAATTATTTAAAGCATGAGGAAACTGTGTGTATTCAGCAGCTCTGAAAATCAGCACTGGCATGTTATCCACAGCAGACTAAAGAGCGTAACTTTTAGAACCCAGGTTGGAAAACTTCAGTGAAGCATGACAGTGCATCACAGAGGTCTTAGAACAAGCAATCAGTAGAGCTGGGAACACATTTCTGGTATCGGTATTCTTTAAGTCTCCCTGTTAGCACTAGCCATCATTTCTTCTTCTGCAATACCACAGGAGCACAAGATCATCTAAAGAGAGAGACAAATAGGAAGCTCTAGGCTAACGGAAGTCTTTTACAATTTATACCCATGCATGTAATGTAATCCAACTAGATTCAAAAAAAAATAGTGAATGATGTTTTACAGGCTAAGAACTAGCAAATAAAGGGAAGAAAAAAAGATAGCAATTGGTAAGTACATTTCTATTCAACGTGAAAAAAAAAAAAAACAAATGTAGTAATACACCTATTATAAAAGGAGCAAAGAACACCAGAAATGATGTAACAAAATATTTTCCAGGCAAAATTGAAAGGAAAACTGTGAGGAGTAGTTGAAAGGAAAACTGTGAGGAGTAGGGTGGTCTCCAGCAAGTAATTGCCTTAAAAAATTTGATTCAAATCCTGAATGCACAAGAGCTTGCTTGAGTTTACAAAAGTTAGGGTTTGATTACAGGTGGATAATGCCTTGAAAATTAAGAAAAAATATAAAACTGGTAAATGACTATGCTGAAGATTTTCCTGTTTCATATGAGACACTGCACTTGGATTTATAATAACACAGAACGTGAGGAAAGATGATACTTTTGACATAAAAGTGTGATGCAAGAGGATGGGAATTCATTTTGCAACACAGACATACACCTTCTGCCGCCCCTTACCTTGAGCATAAGCCTTAGCCAGTCACTCCCATTCACTTCTACAAGAAGAAATTTCATTTATCTTTAGCTTCCCTCTGTAAAGTTAGAATAATACTGGTTTGAGTGGGACAGTCACATCACAACGCGAATTAACACACCATTGTTAAAAAGAGTCCGAGACACTCTTTTAGACACATTTTCACTGAAATACAGTATTTCCTCTGCCTCCCTTTTCAAGCCCAGTGCTTGATAACTCACCCATTTCCATAGCCGCCTTAGCTAAGTAGTGTTGCTCACCAGAAGAAGGCTTGAGGCTGCAGCTCTAAAGCAGGTTGTCACTTCTCCCACAGCCAGGAGGAAATGGCCCGCCTTTTGTAGGAAGGGCCTTAACTTCAAGGTAATTGATTACAAATTCCACAATTCCTAGCAGCTGGATCCACAATTCCCCCTTTTTTGTTTACTAATTTTTAGAACTTCATGGTGAGCAGAGACCCAGTTAAGTAGAATTCTCGCTTCCCTCTTTCGGGATAGCTTTACCTTCTTTGTTGAAGGAATTCTCACTCTGGCTCTGGCTCTTCTGGCTCCGGTTCAGGCTCCGGCACTGGCAGGGTCTCTTTATTATTCTCTTTATTATCACATTGGAGTCACCAGTTGTCACTCACCAGAAGAAGGCTTCAGGCTGCAGCTCTAAAGCAGGTTGTCACTTCTCCCACAGCCAGGAGGAAATGGCCCACCTTTTGTAGGAAGGGCCCTAACTTCAAGGTAATTGATTACAAATTCCACAATTCCTAGCAGCCGGATCAGCTGGATCCACAAAGTAGGAGGTAGAGACCCTTGTGAAAGGTCCTTGCACACTGTTTAAATTTTAAGTCTGTCATCTCAATTACACTTCTTTTGTCAGCCTAGTCTGTGACCTTAGAAGCATTCTGTATTTCTCTGTCCACATATGGTGTGTACCCTGCCTTACTGTACTGGGGCTCCCTTGAGAGCAAAGCCTCTTGGCATTACCACAAGGCATTCAGCAACAAACCCAGCAGGATGCTAATAGGCTGTCTTCATTAACCTTTGCTGATGGAACTGTGCTCTGTCGTATTTGCACTCTGCACATTTGTGATGTCTCAAAGATTCATAAGGGGGATTTTAATGGCAAAAGAGCCTATATACTAAATTGCCTATCCACTGAAAAGGAAGAGTGTTTGTAGGCAACAATAGATTTTTTTATTTTTCCCTCATCAAAGCTGTGGCAGCACTTGAAAGGGCAAACTGAACAGAGGAATGGATCAATAGAGGAACTGAACAGATGATAATTAATGTAGGAAAATGGCTATTTAAGCACAGCAACACAAGCTGCATTCACTAGGTATCCAAAATAAAAGGAGACAGGTTCTAAGAGAAAGAGTCATCAGATGGCATCAGCAATGGGGAGTCCAGTGTGACATATGCCTTTCCCAAAACATTGCTCTCCTCCTTCAAACACACCAGGCAAACCAAAAGAGTTGAGTTGTGGAATGACTCTGACAGAGGTAAGTTTTGAGGGTAAATACCTTGACTTTAAATTACCTGTGTAATTTAAGCTCCGTAATAGGTTTTTCAACTTATTGCATTCATGAAGGTTGAAAAGCTGAAATTCAAAGTAATTTAAGCCATGCAGAAGGATGATCAGGGCAACTTAGAATCTTATGTACCTTTTATATATAAAACCATAAAAATCTTCTCCTGACTTTCTTCAGCAAATATCCCATACATGTTAATCTCTTAGTTTCTCACCTTTTCAGTGTGATAATGAAAAGTCTGCAGGTTATGATGTAAATTAGTTACTTGTATTTGATTAGTTTGATTCAAAGGAAAGAAAAACAAGACTGAAACTAACAGTTCAAAGACATGGAAAACCATATGTAGAGTGTTACATTTTAATAAACATAAAAGCAAATTTGAGATAGCCACGTGAGTAAAAACAAGGAAGATATTTTCATAGCCAAACATAAGTTCTCCAGGTCTCACAACATGATGATTTATTAGTGTTAGCTTATATAAAAAAAAAAAAAAAAAAAGAGGAAAATAGAACAAATTTTGATGTTGCTGCTTTGTATAATGCAACGGGTACTTTTCTAGCTGCCATCTCAAGGAAACTCAATAACTACTCTTAGCTGGAAGAAGTGCCCTTGCCTCTGACCATGAGGAAAATGAAGCCATAATTCCCTGTCTTTCAGTTTAATCAAAGTCTGCAGAAGAAGCTTGACTGTACTGTACAAGTGGGAAAGTGAATTCACATAAACTCTTCAAAATCTAGGGAATGAAGACAGAATTCAAACAATTCAAAAAATTAACAATTCACATCATGTTCCTGCATTGATTGCCACACCTTGTGAAAATGCAACACATCTTCATAACTACTCTTCAAAGCAAGAGGAAAAGCTTCATAGCTCATTAATAAACATCAAAGAGTAGTCTTACAGAAATTTAGTCACAACATGTTCAATTATTTCAGTGGAATCAAGGAAGTCTTCATATCATCCTTAAAGAATGACCTGAAATACGAGAAAAAAACTCTGTGAAAGGTCAAATGTTTTAAAAGCTCTGCTCTACACCAAGATGTGGAATATAAAAAGATAAGAAAAAAGGTACAATCTGTTGGTGGCAGTTTCTATAATTTTTGTACATTATGTGAATAGTTAGTAAGAATTACTTTCATTAAAACTGTACTGTTGAAGAAGGACCGTACTTTCTGTTAATTACAGTTCTTCATAGACAAAAAAAGATTACGAATATTTGTAACCAGTGATCTGGAATGTTGTTTCTCTTTCTTTTCAAAACTCAGACAGGAATATTTAAGATCTAAATTACCACTTGGATGATACTTTGTGCTTATTACCGCCCCTCCCTGATGCTGTTAAAATTGATTCATTAATTTTTAATCTAAAAACAATTAATGTAGGATGTGAAAGGTTAGGTTTGAAATAAGGTGTGATACAAAGGGGATGGCAGGCACCCTGATGAGCAGCAGATTGGCTCTGATCTTTTGCAAGCCAAGTGAGATGTTGTTATTCTGCTATGGATGAAGGGGCTCATTATCCCAAAGATAATTGCCCAGATGCCACATCAGTGAGGTCACAGGAAACATGGCTGTGGTTGTTGAACCAGTGTTGAAGCTAATTAACAGCTAAGGCTGCAGGCAGCCATTTTGTACAGACCCCAACTTAGAGGCATAGCTTTCCCATCCCGTTAACGTTAAACATTTGCTCACTCTCTTTTTGCTGCTGAACGGAAACATCATCTTGCCTGTCAGAGGAGCAAACACTTTGGTGTTATTTTTACAGCATTTTAAAATTCATCTTTTCAACTATCTTGCTCATATCAAGAAGCATCAATCATTTTCATCCCAATGTCAACTAAAAATTTGGCATCTCCTTGTTAAATGCAGAAAAAGGCTGCATCAGAAATTAAGAGTCAACCTGAAGTTCTAAACAGAGCTAACTCATGCTAACATGAAGTCTGACACAGCATTTTAACTTTCCATCATGACTATTTTTTCTGCTGTCTCTCATTCTGGATTACATTCCTTACTTAATAAGGTGAAAGCATGAATTGAGACCTTTTGCATCTGGTGCTTTCAGAGACCGATTTTTTTTTTAGCCATACCTGCCTTAGAGGCATAGTTCAGTCAACAATGCAGCAGTAAATTCTACACTTGCAAACTTCTGAGCCTCTGCAGACTCCCCCTTGTTTTTAATGAGTATTTCAACATGAGTGCACACGACCGTCCAAGTGGAGTTCACTGAAGCAACAGGGGATTTGCCATGACAGCAGTAGGCAGGCCAAACAGGTAGTTTTTTAAATGGTCTTTTACAGATGCTATAATTTCTTCCAGCTTCTTGGACTGACATCTAGTATGTTGTTATTGCTTTGAAAAGCAACAATTGAAACTTGATCATTCTGCATTTGTATAACAAAACTGAGAGGAGTTTCAACGGTTTGCCCTGGTGGATTTAAGTCAAGTTTAGTATATCTTAATATCCAAGAAATATTTAACATCATTAAAAAAATCTGGTTTAAGATTAAAAAAATAAATAAAAATGTCAATTTCCCCTTTCAAAGTTGGTCACATTTAAACAGAACAGGCAGGACAGTTTTCTGAAAGAAAGTGAATCATTCTGGGGTTTTCGCCTTTTTTTAACCAAGGGGAAAAATTTTGATTTTAAGCTGTTGCAAGACAGTACCTACCCTACTTTTTTTTCCTCATTTCAGTCACTGAACCAAAAAATCATCTGTCTCAATCCTAAACTTCTAGCTTTATTCTCTGGACCATTTAACCGTTACAGGGGCTCTTTCCCAAGATTTATGTAGAAAGCGACGCCATTCCTACACAAGGAACATGCAAAAGCCTGAATGACTTCCAATGTTGAGAGGCTTGCTTTCACCTGACATCCAGCTGTGCCCCGCTTTACTCTTGCCAGCCACTTGGAATGTTTTTGCATCCCCTGCAGCTTCTGCAACCCTTGTCTCTTTTGAGAGGGCTGGTGTGCCACATAGGCTCATGCAATACAACTTGTCTCAGCCAATAACGTTAAATAGGTCAGGTTTTGTTGTGGACATATTCTATTTTTGTATTGGAGTTTTTCCCCAGTACCTTCTTTCCAGTCCTTTGGTCAGGTTTGCTCGTAGTAAATAGGCATCACTGGGGCTAGGATTGCCTAGCTTTAAAATTTGGGCATGAACTTAAATATGTATATTATACATACATATACATACATACGCATCTGAGGGAGCGTCACTTTGGATACTCTTTGCAGTGATCTGTCAGGTTTTTCCGACCATATGAAGGTATCAGCATTTTTCACTTCTTGGAAAAAAAGTTAAAGGCAGGCTATATAAATGGTTAGTGATAGCAAAGTAAAAATAAAAAAAAAATTCCAAGAATTAATCTCTAGGAACCTATAACAGCTGTCACAGAATGGCTGTAAACAGGTAAAACCTACACTGCAAAGAAGATATAGTGATTATTTTTTCAGGGTGTGCAAGAGGACTCGTACAATATAAATCTAGTCTGAGAGAACTTGCAAAGATTAAGAATATCTATTTTGACTATATGGTCGGTAACAGGGGCTTTTTCTGGTATATAAACCTGAAAATTACAGCTTTCAAACAAACCCCTAACTATAAAATTGTCATTGTCTTGTTTTTCACACACACATGCATTTTAATGCCTATGCTTTTGCCATAACTCAAAGATTAATTCGCAGAGCACACCCCGTGAGAAAGGCAAGAAACCGTTATCCAAATGTAGGATTCAGCTGGGCTCTGCTCTAGTCCCAGTCTTGAGATCCGCTATCTCTCTAAAATTATTCTATATGTCTGAGTCTATATGTCATCTGGCTCTGGAGATTTTAACTTGGAATAGTGAAAAGACAGAAGAAGAAAACACAAGATCTGACACAGGAAACACGATACTGACTTATTTAAGACTTTTAAAGTGCTGTCTGATTCAGCGCTTGCCAATTCAACTTATTAAATCATTTCTAGCAAGAACCTAATCTATTCATAGTGCTGCATTTGCTCCAGAGCACAAAATGTCTGATTCATAAAGGTGTGAATCTTTTCAAAAATCTACTTATAAAAAAGTTATTTGCATTTTCTTATGGAAGCATTCAAAATGTTTTAATCGTTGAAGCAGCCTTCCAAAAGAAATGAAGTTTGAGTTAAGATGTGAGTGTATTGGCTAAGTCAAGCTACAGGTTTCACGTCTTCTCATGTTATTATGTATGACATTACACCACTATAATCTAATATTCTGTTATGGTGTCACAACACAGTAAAAACATCAGTGCAACCTGATTACAGATCAGCAGGAACACAGGAGCTGAAAAGGCTTTACGGCATATATACATAAGTAATGTATATTGGAAACTGAAAACGTCAGAATCACAAATTTGCTTGAAAATGGGAGAAAACATTACATACATGTGTCAGTCCAATGAATAGATAACTTCCAAAGCAGGTAAACATATCAATAGGAAGGAAAAAATAGAGATTTTCAGGTTTGATGTTAATGCATCTTTAGTAGCAGCTAAGTAAACTGGACTTGCAGAGCAACAAGGACTAAAGGTAAATGCTTCCAGTGGGAAATTTGGAGTGTTTCATTCTTTTAGCAATAACAGAAATGAAAGTCAGAGTGTTTTGATGCTTGGAGACTAAACACTGGTATACAGCTTGATCAAGTATGTGCACATTTTGGAAGAACCGCTGGAGAGCAACAAAGACCTGGAACACACTATTTAAATAAAGAAGACAGTAAGACCTTGGAGTAATCGAGTAGGGGTTCAACATTCTCTGCTTCTACTCACACTTTTGCATGAAGTGCAGATAGATACTTATATTCTTGACAAATTGCCTTTTAGCACCATTCAGTTTGAATTACTTGGTTTCCCAAACCAAGTCCACCAATATAGCATGTAGAACCATTATTTGCCCCTTCTGAAGGTGGAAGAGGCTACATAAACCAGAAGGATATCTTTCATCTTCCTCACACTACATTGAGATGCCTCTTTTGAAAACCCATCATAAGTTGGTCTATTAATAAGCAAATAAAGAGGTGCTCTGTTCCTTCCCAACAGGATGAATGTTAATGTGGTATTTCTGCAAGTCATATACATTAGATACGTACGTTTATTCTCTAGGTGGGAAAATTTGATCCAATACACGGTTACCCAGTTGAAGTACCTTAATGACATCCTAAGCAAATGCTGAACACAGTATTGAAACGCAATTTTGTATGTCTAGGGTATAAAAAGTCTGTCCTGCTAAAATGTTTGGATTACAATTTTAGATTAGCATCAGTAATGACAGTATTACAGAGCAGGACATTTGCTGCACAAAGAGTACTTAGAATCAGAATATGCAAGAAATTATACTGACTTGTAGACTGGAAACAAACTCCAAGGGACTATCCGAGTGGTATAGAATAGCCATGGGAATGAAAGCCAGTTTGTATTCTTGTTTGGATAGTTTTGGAGAACTTGAACAACTGTATGTCTATATTTATAGATAAAATATTACACTGTTTGACATCAGCGCTTCATGATAGCACACAATTTACAAATAAGGATGTACATTACTGCATTCATTTTACCATTTTATTCTGTGCATCTTTCAATATTGTTTCTGTGCACTAGCAGTGTACAAAATCACAAGATATTATGAAACTTTATGACCTTAGTAGAACAGGCTATTCAGCCGGTACAAAAAAGTATAAAGGAAAAGTAGCAGCTAAATAAAAGAAGTTTAAAAACATTAATATCAAATTTCCACAACTTATACTATAATAACAAGCCACCAGAGCACTCTGGGTCCAAGTCCTAAAGAAGCAATCAGTGCTTACAAGAAGCTCTCCCTAAATTGCAGAATGGGGTCCTGTGGATGCTCTGCAATGGCAAGTGTGCATATTTGGACTAATAACCCTTTATCTAATTTTTTACTTTTATTTTTCTAGGCTGGGAACACCAAATATTCTCTCTGAAATTAACCATCCTCTGTCCTTTTTAATTCATACAGAAATAATGAGCTATTTATCACCTCTCCTCTGTCTCTGTCATGTCTGTTGTGGCCTGGCTCTCCCACTCTGCTCACAGAGCCAGCAAGATCTGCCCACTGCTTTACTCAACAGTTAGATCTGATTTACATCATTTATTCTTTAAAAAAAAAATAAATACCTTTGGCTCCAGACAGCAATGTCTTTGAATGCAACAGAACCTCACAGCATTGGAAGGTTCGGAAATAGTACAGAAAAACAATAAGCCAAGCTGGAGATAATACAGAGGAGCAATAAAACCAGACTGAGCAATTTACTATGTTTCTTGTGACACTGTTAATGTTGGGGGGAAAAAAAAAAAACACAAAAAGCAGAAATTGCACCTCTGTCTCAAAATTCATTCCATGGCATCCTGAAACTACTGTGACTGTTTGGTACCAGGATACTTGCTTCCCAGTGGGAAATTGATATATTTCTCTCTGAACCTGTTTGAGAGGTACGGGCATTTGAATAGGGTAAAGGTACAGGAGAGGTGCAAAAGTCATGAAATGGCAAGAAGTACTAAGGAAATCAAACACATTTAAATTTTCTGTGTAACTGGATCCGTCCTACTTTTTTTTAAAAAAAACCCAACAAATTAATCCAAAAAACACAAAAACCCAAGTAAACAAAAAACAAGACCTCTCAGTTTTCCTAAACAGTGAAAACAGCAATGAGATCATCTTTGCCAACAACAAAAACAACACTGGGATTTCTGAAAAGCAATCTGGCATTCCCAAGTAAGCCCTCCCTTTGTCCCCACAGGGTATCTTTCTTCCTCACAACTGCAGAGGTGCAGGTTGCACCTTTTCCAGACTGGGAAGCTTCCAAGTCTTTCCAAAACCATTGTCTAATTCATTTTTATGGAAAACTCATGATGGTAATTGAAGTCAAACTAGTTTCTTTTACAATGACTCAGGGAAGAGAAAAAAACATAGTACCCACCAGTGTATTGTCCCCGGCACAACTCCAAGTTCCCTTCACCGGTGTTTGGTTCTCCCACTACTCACAACACTCATTATGATCTTCGAACCATCCTGTGCAAATCCAAGCTCTGTCCTTAGGTCATCAGTGATAACACAATCTGATGAAAAGCAGGAATCTTGTGATGGTGTTGCCTGCCTCAGACTGCCCTCCTTGGCATTTCTACAAATGCTACCCTCTTTCCCCCATGCTCAGTTCAGAACAGAGCAGTGTGCTGCCAATCTCACTGACCAGTAGAGAGGGAGGTTTTGGAAGGCTGTGTGTGGCACTGTACGAACATCAACCAATATATCCACAGCCTGGCTGGAAAGATGAAGAAGAAAGCACTGCTCAAGGAAATTAACTCAGTCTGCCCAGCTGTGTAAGTGCCTGTTGCTCAGGGTATGCTCCTCTGTATGAATCACTTACCTTCTGTCCTTTCATTTGTGCGTCTGACATTGATTAAAACTCCTTTCCAACTCTTTTTCACCCTTCCTCCAAATCAAAGTCATCTCATAATAACCTAAGCAAATGATACCACCACACTGCAGCAATTTTTTCTTTAGACAAAGCTATTTGCCCATTTCATTTCAAGTGGTTTCACAGTAATGGAAACGCCATTCAGAGACTAATAACTTAATCCTTTCTCTTAACGGCCTTTCCTATCTCTTCCATTTGATCTGGTGTCTTTGCTGGCTCAGTATCTGTTTAACTGATATTTCTTGGAGCAAAGACCTTATTTTCTAAAATATTTGTACAGTGGCTAGGCAAACTTATGAATGTGGTTTTATAATTGCTTCCATTTCAAGGGAAGGGCTACGGCCAAGATGCTAATTTAAGTCATTACAGCCTGTCAACAAAGATCAGTTAACTCTGACTTTTCAGGTAATTACACTTTTTTAATATCTATAATGTAAAATTTATAGAGAAATCAATAGAATTAACAGCACAGTGCAATTGCTGATTTTCTAAGCTCTGTAGCACGAGTATAGAGGACAAAGATGAGATTAGTTTATTTGAAGAAACTGTCCAATTAATTGTTTAAAATAAAAGAAGTATATTGTGAATTATTAGACAGCTTCATCTAAATCATATTCAGCTTTTCTAAAGAGTCATTATTATGTTGGAATTTAGTCTTCCTGAAAGAGGACTGACTTGTATGACACTTCTATCTGTTGCACAAGCATCTGCCTTGTGCACGCTGTAGAATTTAGAAATCCAAGGCAAGGAGAGATCAGCTTCATTTGGTGTCAGAATCTAACACAATGTCGTTCAACGTAAGTAGCCGCACAACAATCAGCAGTTTGTTCCAGGAACTCCTACGGGGACAGTTCACTGTGTCTTACCTTCCCACGCAAATATAACAACAATTAGCCACCAGCTTGTATGTAATTCAGAACACCAGAAATCTACATACATATGTAAGCTTAAGAGCAATGTTTAAGGTGTCTTTGTGGATCTTTTCATTTTCTTGTGACCTCCCCATCACATGGGCATGATAGTTATCAGGTGATATGAGAATAATTAATTTCACAAATTAAGACTGCTCTGTCTGTTGCCTATCCTTCGGTCAGGCCAGTTAATTCATGTGCCCTAACATGTTTCCTCTTGGAACCTGCAGAAACTGTAACTTTAGAACATGGTACTGTCTGGAATGACAACCTCACTCATTCCAATGGCCACCTCTAGAGACACTGCTTTCATAGCCTTTATTTTCTATTCTATTCTAGCTTCATGTTTACGGATTAAGGGTGGCTCCCAAGGATCCCAAAACATACCAAGGTTTGGTTTGATTTGCCTTAGTTGTCTCCATATACATCTGCAATTCCCTGCTGCACCAGACATTGTTTTTTTAATTAAAGCCACTTTTTTGTTTTCAATTCCTGTTTGAACTAATGTCAAATATGATAAACCACGCTTCACTGTCTCCATTAAGTAATTTAGCAGAGCTCAGAAGAGATCACAGGCTGAAACTACATACCCCTCCAGTAGGCACTCAAGTATTTCAACATCCTTTTCCACCGATTATATACGAACTCATGGATTACACATTACACCAATACTTCACTGCAACCTCATAGCCACCTGACTGGTGCGCTCTCTGATACTACCGCAGCTCTTTCCCATGAGGGGCATGATTTTTTTGGAAACAGCTTGTCAAACTTCAAAAGCTTCCTTAATGTCATTCTTTAGCTGAAGAAAGCATGATTCTTTAGCTGAAGACGGCTGAAGAATTTTATGATTCTTCCCTCATATTTTTTCAATCTTAAGGTTCCTTCCAACAGCTTTTTTCACCTATTATTCTAATCCCTCAACATTACCAGATTTAGAAGTCATGAATGCATTTTCACAGCAACACACTTTTTTGCCTTTTTCCTCACTTCTTTTAAACACTCATCACATGTTTCTTCTTTTTATCACTGAGAAGCAGCTTCCGCTAACACACTTATACAACTATTACTTCCAGAGTACATTAAGTGCTCCAAAACTAGTCACACATAACACTACTGCAAGACAATCTTGGGTTTTGTTGGATTATAATGCTTGTAGATAGGATAGAAAAATCTGTCCTGATTATTTTTCAGAGAGCTTCAACTCTGAATGGGGCTCTTCTTGCTCTCATTCTCCTTCTCAGATAATTTTCTTAGTTTGTTTTAACCTTTTACTGTGCATGGGCCAATAACCACTCAGCCAGAGACTCTCAGAGAGGGTCTATTTCATTCAGTGTCTGTGTTTTAACCTCTCAGCTTTTCACTGTCAGGGCCTCTGTGCTTCAAAAGTTTATCCAGCTGGTTTATGGCAGGATGTCTTTATGGTATATCTCTCAGTCGCCTCAACCTGATTCACTAGCACCTGTCCTCTGCTATCACAGGTCTTTATACACGCTTTATACACCCAATAGAAATAGAGAATTAGCACTACTTCTGGTGACTTTTGGATCAGTTTAATCAGGCTAACCATCTGGGTCATTTCAGCTCTCTTTCCAAACCTGTAATAATTACCGCTTTTGAATCAGTCATTACCAGCCAGCTGCACTGAACTAGAGTTCTACAACTGGCTCATAATTAATTCTCTTTAAAATAATTGTCATTTCCGAGTAAATAACAACCAGGATCAGATGGAAGAAAAGAATTTTCACTTTCACCCCCAATTACCAGTATATATATAAAAAAAATACTAGGTATATCCTTAGTACATCTTGGAACCCATTATACCATTTATAACAAATGGCATTCATTTATACAAGGCAAAGCTTTCTCAATCCAGGACTATGTCTTGCTTTTGAGTAAAAGCTACCACTAGCACATAAATTAGCACAGGGTAATTTAATTTATGTTCAGCCAAGTAACACAAGGTCTTCTGACAAAGAAGAGGAGAGCCAGAAGGAAAGGCATGCTGAAGGTAATGCACTCTTGAGCAAGCAAAGGTCGCAGGCAGATTTTGAGACCTCATTGGTTCATATCTTGCAGCACGTTCCTATTTTGATTAAAAAAGCCCACACAAAACCCAAGAACACTCATCAGCCTCTAAAGCAGTAGCCTACCCCTGCAAATGGTCACTTTAAGCCACACAGTTTTACACTGGTTTGTCAGCAAGCCCCTTCCTGTCGGCTCCCGACCGCCCCGACGCGCGGCGCCTTCCGCACGGAGAAGCAGGGGCTGGGACGGCAGCGGGGCGGCCCCGCAACACCCCGGCTGCAGGAACATCCACCGCTCCTCCGCTCCCGGCGCCTACACCCACGCTATGCCCTGTGCCTTAAATTAACTTCAGACAGAGCAGGGATTTCGCTTCCTTTCCCCTCCCCAGTCAATCAATTATATAATAATTAAAAAAAAAAAAAAAGCTTTGAGCAGTTAAACAAAAAAAACATACATATATCTCTATATAGCTGGATCCAGATGCCCCATCACCAAAAAGCGGGGAGGCTGTTGCCTCGGAGATGTTTGAGGGCAGCGGGGTGCGGGCCCGCGGCAGGGCTGCCCTCCCCTTCCCCGCACCGCCGCTGCCCGCCTTTCCTGAAGGCACATCGCCACCTAGCAACGGCACAGCGTAACCTACAGAAAAAGCCTCCGTCAGAGATTTTAAATAAATAAATAAATAAATAAATAAATAAATAAATAAATAAATAAATAAATAAATAAATAAATCCACCTCAGGGACAGACGTTTCCCTGGGTGAATTTGTTCTTACAGCTCGATGCCTGGTACTGCCTGCCAGGGAAGGAAAATAACGGGTGAGAAAAAAGATGATCAATGTTAATTCTTTTTCCATAAATACAAACATGGGTGAGATGGTGGCATCAGGCTCCCTTTTTCACTGCAACCCAGTTAGCGTGCCCCTCAGTAAGGTAATTTGGTGGCAACTCCTCTCCTGGGTAAATCTCACTAATTTAGAATTCCTCGGGCTCCTTTCTCGGTTTCTTCCTTGTGCCGCTCACGGCGTAACGCCCGCTTGCATCAATCTGCTGGTCACCACCTCTCTAAACACCTGCCAGTCGCTCCCTGCACCAAGCTCCTTGCTTCCAGTGACACCCGTCTCTCACCCACCTGCAGGGAGGAAGGGAGGGAGGGAGTCTGGCTGTTTGCATCCCTGCCTGTCTGCAGCAGGTACAGCTGGCGTGGTGCAAAGCCACAAACTTTTTGGGAAAAGAGGCCAAAGGAACAGGAAGGAGCTCAAATTACTTCTTAGCTTTATCTTATGTTTGCAAGGGGTTTTTTGTCCCCACATTTTGCACTATTAGTTTTTAATAGGAAGCGGGGACTTTTGGGGAGATCAGAACCAAATTTGCTATTGCCTAAGGTAACTTGAGTTTAACTATATCCTATTAGAAATGCTACAAGTTTTCAATACCAATGATTTTCATCAGCAATAGTGTCCTCGCTCGTTACAGCAAAATATTAGATAAAGGAATATAATATGTTGAACAAACTGTATTTCCTCATAAAGCACACTGGAAATATTTGAAGGTTTTCAGTGGGGAAACCAGCTCAGCAACTTACCCCTACAATGCTTAAAAAGAAGAAAAAAAAAAAAAGAAAAACATGCAGTTATTTTAATCAATAGCATCCTCTGTCAGCAAGGCACCTACAGGTCCTAGAACAAAGAAATGAGAATGCATTCACCAGGAGGCTAACACACATCACAGCTGACTGCTGAGACTGAAGTGAACAAATTCTTTCATGAACCTGTGCAAACCTGAAGTCAAAATCACCTCTCATTGATTTAGTGCACAGTGCTGTACATTGACACTAGGTATTGTTTGCTCTATAAACTGCCTTGCAATAACACACACTCTTACAAAGGCCTTACGCAACCGAACATTTTGATGAGTGATACAGTGGTGCTTAGAATTACCAAGCTGGATTGCAATTATTTATTTCAGTGTCTCCTCAGAAATGCATTGGAAAAAGAACTTGTCTTTGAAATTGCAAAGTGGCTTTATTGACCTTTCTCTAACACATTTCTAGAAAAGTGTGACGCAGCTAAAAATAAAACACCTTCAAATTACAGCTGTGGTTTTGCCCCAAAACTGTAGGTACAGTAAAGTCATCTCTTCCAACTGTCGAGAAAGTTATTTCATACTACACACAAATTCATTACAGGTAATACTTTGGAGTTTTCCACTTTATGATGCTATCTCACATTTCAGTACCATTTCACACTTCTTTGAATATATGGCCCAGAAAGCCAGAATAAAATTAATAGGGATGAGATAATTGTATGTCCATATGCAGATGAAAACACAGATAGATGGATATATGCAGCTGTTCCAAAGACAGCATTAGAGGAAATAGAAATAACTGTGAGGCTAAACACATCTACAAATCTAAAAGGTAGCAGCACTGACAAACCTCACTGATCCAAAACTACATCATAGCTATAGCATTGCTTGAGGTTAAATTAACGGTTGCTGAAAGTGACTCTTGATTCAACAATCCTTACACGGGAGTTTTTGAATTATCTGAGAGAGAGGAGTGCTTTTTACATATCACCTCGAAATGCAAATGTACAGCAGGCTCAGCTGTCACAGCAGGCATGGTTCCGCCAGACATTGGCCGCAGCATTCTCCGAGTATGCTTTCTGCTGAGCGTACTCAGCACTAACTGAATGGGCTCTAATCTATCCCTGTCAACACTGCTGAGAAAAAGGTGATGCCCTTTCAGGCAAAACACCCAAGTCTGACCCACTTCCCTTCCCCCGATCTCAAGTTCAATAAGCATTGCTTCTTTTTCCAAAGCATGTAGCTATTTGGGATGTCAAAGCCCTATGACTTTGAAGATTATTTCTCATGACAGCCCTGCCCGTACTTTCCCAGCAGTTATACATAAGGCACATCTGCACTGCATGAAACAGAGCAGTGAATGCGTCCCTGAACCAGCATCAGAAGCAATGCAGTGACATCTTCGCAGCATGCTCCCAGACTGACTAGCTTTGTTGTGATGGCAGAGGAATAGCCACCATAATGTGGTTAGAACACTTCTGGAAATCAATCGGGCATCTTCACATAGTCAGGTAGACACCAGTTTACTCAATCAGTTTAAGCCTTTCCAGATCCAGTCTGGCTGCAGAGAGGACAGGAGTGCAGATATAGCCTCTGCAGTAACTGCCCCTTTCTCAGATAATTCAAAGAATCCTAATCTTTTATTCTTAACTCTTTCTGGGAGGGTACAGAAAAAACACTGCATATTTCTAACCTAGGAATGCAAACTTTCACAGTTATGGGTGGTTGTTTCTCTACAACTGTCCTGGTAGTTGTGCAGTGCTTCATTGCACAATGTAGATTCATTCACATCATTATTTTCATGAAACAGAAAGAATTCCCTGAACACTACATCATGCCAAGCTTTGTTAAGTTTACAGGGTAAGGGGTTTGGGTTTGTTTTTTTTTCCTTATCTGGGTCTTCATATGCCTGCAAATCCCAACAGGCATCTTTCTAAGTAGCAATCAAATTATTAGCACATAACAACTTAGGCTTCATTAACATTACACTGCAATTTAACAGTGTTAAATGTAGGTCAGAGTGATTCTCTTCTCTTTTCTAGCATGATCTTAATTATTCTGATACTATTTCCCAATATCCTGTTATACTGGAGATAATTGGTTCTAGCAACTTCATATCTAAGCCTCCGTTCTTTCACCAATTTACTACACTTAGTCCCAGCAAACTCTGTCCCATTGTCAAAGATTGTTGCATTTGAAAAACAGGTAAGATATGGCAAGAAAAAAAAAAAATACTAAGCATGATCACTTAATTAGTCGTAACATTCTCTGGTGAGTTTATCTGAAGGAAACAAACACTATCACAGCAAGTAAGTTATTTGTGGGTTTTTTTTTCTCTTTAGTACAAAAAAATAATCTCTGCCTACCTTATTACTGGCAATATTTCTTTCCTGTAGCACCAAAAATGAGGTATATTGTTTGATTTAATCTGTGGTTTTGGCTTGTGTGAAAGTCTTAAGAATTTTTGCAATGCCATGATTAGCTTGAACCTAACATAATTCTCATCTTTTGATTAGATTTTCCAATCCCCAAATAACCTTTTTGTACCATTCACCGATCTGTCTTTGGCAGGGGCAGGCAGTCTGTACAGATACACAGCTGCCTCCTGCCAAACGTGAAAGCAGGAATACTTACATTCAGCACTGTTTGATAGCAAAATCCCAGTTCCTTTACTCACACTTGTAAATACACACCTTTATCTTATATTTCCCTATCATTTAATGTAATTCCTCAGCTACCATGTTAACAATCACAGGCAACGCTGTGTGGGTTGGTTGGTTGTTTTTTTTTTTGTCAGATTCATAGGTATCTATTTTAGCTCTGAACCTTGTTCCAGTGGCCTTTTGTTAACTCCTTGCAACCACCTATTTTCTCTAAGGCTTGCGTTCCCCTTACAAATCACATCCTGTAACTGGAAAATATAATTTCTTTACCTTAGGGGAGGTAAAGGTCACTCATTCCTCAAAACATTTCTTATTTCTTCCTTTTTACATAACAAACAGAACTTTAGAGCTTTTGTAATTTACAGCTTCTTCTGACTAAATTTGATAGTTAACAGCTGGAAAGACTAAATGGCTTAAAACCAGCTGTGGTTAAAATAAAACTATCTAACAATCTTTCTTTTTTGCAGCTACGACTACTTACAACTCTTCCTCCTGCTGTCTCCAACAAGATTATAGTGAATCTCAACAACAGCAGGAGTTTTAACTTCCCCATTTTCCCATCCTTGGACTTTCCTTATTTGATCTCTTCATGTTGCAGTGTCAATCAGTGCTCAGTCTGTGGAGATCAGCTTTCCCTGGGGATGTTAGAGAAACAATCTTTCCATGCAGGGAAGGGAGCTATTGGAAATAAAGAGAAAATTGTATCACTATATGAAAACATGAAATTAATTAGTAGGTATCTGAAATAATGAGCTTAAATTGCAGCATTATCACCACAGAAAATAGTTCATATTACCTAAACAATTTAGCTAATTTAAAGGCTTTCTATAGTCAGGAGAAACAAGATCTTTCTTCGTGCAATTCAGAGCATTCAAGCACCATAAATCGCCCGCCAGGTTAGTCCTTTTTCTCCTCAGTAAAGGCAGAGAGAACAGTGTTACTAGCTGGTTAATTTAGCTGTCAACAGCTGGTACAGTGAGACATCCTTCGCTTCAACTCTAAGGATACGTACTGAAGAGGAGGTGGATTACGGAATTTAATGGTGGAACAGGATTCACACATTAAAGATGCTTGAGGTGACGGTACTGGATTTCCTCATGGATGTGTCTGTAAAATATAGATTGCTCTACACCACCAGCCTCACTAGTGGCACGTGCAGGAAACAGTCCGCACCATTACTGTATTTTCATATCGTGTGGGAGAGCCCAAATGCATATTTCTCATCTTTAATGATGTTGCAAACATTGAAAGGTTGAGAATGACTCTGGGTGTAATCCAGGTAGCTCCGGGGACCACAGAATAGCAGCAGCATTAGGTACAGTGAGTAACTGTTGACTTGCCTACCCACATACTGACAGAGTACTGCTGCTCTCTGTCATCTCTTTAAGGTCTGAGAGCTAGATTCCACAGCAAATACAGATATCTAACATTCGATCTCATTGTTGCTGTTATAGTAGAATTTGACGGCAGCAACTCCTGTAAGCTTTCATTCTTATTCTTCTGAAATTGCAGCATGTTGGTCCTTCATTTTAGGAATCTGTGGAAATAAGTATTAAACACTATACTGAAACACTGCAGAAAACTTTACCATACTGTGGAGGCATGTAAACTTAACATTGTTATTTTATGTCATTAAGGACCATCAGCCAAGAAGAAACAAAAAAGAATAGCCATATTCCTTTTAATAATTGTCTTGTGAGGAGAAAATTTACCCTGCAAGACCATGAAGTCTCCTGTAATATTACTGTTATTTTTGATGAAAGATTAAACTTTTATTAAAGAAGTGTAACACATCTCTTAGGTATTCATTTTTAATATAACAACTAAGTCCACAGTGGGCGTATACCTTCAGTCATAACTACAATTTCCTATTACGCTAGTGACATTCTTGCAAGTAACATAGAAAATACTATTAATATATCGTAATTGTGTCACAAAACTTCATTCATGTGCATATCAATTTGCTTGAATTCAGTAAATATACATCTAGGACTAGAACTTCACTAATTTAATGTTAAATGCATATATAAGGTCTTTCCCCCCAAAAAAATCAATGTCTAATTTGCTTGTGGCAAGAACAAAGGCTGATAAACACTTGTTTGCTGAAAATATATTGCACTAGCTCAGGAGGAAGACTTCTTTTTTTCTTGTAGCCACTATTTCAGTTATTTACAAACTTCTTTTAGCTGACATAAGCTCCTGAGGGAAAGGTTCTGTCCAATTTGTACACACTACTTTGAACCCACAACGCTGCTTTCATTTGGGACAAGGAGGCACTGCTGATTGGAAGAGAGTATTTGGAAAGGGCCCCCTCTCCCACTCACTATACCTCCCTGCCTTCCACTTTAACTTCAAGCTACTTGCCCAAAACTAGTTTCGGATGAGTTCATGTCTTACCAAGCCCTGCTGTAATTCTTTACCAGGCATGATAACACTCTGCGAAGTCGCACCCTACCAATGGAGCATGACAGCATGTGGCAGCACGCTGCTGTAGACTACCAGGAGGTTCTACAAGCAAATACGAGCAGATGTATGATGAAAACTACTTGATTCCAAGGACCTGGCATCCACACCAGACATAGGTAGGGTTTGTCTGTTTATTCATTTTGGACTATCTCTCATCTTCTTTTCCTCACAAACAGAATGCCCGTCTGTGGCTGGTGAACATTAGGTGGGTCCTGGAGCATTGCCGCCAGTGTTTCATCCAAGAGAAGTCCAGTTCACTAACTTTGAGATGGCTCCAAGGTGCAAACAGAAGTATAGTAGGTGGGGATAGTCAGCAGATTGACTTAAAAAGCACACGTTGATACGCCCTAACAGACTAACGTCTGCTTAGCCCTGAAACATTGGACTCCCTTCTACTCAGATGCATCTATGCTTCTGCCCACTAACTTTTATTTAAATCCAGAACTTAATATTAGATTCCCTTTCAGTCAATTGTCTTTTTATGTTTTTTTTTTTATAACAATACAAGCTACAACAGAGTCAGTTCTGAATTGCGTCTTTTGAATGCTGTCACGCAATAAATACTAGATAATAAGCACTTGGCAGGTTCAGGCTAGAGATCCTTTTTCAAAAGGAAAATCTAAGTTAAATCACTGCCAGTCAATGCTGATTCATGACAGCATAAGGATACTTATGCCATTTTTCATTGTAAATACATTTTCCAATGGAATTTTATGCTTGCATAACTCAGGAAATTATATCCCTATATTAATGGCCTGCATATGCAGTCAACTCAATCTACAGAAACACTAGATCCCTGCGGTCTATCATTCCTTCCAACACAGCAAGGCCTGAACTGTTCAGATCAGTTAGTTAGCCCAGTTATCAGAAGTTTCTAGGTCACCTTGGACACATTTAAGCAATAAAGCCTGTGGAAACAATGGAATTTGTAGTATTGCAATATTATAGCAACAAAGCTCAACTAATGTATCTTTCAGTATTTCAGTATTCTAAAATCAAAACTTGATTTAGATTATCAGAACAGACATAACAAAAAATCAGCCAGGAAAGGTTTTTTGGCTGGTAGGAAGAATTTTCCAGGGAAGACTAGAAAAGAAAGAAGTTCATATCACAGAACTGGTGGCATTTGAGGTAGTTATTTTGAATCAAAAAATTTTTAGAACTCAGTTTTGTTGCCCCTATCTTGTGTCCAAGGATAGTCTACATATGCTCACTGCAGTGCTGGACACCTATGATAGATCCATGCCCTTTTGGAGACCAGATGATATACCCTATGTCACCTTCAATAACTACTGATTCATGCACAACTGAACTGAGCTCCAAGAGTGAGAGCTCTTCCAGACAGAGATCCCAAATGTAGGTCCTAAAAGTTAGTCATCTAAGCTTACGCCATGGAAAACAGGGGCTTGAATAAACTGTCTGAAAGGAGAGCAGACCCAGACAACTACTCAGTAAACAATAATGTTAACATTGAACAACCTAATCTCCCTGGCTAACTCTTCAGAGTTTAGCTATATCATTATTTTGTACTAAAACTGCATAATACTTAGAAACCATCTCTATAAGATGTGAGCCTGTGAACCTGTAATATTATTGCCCCATCAGATAATATAGATCACAAATAATTTAAAACTATATAAGATTTGTTTTGAACTAAGTGCAAAAGGAGCTAGAGATGGTACTAGCCACTGCACGGTATGCTCTGTGTTATCTAAAGCAGTTTACAGGTGGAAACTTTTTAACATGTGATTTATCTAGATTAACTGTGCATTTGAAGTCTTAGAGAAAGAGGTGAAGTTTAGATTGCATAAGCAGTAATCTATAAAACTCTGCACTCCTTTCATACGCCTCCTTAAACTATACTTGGATGGCAGCATTCTCTGCATGAGCATTTCTCAGGTGCACCTGAGGGAGTGCTTCTGTAGGCAGCTGATCTGCAGTTCCTGTAAACCACCGCTCTGGGGAGACTGTTAACCACCATCATGCTTAAGACAAAGCAGCTGATTAAAAAGCAAGCGCAGCTAGAGAAAAAAAAAAGTTACTAAAGCCTTAGAGAAACTGAAACAAAAATAAACCAGCTTTCTAAATCACCGTTACATTCCTGTAACGTATCATGCTTCAAATTCTGAAAGAAAAAGCTGCCCTCCCACCCTTGGGATAGTAAAAAAAAAATAGAAAACAATGGGCCAGAATACTTTCCAAATAAAATTATTTTCAGACTTGAATTCTAGCTCTATGTTTATACTAAAAACATACTAAGCTTCATATTCCAAGAAGAATTCTTAACACTATATTAACTGGTCTTAAAAGTTAGCTTGTGTGCTGTGGTTCACTTGTGTTGCAGTAAGACAAAGCCTTGTTCTGCCTAAAAGTATATATATTCATATATAAAGATTAAAACCCCAAGCATATTATATCTGAATGGAATTTACCTGTAATATTAGAGGAGATGTGTTAGTTTAGATCAAACTTGGAAGTCATACATGCATGTGCACACATATACGTGTGTACACACATGGAGATATAAAAACCCTTTTGAAAACTCAAAGGCCCTAGCGAAGGAGAATAAATTCCAACTGTACACAAACCCATCTCAAAAGCATTAAATTCCTCTTCACCTTTCCTGGTTTAGGCAACCACTATATCACATGGTAGAAAACTAGCCTATTCTCACCATAGTATTTAGTATTCTGTAAAATACTAAATCTAGTCATCACCTGCCTCTCTCTAGCTTAAGTGCAACAATATCCTCCAGCTGAATCTCCTTAGGTCCAACAAAAGAAAACACAGATCCTCCAACTTGGACTTGACTGCATAGGTGGCTTCTGCCACTGCAGGGTTAGATGGGCACGGAGAACTACTGCGTTGTTATTCAATCTGCTTGCAGAGGTGTCTTTAGTACCTTCTACAACACACACAAAAACCCCTGTGATCTCAGGAGGTATGAACTTGCCTTTGCAATTATCCCAAGAAATATTCATTTTCAGACAGGCACTGTGAAGACCTTATCGACCACATAGCAGGTAATGTTCTGTAGGTACCTGGCAAACTCTGCCCAAATGCAGCTCTTCTAAGCTACGGGCAAAAAGCAGGTGGCACAGCTGTTGTACGGTACTGAGCACTGCAGACCCTGTGTGGACCCTCTCTATAAAGTACTCTGTAAAGGTAAACAGCACTGACATACCAGGTTAACATGCCCAGTTTGGCAATAAAGATAGTTTCACCCGAGTTAACTTCTTGCAATATCAAGAAGTTTAGGAAGTCTGATAGAGAGCAGTGTATGAGTTTGGATACCAACGTCCTCTTTCACACTTGAGGGTTTTCACTAAAGATAGCCTGCGTGTTCTTCACAGATCCCCATTTCCTTAGAATACACTTTATTTCCCTACATTTCCTCATAATGCTTTACTGACAAAAACTTTGGATTTTGACATGATATGAAATGTGATGATTTACCGCATTCTTTTACCTCCTTGGAAACCAGGGTTTAGCTCCTAACTTCTGAGGACTAAAGTGAAGTTAACAATTATGAAACCAGCTACCTGAAACTGAGAACTGGATTATGCTGTAAACGGTTCAAAGAAGTCTTTAAACTCTCCAATCAGCACACTTTAGTATCTCTAAATCAAGGGGGAAAACAGGAGTATTTCACTAGATATTTCCTCTGTTAAAAATGGACCTGATGATTTTAATGCACGGATCATAAACTAATTTAGATGAAGTTTTTTGGGGTTTTTTTTGTGTTTGTTTTTTTTTTTTTTTTTTTGATAGACCAAGGAATCACTGGAGTTAGAAGTTGTTGGTTTGGGGTTTTTTGGGGGGAGAGGGGAAAGGTTTAATTAAATTTAGCATTATTTTCATCACACAACGTATTTTGGGACTATATCTTATTTTAATGAGTTGAGAGTCATTTTGATGAGACATTTGCTCACTCCCTTCAGATTCTCATGTAAGTGATATTAGGAATTCCTCTCTGCTGAAAGGAAGCTGAAGCACTTGCCTCTGTATCAACAACGTAACTTCAGTTTATGCCTAGAACAAACACCGTAGATGGACTCACAAATTCACTAAGGCTTTCTTGCTAAACACATACACGGAGTACAAATATGTCGTCATATGCACACACAAAGAGCTTAAGTAAAATACAAGGAAAGAGCACAGCTGAAATATAAGGAATGTAGCTAGGCTGATGTTAGCATACACCACTTGAATTTGCATTTAATGTCTAAATGGAGAAAGTAAACATCATGTTTCTTCTTCTGAAGCCTCCAGCACCAAATTATCCTCTCTGTCTCTCCCTCTTCTTTGAAGATTCACTTACAGTGTCACACCTTTTATAGAAAAAGCTATTGTAATAAATGGCTTATCTGCAGGGTGAGTGTGGCACCATCTAAAGCAGCATTTTACAAGACATGGAAGCAAGCAGACTCTGCAATACAGAGAGAAACCCTACATTCCCCTGCAAACCTGGCTGCACTGACTGCCTGGGCTTGGCGACAGGGCAGAAAACTGCAGGGCCGGTGAAGTGCTGCGCATTTCCGTACAATCAAGGGATCAGCCAGCACCATACACAGGGAGCAGAAGCTGGGATGATAAAGAATGAGAGGACAAGTGAGGGATGCAGTGAAGGCTGGAATCATTCTGCTCTTTGCCACTCCCCTTCCTGGCCAAATGTTGCTTTTTCTTCTTCTGTCTCTCCACTCCCTATGGAAAACTGACCCAGCTACATTTGTTCCCCTGAAGTTGGTTCCACTTGTATCCGTTTCTGTATCTGGCATGTCAAACGTCTGCGCTAACACAAAGTGGGAACAGCTTGCCAAAGATGGGGCTGCCCGTTTCAAAAGCAGCTGATGCTTGAATTGGCTTAAGCAACACTGTGAAGCTGCACATTGCAGGGTGGGAAGGGGGACATAGGGAGAAGCAAGCAAAGAAAGGTAATTGTGCTGACAAAAAAGAAACTCAAACTCAAATGTTTTCCATTTAAAATATCTAATACTCTGCAGAAAGGGTGCACTGCTTTAAGCCCTATTTTGGATGTGTGAAACTTGTTGTCTGAGAAGTCCTTTCTTCTTAAAATCAAACAATTTATTTTCAACTATTTAATATCCTCACATTTGAGGGTTGAAAATGTATTACTACGCTATCCAACATTAAGATGATGACTATAAGAAGACAGAAGCTTTCTCAGGCTTTTGAATAAATCTGCTAATACACATTACTTTGAAACAGAACTACAGCATTTTTTTTAAACCTACATGTGACAGTTTTGCAGCTGCACACATTCTCAGCTTCCATGCACACATTACAAGCTGTGCACACGAAGAGACACACAATGCGTATTAAAGACATTTGAAATTTGGCTGATGTTATTCCACAAATCTATTCCTTGGATATATGTCTGAACAATTATCAGTTCACAATTCAAAGAAAATGTATGATAATAAAATTTCTGAATAAATTCTAGGAATACAAACAAGGAGAAAAACAAATACACAGATAAAAAACCAAAACAAACTCCACTCATTTTCTCAGAACATTTTCTATTCTTTTATTTTACAGAATAGCTATCCCACTAAGATAGGCTATATTTTTCTATTCTTAAATAGGTTACACTCAACTGACACAAGTACATGAACTCTCCTATTACACAATGAATCTGCTGAGATAATAAGTACCAGCTGGGTCTATCCCCAACAGCAATCACAGCATGTAGAGCATGATTATAATGTAACAGATTGTGAAACAGAAGAGGTGGTTTCACTTGTAATAAGGCCCTTATGTTAATACAGTAACAGAAGAGAGAGTTTTGCTTGTACACAAAGCTTGTAACAAGGCCCTTATGTTAACATAGTAAATTATTTCAAAGGTACATTCTCCGAAAATACTGCCTGTGCACATTTTTAGGAGCTTGATTAACTACACATGCACATGTGGGAAAATGTGGGCCCGCTGCTGAATGAAGCGGGGCACCTGGTGACACAGGACACGGAGAAGGCTGAGGTACCAAATGCCACCTTTGCCTTGGTCTTCACGAACGAGTCTAGCCGTCAGGAACCTCAGGTCCCAGAGACCAACAGGAAAATCTGGAACAAGGAAGATGCACCCTTGGTAGAAGAAGATGAAGTCAGGGAACACTTGGGCAAACTAGATTTATGTAAGTCCATGGACCCTGATGGGATGCACCCACAAGTGCTGAGGGAGCCGGCAGACGTTATTATGAGGCCACATCTGATAACCTTTGATCGATCATGGTGACTGGGAGAAGTGCCTGAAGACAGGAGGAAAACAAATGTCCCTCCTGTCTTCAAGAAAGACAATCAAGAGAACTACAGACCAGTCAGCCTCACTTCAGTCCCAGGGAAGGTAATGGAGCAGCTAGTCCTGGAAAGTATTTCCAGGCTTACGAAAGACAAGAAAGCAAACAGAAGTAGGCAGCATGGCTTCACCCAGGGGAGTAACGTTTGAAGAACTTGATAAACTTCTACAATGAAATTATTAGTCTGATAGATGAGGGGACAGCAGTGGATATTGTTTACCTGGACTTCAGTATGGCTTTTGACAGTCTCCCATAAGACTTTCGTAGAGCAGCTGTTGAAGCATAGGGTGGAAGATCAGTCAGGTGGATTGAAAACTGACTGAACATCCTGGCTGAGAGGGTGGAAGTCAATGGAAGTCTAGTCGGACAGCAGTAGTTAGCAGTGTATCCCAGGGGTCTATAGTGGGTCAAATCCTGTTCAACATCTTCATTGATGGTCTGGATGATGGGGCAGAGCATACCCTCAGCAAGTTTGCTGATGACACAGAACTGGGAGGAGTGGCTGATACGCTAGCAGGTTCTGCTGCTGTTCAGAAGGACCTCGACAGGCTGGAGAAATGGGCTGCCAGGAGCCTCATGAAGTTCAACAAGGGGAAGGGTAAAGTCCTGCACTCGGGAGGAACAATGCCATGCACCAATCTATGCCAGGACTGCTGTGTCTGGTTCTGGAGTCTCCAGTACAAGAGAAGGATACACTGGAGAAAGTCCTGTGAAGGGCCTCAAAGATGATTAAGAGACTGAAGCATCTTTCCTGTGAGGAAGGGCTGAGAGCACTGTGGCTATTTTTTCTATAATACGATGATTCTATGTTCAGCCTGGAGAAGAGAAGACTAAGGGTGGATCTTATTCATGTGTACGAATGCCTGGAGGGAAGGTGTAAAGATGACAGAGCCAGGCTCTTTTCAGTGGTGCCCAGTGACAGGACCAGAGGCAATGGGCACAAATTGAAACACAGGAGGCTTCGTCTGAACATGAGGAAATGCTTTTTACTGTAAGGGTGACTGAGCACTCGAACAGATTGCCCAGAGAGCTTGTGGAACCTCCCTCCTTGGAGATATTCAAAAGCTCTCTGGACATGGTCCTGGCCAAGGTGGCTCAAGCCAAGGTGGCCTTGCTTGAGCAGGCTGCTTTGACCAGATGACCTCCAGAGGTCCCTTCCAACCTCAACCATTCTGTGATTCTGTGAAAACTCAGACAAGCTACGCCTTGCACGTACTACATACTTTCAGCAAGCAAGAACATGTACACCACAGGCAAAGCTAAACATCATGCACAAGAAGTTGGCAAGCAGAGCTACCGAAAACCATTCCAAATGTCAAGTAGCCTGGAGGCAGATCTATGTTCAATGAGTGTAAAAATGCAAACAGTTTAAATTATTTGACAAGGAAAGTTTTTGTTTAAATCCTTCATGAACTGAATTTGTTTCCTCTCTAGGCTTTCCAAAAGCCGTTCTGTTGAGCAGCATTTACACTTCTTTCTGAGATCTTTAGAGCTATGCTAGTTTTTTTGAGAGATTTTGAAGTTGTCTCTTTAGCCATAGCTGTTGGCACCTTCCAGAGCAAAGTATTTTTTGTCTTGCTATTGGCAACACTTACCAGGTCACTGTTCATATGTGACTCCCACTACTGAAAAGTATTTGCAAATTAAGCTTTTTCTTCTAAAGGCAATGACTGAGTAGTCAAGTGGAACACCAGCTTGGGAGCAAAGCTACTAGGAACACTGGAACACTGGCTTGTTTCCCAAATGTCTGCATACCAACCTTCATCCAAGATGGCCTGCTGACCGCCAAGAAACATTCAGTGACACACTTGTTGCTGACAGATCAAGTTGAAAACAGCCACCTGCTGTCAGCCTGCATGATCTTGTTTTTCTAAACAAGGCTCACAGCATTTGGTGCTTGTTTTTTCCAAAAAAGCTCCAGTGCCCAGAGTTTTGCTTCCCAGTTCTGATATTATAATAAAGCAGCTTGAAACATGCTTCTTAATAGCATGTTTTGCAGAAGGCAACCGGTCCCCCAAGCATTTAGTTATTACTGAAGAAAATCCATAAATTTTGATAACTCTAATGATGTGTTTAAGACAGTACTCTACATTCCTGAACAATCAAAATTTTCTACAATATATTGTACTTACACAGAGGTCCCATCTCTTTGAAATGTGACAACATCCCTACAATGTGTAAATACTGTTCTTATGACACATAGAAAACTGTAGGAGAAAGGTTACTGGGCTTCAAATGTCAAAAAATTCATGCAGGAAACAGGGATTGGAAAAAAAAAATAAATCAAAGTATTTCCCACACTACTTTTCAGTTGCTGTCCCATTTTCAGGTTGTATCTTTTCATACTGGTGCAGAAACAACACCTTGTATAGATCCCTATCGTGACCAAAAAGTTCAAACTCCATATGGCCGACAACCGCACATTAATGAATTTATAATGGAAAGTCAATGTAACCAAAATAAGTTTGGAAAGACCAATATTTCATTCCAGAAAAGAAACTTGAGTTCAAGAGATCACTTATTAGCTAGTGACTGTATTTTCTCTGTGATAGGAGTATGTTTTTAATGCAATAAGATTTCAACACACACACGGAGGAGGTTCCTGCGAACCCTTGCAAAGAGTAGTTTCACTCACCCATCTTAAGTTACAGCCTTCATCTTCAGAGTAACAATCTCCAAATGCAAACAGGATATGTGTGCTCCCAGAATTTTGGCTTGAAAGCCAGCTACTCAAAATGGAATAATTCAAGATGTTGAAGTTGGGTTCTTTATTTACAAAAGCTTAAGTAGTATTACACACAGTTTAGAGCATGACATTCTCGTCTCTTCCATTCTCCTTGGACATGCTAACCATTGCCAAGAGCTCAGGGCTGGCTCAAGATCACCACATAATTAAAACAAACAAACAAAAAACAACAAAAAAGCCCAAACCAAACAATAAGAACAAAGGAAAAACCAAACCAAAAAATCCCCTGCAATTCCAGCATCTCTGAAATTTACTCTACTGTAAACGGTGCCTCTTCAATACACAAGTGGTTACCATGTGTGGATAGCACACCATTTTCCGAAGTCCAGCTGCTCTTCTTGGTCTTGTTCTTACCTTAGAGAGGAGATTCAATTTTCTTTACAAAACTGAAATTCAATTTTCTTTACAAAACTATTACTTTAAAAATCAGAGGACTTTACAGCAGCATCTTTGGGGGGAAGAGAAAAAAAAAAAGACAATAAATCATGTCAGTATTTTAGGCAGAGACGTGCAACACTCAACACGCAGAGAAATCCCAATGTGCCTTTCCGGGCTGCCCGGCAGTGCAGTACCGCAGCGGCAGCACACGATGTCTCCGGCACACACAGAGACTCATCCCTCAGCCTTTCCTCCTGCACAGCCCACTAAAAATAGCACTTCACAGGTTAGCTGTGGAACCTAGAGCCTCGCCCCAAAACAGCTGGGCCCACACAAGCAAGGTCCCAAGCCCTTAAGCTGCAAGTTTTGCAGAAAAGAAACAGAAAGATGAGTGTTTGGTTTTTTTTAATTATTATTATAAAAACCACACGTGGGAAGTACTGCTGCACTTCAGCTGCAGGCACGTAGGGACATCCTCAGAGCAGGCATGCTCATGTTGCTCCTAGTCCTTCAGCTGCCTTCCTCCTCATCCTGCCTTCCCCTTATTTATTTCCACTCCAACTGTATGCAACTATATCACCTATTTGTAATATAATACTAGCATTGCAATAATTGGGCACAAACTGGTATCAGGAATTTTAGGAATACAGCCTTGATCTCCCCACTTCTCTTTGTGACTTGTTCAAACAATTTCTCTATGCTTCCTTATCCCATCCATATTATTCTCCAGACGTTTTCTAGATGTCTTAAAATGGTAGCATGCATCTTGTGTACAGGTAAGAACCTGATCTTCTGTCTTCATGTAGATTACAGTCAAAGGAGGCAACAAACATGCTAAACATACCAACCATGTTCACCTTCAGCCTTGTTTGCCCCAGCACTCTACTCATCTGTAAATGTTGTAGACATACATGTTTTATTACTTACTGTGTCTTAGATGAGAGACCTGAAAAAAGCTCAAAGTAATGATGAGCAGGCAGAATCAGCCTGTCAACATATAAACACAATTTATTTTTATGAATACAGCTATTTTGATTTTAAAGCACAAAATTTCAGAACTGCTATATTGAGGTATTAATTCCCATGGCATATCGTAAGTAGTAGTTTTCTCATAGTATTTTTATACTCTGTTCTCTGAATTTGACTCTGTTCTTTTTATTAGATTGGATTACTTTTATCAGTCATTTATGACAAGAAATAAGATCAGCAAACAAAAGAGATCTAATTTCATCCGACCGATGTTTCTAGCACTAACGGCCGGTGAAGGAATCACTACCACTCTGTCTTGCAAAACTAAGCACATTCAGAGTTTTTCATGTGTCTTACCCATGCTCTGCATGCTTGTGGTTTGGCCAGAACATGAGTATACCTGAACGATTACTGAGAGAAGGTCAGATCAGCATGATGTCCGTTCTGTGGTTTGGACTCATTACCTTCCTTGTATGTTTTTCTCCTTGGAATGAAACATGATATTTTGTAATGAAAAGTTGGAAGCGTTAAGGTCATTGTTTGCAACAGCTAAAAGGTGAGGACTGAAATCAGTGTTACATTTGTTCATGTTCTCCAGACCATTATAACAATAGCAGTCTTAGTCATTCCATCACTATTTTTCTTCCTTAAGTGTGGATGAAGAGGTCAATAAATTTAACTGAACTCTCATCTTTGAAAAACACAATTTACTGTAATAGGAATAAATGCTATGTCATCAACATGCACTATTTTTTTAAGTACATATTTTTAGCAGATTTCTGAAAGGTATTGATTGAGTACATCTGGCCAATTCCATGTTTCTAAAATCCCAGCACATTTCATTTATAAAATAATATTTCAGGTGAAAGAAGGTGACCTTCACTGAGCAAGCAGTGTTTTTTAAAGTATTTAAGTGTGCATCTATAATTTAAGAAATCTGCAGAGAAATGAGTGCTTTTTTTTTTTTTTTTAACCTTGACAATGTAGATCATGCTTTGAAAAACAAAAAAAAATTTGTTAGGGAAATAGGATTTATTCACTGGTATTATTTTATAAACACATACCGTCTTTCTCAATGAGCCTCCAGTCTAAATTAAGCATTCAAATTTGATGTAGTAAGTGAAGGTAAACAGTGGGAAGACACTGGAATGAAGGGCAGATTGCCCTGTTACAATGCAGTGAAAGCTCATGTGTGAAACAAATATTAGTATAGGCTAAATTTACAAAGATTGCAAGATATACAGCCGAAGGGAGAAGGAAACCAGTAAAAAAAAAAAACAAACCCACGTATAAAACATTAACCTACAAACTCCAAACTCCCAAACAGCAGCAACAGCAATTTACTTGACAATCCTAGGTGAATAATCAAAAGAACACCACTGATCAGGAGGCTAAGTCAGCTGTATGCCCTTGTCTCCACAAGGACACAAAGCAGACAGGGACTGGCAGCCCACAGAAAGTGGGACAGCCCACAAGAGAGCCTTCTGCCCACCATGCCACAGGAACTTGAACTACTGTCAAGCAACTCGTTGGGGTGAAGAGGGGACACGACCGCTTTCAGGAGGCCAGCAATTTGCATTTTCCCCCTTTTATTTATGTGTGCCTTTTCTTTATGCACACTTTCAGAGCATCAGAAATCTCATGCTTCAATCACAATGCTGTTTGTAGTGACCCACACCAAAAAGCAATCTTCATAAATGTCCACAGGACCTGAGGGCAGGACCTTCTCAGCTGCAGAGCGCAGATCGCTCCAGAGTGAGCTAGAATGGGACTTTCTGCTGTGGAAAAAGTACATCACAAATCACATAGCCATCGGGATGGCTCACTGCAATGAAATACGATACAGGTCTACATCTTAATGAAACTGCGTTACAACTGAAACATTGGATAATAGAGCTGCAATATCGGGGAGCAGAAGGGAGAAATTAAAGGTAGATCACCTAACTGAAAGGAGTATAACTTTTCCTTATAGAAATCTTGTTAAAAACCATAGCACTATCGGTTTTCCACTGATTACAAATAAGCATGTTTCTTCACTCCACAACAGAAAATGTTGAGAAGTCCAACTACATACCTAGATAGTTACACACTTCTCCATTTGGCAAAGACCTGGAAGTAAGGGCTAAGGAAACCTAGTACCTATCTGCAGCATAAACAGTTGCAAATCTGTGCTACTCAGCTTCCCAGCCATAAAAATGATTCCTTTAAGAATATCTTTTCAGGAAAACCAGTATCAGTACACAGTAAGGAAGGTTGTTTAAGAAAATAACCAGCAAACAAAACATCACAGTACAGGTTGTCCTGAGAAACCAAAGTTCTTCAGGCACCTGTGAATTGCATGAAGAATTAAGAATTCTAATCTACTTCTAATTAAGAATTATAAGCTTAAGAATTAAGAATTATAAGTACAAGCCAGGACTTCTCAGGATATAGGAAAATCAACATTTTCTTTCATAGATATCTGTCTGCATGCTGAGATGCATTCTCAAAAGAAAATGTCTTGCTTGTTGGCCAAAGACACTAACTACTGCAAATGAAAGTATGTCCAAGAAAAGTCCATCGTAAATGTCAAATGTATGTTGTGCATACAGCATTAGCATGCTTCAAAATAAGAAAAAGAAATTGTTTGCGACACTTCAACTAGCACCAGATGCAAAGAGGGAAAGAATATCAGCACATCAGCAGGCAGCAAATGCATTCAGCTGCAATGATTTCTTTAACAGTATGCAGAAGAAGAATGTGAAATTTCAGCCAAAGCTATTAAAATTACAAGGACACAATCACCAGGACAACTCTGCAATCAAGGACAAGTTTACAGCTAAGAAGGGAATAAAGGCTGACAGTGCAGGTACTACAAAACCACCACATACTTCTAATTTCAGTTAAAGCATACAAATTCAGAAACCTCAATGACCCTAAACCTGAAACAAATAATTCATTCAACAGTTAGGCAAGTGAAAAAAAAACCCCAAACCAACAACAACAACACAAAAAACATCACCAAAAAAGTACTAAGAACAAATAATGTAGTGTGACATTCCAGCAGCTTAGAGCTCTGCAAAAATTTAAAAATATGCAGTGTGCAACACCTACCTTAGGAAGAGCCCATTGCATTCAAAGAAAAAAATAAATCCTGGAAAACAAAGGCAAAATTGCTGAAATTAGACACTTAAACCCCAGACCAATAGTTGTAAGGGCACCGAAACAATGTGTCAGATCCAAGCAATTTAAACAGACATTAAACCAACTCATTCCCAGTTAGTGATAATTATAGACAATATCACTTGACTAAATAAATTAGCAACTGCAGGTGGATCGACATTTTGAAAATTATATTTGCGCTCAGTGTATCAACCAGATGTGCAAACAGGCCTTCAAGGCAGCCTTGCCCACAGGTGATGACATTTTTATGTCCCTATTGCAGAGATAACATGAAGGACGCTATAGACACAACCTTCAAACACCTGCCAGAAATACCTGGGAGAGTGAAATTAGAATTGGCTGCAACAATACCTACAGGACACTTGCTGACCTCTGCAAGTCTTTGTCCAGTCCCCTAAAGGAGAAGGGTGAAACTAACTGCCTAAAGACATTACTTCACTTCAGCTGTTCAGAAACATAAGTTCATCAGAATTTATAAAGTACTCCATACTGACCGAAACTGCAACACTACATCCCACTTACAGGTCACAAGCAAAGCAGCAGGATGTATCCAGCTGGCTCCTTAACCCAAGGTAGCTCTGCAGCATTAGCAACCAGAAACAGGAAACAATCTTCACTGAATTACAGAAGATAAGGGAAGACTTCAAAAACATTAAATAAACCTGTGACATACCAGTCCCTATAAAGAGAATGGAAAAGATCCAAAAAAAAAAAAAACAACGTACACCAAAAAAGAGTGGCTCCGCTCACCACTCTGGAAAGGCAGCTGTTTGAAGAGCAAGTGCCAGAATGGAGACATCCCAGCCAACCAAATGCTGTAATACACAAAATGAAGGTGGTTCAGTCCTGTCCAGGTCATTAACAACAGAAGTTTTCCAACACGAGTTTGGAAAGAAGCATGTTTTTCTAGAAGGAATGCATATTGACCAAACGTGATTACAAGCAGCAGAAATGTAATTAGTCACATAGACTAGACCCCTTGAATTACAGAGTCCTGTACGTTGTCAGATTACTGCTTGGATTTGAGAAGTCTTGCCAGAACCACCCCCATCCCTCAATCCTTGCTTCCCCTCCTCCCCAACTCCCTTCCCTGGTCCTAAGCTACCAGCAGTTTGCATCTAACAAAGACTTCAGCAAATAAAAAAATAGCTCTGTATTCATCAGATGACAACAATTGCAAGTACAACAAAGCAAACGTTATGTTATGGATATACATAGGGTACTACATAGAAACATGAACAAACCACCTTTCAGGAAAGAATTCAGAAAAGGGCTATGGATCTGCAGACAAAGAACTGAAGTCTGAATTTGCCCTGGCTGGCTACACTCCTTTCAAGCTTTTTGAGTGCTGAAGTGCTGCCTCCTTCCATTGTTTCTGAAGACCGCATACAAAACACACTTAGGGAGGAAGGAAATGGGTGGTACTATGTTCTACAAAGGAGCAAAGAGAAGCTGTGTGAGAAAGCAGCTAATATAAGCAACAGGAAGAGGTTAATAGAGAGGGAGAAACGTGCATCTAAAATGCAACAAGGGAGGCTTCAGAAGGAGGAAAAGCATGTATGTGCTGGGAAGAGGAAAAGCAGCTAAGTACACCCTTTCTTAGTCAACAAAGCACTTACAACATGAATGATTTGTTGAATCATATTGAAAAGCAATAAATACATAAGCCTTATGAACATGAATTTCAGTGAAGTCTTTGCTTTTCACAAATATAACAACTGACTTGCCAAATGAATTTCCTGTGGACTGAGATATAGCATGCAAAAATTTCAGAAAGTTTGGTGATTTTGCCAATGTTCTTATCTGAACATAAAACAAAATTCAAAATTCTTTAGAAACTTTTACATTCAGCTTGAATCACAGAGGGACCTCCATCACTTTTCAGGTCTGTTCAGCTTGAACAGTTGCACTGTGCTATTATCTCTACTCACAACATACAGACTCAAAGGCATTACACAGAGCCCAGGGACAGCCAAGTTCTTTAGCTCAGGGAGTCATAGAAAATAGGACTCCAGCTTTCCTTGGAAGGCTGTGTTTCACAGACCTTTAAGTTTTCTTGTTCTTCTCTAACTCTGCCAAAAAGGCACAGACTTTCTCAAAGCACAGTACCAAAACCTGGGTAAAATTCTTCAATCAAGGTCTCAACTAATGTTACATAGAGTGAAAAATTCACTTATTTCATAGGTTACCCAAGATACAAAAGTTATCCAGAAAGTGTGTCATCAGCAAGGGGAAGAAATACATAGGGCAAGACTCCAGGATAACAACAACAACAAAGTTTATGAGAGTAAGCAGAAACCCAATTCCCATCTTCTAACCCAATCCCAAATCAGCAAAGCAAACAAAGGTTAACAAAATAGTAATTTGGAGGATGAAGATTAAAATCAAAATTGACTAAAGTCAAGCTGACTTAGACTTCCATTGACATAAAAAGCAAAAGATTCTTCAATCAAATAAACATCACAAACACAAAATGAGTCATCAAGGCCACTATATGGCCAGGAAAGAACAGAGCTCAGGAATAATCTGTCTATAGCTACCTAACAAAGTGAAATATCCTTCTTCAATATGGAAAATGTCATTAGAGACTAACCTCAACAGTGACAGTATTCAGTCCAAAGTTTTGAAAGAACTAGTATCGGATACCACTGAGTAACAAGACTTGATGAAGCTGTCACCTGAGGACCTACACCAGGTGACTCAAGAAAAATAAATATATGAGAAAAGTGAGAGGAACAAACAATTCACCAGCCTGACCTAATAAAACCTTGAGAGCAAGTCTCAAACCAGAAAATTGTTTACAGATCCTGGACTAAACACACAAAGGAGTAAAAAAGGAGTAAAATACGAAGGCAGAGATGATGTCAAGTGAAAAAAAAAAAAAAACCCACTACCTACCTGCACAGGAGGTGGGAATAAACTGTGCTTAAACTTTGCTGTAAGAAGAGAAAGTATCAGTTTAGAGAGGGACTACTGCTGGAGTTCTCAATGATCAGGTTGGGACTAAATGTAATAAATAACAGTCATCATAGCACAAATAGAGCTGGCTGAGAATACAGAGTTGGAAGGCATTGACAACAGATAGATCAGAATATTGTATGAGGAGGATGTGATGACATGAAAATCATAGTGACAGGAATAGCATATAATCCAGTCAAGATGCAGATCACGCTTCATTTCAAGTAGTAGTTTTGGATACCTACATTAAAAAACTGCACAAGATGCAGAGTGGCTACACAAGCTTCCACTCCTCTACCTGTCCTACTGCAGTTTGGCTTATTCTGTTGAGAGAGACAGGACAAACATATGGCCACTGTAGGACACAGGTACAAGGAAAGAGAAAGGAAGAGAGCTGCTCAGCTTGGACAATGTTTAATGCAAGAATCACATTCACATGTAAACCAGCACATGGAGACTCGTTACCTTTTGACTACTGGACTTCCAATTAAGAAATGCAGCAACACAGGTGCTCTCTTCTTAAGAGCAAAATGTGTATTAAGAAGGTTATATGAGGGTTCCCTGCTCTGACAAATCAGAACCACCTCTCCATTTCTACATTGATGTTGAAAAGCGAGGCCTCAGTCTGGAAGGTTGCTTTTTACCAGCTCAATCCATTCCCCATGTTTTACTGGCACTCTGACCACAGACATCAAGGAAGCAAAGCCATCCTGGGCCACACGCACTACCTTCTGTTAGAAAGCCACAGTTCAGATGATCTTATTTGTTACACAAAACTCAAGAGAAACTAGTTTAAAACCCTTCACATTTCTCTAGTGATGAGAAAAGCCTCCAAAAAGATTGAGCAGACCACCTAGGCAATTTATCTCTGCCACAGCTACTGACTCTGGGGCAAGTGGCAATTTTTTTTCTGTAACTGTATCAGGAGATAACAACTGCATGTCAAATACTTGGGCAATGACTGAGAAGGTATTTTAAACATCACTACTCTGATGTAAGTTTCACTGAAAAAAAGATTGACAAACTGCACCCCTGAAATGCCTTCAAAAAATGCTGAACTGGCTTCTTTTCCAGTGCAGACAATCTAGCTAAAAAAAGTGGATGCTGTATTAGTACACAATGTGTTTTGGTTTTTTTTAAATACATATACACATATACAATGTTTTAAAATATATTTTCACAAACATATATAATGTTTTTATACACACACAGAGTGTTTTGTTGCCAGCACGGACAACAGTGCCACAAAGAATATGATGCTATTTTCAGAGGTTCGACTCCCTAGGACAAAACTACTCATTTAAGTATCCAACAATAAAAAAAATAAGTATCCAAACAAATTCTCCAAACTGAAAGAGAAGACTGAGCATGTCAAGCCATTAAAGACTGTCACCAAATAAAAGGCTGAGGTAGACAAGTCTACACTTAAGAAGCAGCCAGCACTTCTACTTAACACAAACTTGAGTCTTGCTTGACACAGAGAGACAAGACGCATTTCTCCACAGGGAATGCAGTTGTGCGTGTGGAGTGTCACTGTATAAATTTAATCCCAGGAAAACCAAATGAGAATAGTTTAAGGTTATGCACTTGATGGTTGCTAGTAGTTGAAAACCTTCAAGGTTCATAGCTTCTTGGTTTGTTCCCATGATACAATTATGTCAATTTATGAATTTGAAGAACAGCTAATATTCTGGTACCTGGTGTGTATCTACTCATTCCTAAATAGTCACTGCACATAAACAAGACAGAGCTTTAGAAACTTTCATTTATCTAGTAAAAACTAGATAAATTTTCATTTATCTAGTAAAAATTAGATAAATTTTCATTTATCACATTTTCAATGGAAAACAAAGTAATTGATTCCACCTTACATCAGTAATAAAGCTACTTTCACTCCCAGCCTTCTCTCAAAGCATGCCACTTTTAGACACAAGCTTACTTAAAGGACGACCTAGGGATAGGTGACCAAATTATACTAATCATCTCAGATAGTTGCTTTCTCCTGAGGGGGTTAATTTTCAGAGTAATTTTAACAATGTTCATATTTTCCTCAATAAATCTGTGTTATTTAACATATATTAGACAGACTGTTGTCGCTACATAAGCTTTGTCCACAAAAATATTTTTAATGTTTTTTCACATACCAAGTATATGTATTTCTATTTGCAATTAAATCATTACTTGCAATCTCCAGAGTTGATTTTGTCTCAACTATACAATCCACACGAGACAGAACACCTGGAACTTTATTCGTTTCCTAGAAGGTCTTGAAGCAAATAGAGGGCTTTTGGGGTTTTTTGTTTTGTTTTAAAATAGCAACACTGTTCCTCACTTTAAGTGGATCAAATATCTATCTCAGATTTATAGATGTAAAAGATACATGCTTCTCCAGATGACCAGGGTTAATCCATTAAAGCAGTACCTTCGATACCTCAGCTTTTATGACAGCTATGGCTGACTCCAACATGTAATATACTGCATAAAGAAGCAGCCTCTGCCTCAACAGGTTTCAGTTTAAAAAATTAAAAAAAAAGGTAACAGTACAGATAATTCAATTACATTTCTTCAGACAAAAAATTTTTCCTTATATTTCAGTGTTCCATGCAATTTTGGTTAATGCAACACCAAATCCCAGCAACTGGTAGTTTACTTGTACACATCTTGCTGCATCCACACAGTAAGTACAAAACTCGTATTACACATACTAGAACAACTATCAAATCTGTTTCATGAGAAGTCATACTATAGCAAAGCCTTTTCTTCTACTGAATCATTTGCTGTGTGAAGTGTTCTTTAACTCCCAGTCCCCAACGAATTAAGCGATGCGTACTGGACAATGAATGTTGAGGATGTCTCTAGATAAGGTATTCTAAAAATATTAATTAAAGAAGGAAGGCATAAACAGGAGGCTAGGGAATGCTGCCTAATTCACTACCATATCAAGCATATTGAAAAAAATGGACAAGTGTGCAAACCATTCACATACCTCCCAAGTTAGGACAAAGTTGCAGGTAAGATAATACGTAGAAGTGTGTATTAATTCTACTAATGTCAGAACCAACAGTAGTTCTCCAGCTTGTTGAAATGTTCCCAACAAGTATTAGCCACAGATTCACAGAGAGTAGTTCCATACACACACACACCCCCCCCATACAAATCTAATAGTCTCCATAATTTCTTTCCTTACAGTGCTAGAGATTCCAGTGATAAAAAGAGAATGTTTTCAAGTCCTGTATTTTCAATGATTTTTAACTTTCTTATGATTGTATTTTAAGTGTGGAATATTTCTAGAGTTATGTTAGGAAGACTTAAATCTAGACAGAGCATTTTGTTGCAATGAACTAATTTTAGATTTGGAAGCACCACCTGTCAAGCATTTTAAAGCTAAATGAGATACAACTGATCATGGCCTTAGCATTCACATTTTAACCCAGTCTTCTGCATACTACTGAAAATAATGCATCTGATCTCTGGGGGGGGGAACGGGGGAGAATCTACACATTTGACATTGAATTAGCATCAGCTTTTGTTACTGGGGATGCTACTAGGTGATCTTTATTACTTGAAATACCTTCTTCAGTAAAAACTCAAATGGATCACTTTCCATACTTCTCCCTACTCAGATGTGAGAACACACATTACTTACTTTTACACCATTCAGAATATAAAATCAATACAATCTTTCCTTTAAAACTGTTTACATTCTATATATACACCTAAGACCATATCTATACTCCTTTTTTGGCATCTCAAATGTTTCTGTTGGGGACATACAACATATCAGTCAGCCACTCTCATTCAGCGGTACACACACCAAACTTTTCAAAAATGATCAGCAACACAACTGTATATTAAGAAAAAAACTCCACACCAGTGGTTTGCCCACATCACTTGGCAATGTCCCTTTAATATTAATACACAGAGAAGTAAAATTTTTTCATAAATTTGTTCAAGTATGTGGAACATGTAAAATGCATAAGAATCAATATGGACTTCATTAATGTTATATTTATTTATTTTCCAGCTTCATACAAACTGGATGTAGAAGCATAAACATAGTACATTTCTACCATTTTCAACAAAAATATAACCAATATGTACAATTATTGTATTAAAAATACAAAAGGGATACAGACTCCACCAATGTCTTTCTAAAAGACATACAGGTACAAGTAGTATCAAAAGTATGAGGAAATCACCAGTTAATTGTACATTCTGCACTTGACATCACAGAGCGAACTGAGATTAGCAGTCCTATGGTCTACAATTACTTAATGCTTATATAACATTTGTGCAACTTGTGATAGAGCTAGAATTTTGTATTTCTATATGCACATGAGGTCCATAGCCTTCAGAATAAAACTGGCAAATAATGCATATTACATGTAAAATTACAAATGCATAATTGACAATGTGATATATAAGCAAATAGACAAAAGCTATGATTACAGGAGAGAGAATTAAATAAAGCACTGACATTTGTTTGATACAGTGAAAAAACACTGCAATTTGATCTTTAAAAGTTGAAGCTATTTACGTTTATCTACTGATCAATATGATCAGCTGAGTTCAATGGAAAAAAAAAAAAATCCAAGACCAGCAGTTCCTCACATTTGAGTACTACTCGGATTGGCAGCCTTCACTTCTCCGGAGTCTGTGCAAAAACAACACAAAAATAGAGGGGAGGGTCATTTCAGTCATTATAGGGTTAATAGCAGCTGTGAGCAGGTGGTTGCTACACATTGGCCTTCTCTACACATGCAGTGTTCCATGAAGCCATTAACAGTTGTGACTATTTCTGCATTGCAAAGGCTGGCAAATCTAAACGTGTTATTTTTCATTACTTAAAGGCTCGTTTATCCCCTAATGCCAAAGTCAATAGATGGAGGTTACTAGATCAGTGTTAACAGCCGACACGAGCTGTGACATCCCAACTTGCCTTCACTGCAATGTTATCCAGTTAATCTTTCTTTCAATAGAACTACTATATAGTAAAAATAAAATAAAATAAAAATAATATATAACTTAAAGGTGGGGTTGCCGTCTGTCTCATTAGAACGGGACACTTCCTTTTTTAGTATGCCATCCTGTATTCCGTAAGGCACAGGTATGAGACACACAGTGTCCTCTTCCATCACCGGCCAGTTCTTTGTTCACACTAGACCCGGCTGAGGATGCCATTAACGTTAACATTTACAAACTTTTGAAGATTCCAGGGTGGGGCACATTAAGAGAGAAGCGAGACAGTCTGCATCCCATAACCTCTACCTTCCCACCTGCCCTGCTCAGCCACGGGATAGTAATATTCTCTCCAGGAGTCAGGCTGGCAACCCTACGTACAGGTACGAAATAATACTGTAGTTACTATGCAGACGCAGTATTTGATCTCCGAAACGCAAACGTACAAAATCGTAACAAAGGCGCTGTAAACAAGCAAACAAGCACTGCCTCCTTGAAGGATTCCAATGCATTTTCCTCTTTGTAGGTTAAAGGCCAAATGTAATTTGACAACTAGCTGATCTCATTATCCCAATGAGAGTAAGTGCTAGGATAGTGATTAAAATCTAAAAGGAAGATTTAAAAAAACCCTTCCAGGCATTGGGAAGTGCAGCCAGAGTTAATCATCCTGATGTGGTGATCTTGGAATTTGGAATGATACTGTGTGATGTGGCAGACAGCGACAGTGGTAGCTTGGAGATTGCTGCACTGTGCATTTCAAGCAACACAGTTTGAAAAGTGCCAGGGCGATTTCTTCACAGTATTTCACATGCAAGGGGAGAGGGGACAGAAGGGGGAGGGGCGGAGGAAGAAGCCCCATGCTGCTTTAAGGCAGGGAAGGAGGCAAATAGGTCCACCATCCTTTAACTATAGTTCCAAGGCTCCTATTCTAGGGACGTCTTCTTGTGCTCTCCTTTAAGGTGGCTCACTCTGGATCCAGAAAAGCCCCAAGTCTTAGACAGCAGAGACTTGTTCATCTTCTGCAAACACAATAGGATAGGGGAAAATAGAATTTAGTTCATATAGAACAAGACTGCTACTGAATGAAACAACCTGTACTGTGCTCGTGTGTTGTCCGTGTTGTTATATTAGGTATATATTTTAAAACAATCTAGATACCTGTATATTTTAGGTTTCATGAGAAGTATTCCTTTAGGTATATATTTTAAAACAATCTAGATATCTGTATGTTTCAGGTTTCATGGGAAGTATTCCTTTGTAATTTTGTAATCAAAGAAAATAAGACAATTCCTATAACTGAGCTAGGTGCAGTTTCTCAGCCTGAGGAACACAACAGCTGCTCCTAGGTACCCAAAAGCTTCATAAAGCCATCTTACATTTTTCCCTGAATATACCTGTGATTTATTCAAATTAAGATTGCCTAAAAATTGAGTGCAGCTTTAGTCATGACTGATAGAAAGAATTAAAATTCTCTGTCACGGTAATTCTCAAAGTTTGAGGCAATATGATTAAGGCAGACTTCATTTTTTTTCCATCACATTCAACTGTGCAGTTCATCCTGCACATAAAGCCTACGTAACTAAGCAGCTAGGGAGGGATGGGGAAAGTTACCCTTTCTATCATTAAGCAAAACGAAGCATTCAAACATGTGATTTAGGCACTGCCCTGCCTAAATTTTGAGCAAAGATGCAATCCAGCTACTCGTGCATTCAACAGAAAAACAGATCTATCACTGTAGCTGAGCTAAAGCGTAGAGATACAGACACACCTGGGCAAGGAAGGTAGCAAAAGAGTAGTAGGCTTATTATGTGAAGCAGTTGGCGTGGAAGACTTAGTTTCCATGGTGTTAAGAGTTTCAGGTAGAATGCGAGCAAATATCCAAATAAACCTGACCAACGATGCTCTATAGGGTGGATGGGCAGGTGTTCTATAGACCAGGATACTTTTTTCACCATTAAACTAAAAATTAGTGCCAAATGGTAGGTACGCTGAAAACTTTTAGGGCAGGCAGGGCTGTACCTGGTGAACACAGGCATCTGCAGAGAAGCTGCCTAAGCCAACTGCTTGCTCGTCCAAGATTCAGGTGGACCTACATTCCAAATTTTAAATTATATGTAGGATGTACCGAATTCCTCCCCTTCCAAAAAGTTAACAAATAGCAAGTTTTGAAAGATGGAAGAGAGCTTGAATTATGGCAAGAATTTCTATGGCGGAACACATTTGCGTAATTTGCTTTGCGTCTGTGAAAGCACTGACCATTTTTGCATGCATCATACTCAAAATCTAACAATTAGAAATTTACCATCTTCCTCTGTGGAAAACCCTTGAGATGGATAGTGAGCAAGACGTGGATCTGACTCATTTGGTTTATGCCACTGAGGTTTGTTCACAGGCCTGCTAGTTGAATGGCCATGAGGCTGCTGCTGCGGAGTTGATGTCCCATGGGTCTCACATGTCCGTGCCACCATTCTAGACCTCTGAAGTGCTATGTTGTAATCTGGAGGCTTTCTGGTTGGATGGGAACCACCTTCTGCAAACTCAGCAATAGGTATTCCTACATAACCAGGAGGAGTTGGAGGTGGTTCCCGATATCGACCCTCTTTTCGTGCTGCAGGAAAAACAACAGATTATTATAAGAGATAGTAAGAAGAAAACTGCTCAAAGGAAAATAAACAAAGTTAAATAAACATCAACCAACTCAACAACCCAGAAGGAAAAGATCTGAAGGACAAAAGTTAACTACTATACGGAAGACAACGACATCTTGTAAAATAAACCATGCAAGAAAGTATAGAATATACAACATACACAGGATATAGCTGTTCTTCCACTAGTGAAGCATTGGTCTAACAAAATTCACCAAATTACATGGTGAATTTGTTCAAACTTAGCAACTGAGGTTGTTCCATCAATCATATAGAATAAAATGCACACTTATCATGTGGAAGACTCAAAAGTCCACAGAAGTGGCAACCATCAGGAATACTGGCATCTCCCCAAATGCATGACTATCTTAATCCTGAAAATGGGCTTTGTACCTAAGAGCTCTGAAACGCTCTTGTTTTTAGCATCTTGCAGAGGAAAAAAAACCACAACAACAATGCACCTGATGCATTGTTTCTTCCTACAAATCTCACTACTAATGAGACATCAGCTACAGTATCAAAAGGTAAGGAAGAGAAGTGGGCTTCATCTTCATGCTTTCTGTATGCATTACTGCCCATTGGTCTTACGGTTGCATTCTCTGCCCGTAAAACTTGCAAAGTATGCCTGTAAGAGCCATGATTGAATATGATTTTACGTAGGAGATGGAAAGACCGCCACCTACTTTGTGGATCTCATTGAGGCATAACTGTTTACCTGAACAAAACGTAAGTCTGGGCATACTTAGAAGTCCTTTCTTGCAGAGCATGACTCTCTATTTTGGAGTTATGTACTTAAAAAAGTCTGCTGGGGCTTTGATACTGAACACTTTTTGTGGGTCTAGCCCTTTAACACACGACGGCTCAATTTACAGTACAAAGGTGAACGCAGCAGGAAAAACCGCTGACACAGACAATTTACTCTCCACAGCTTGTCATACGTTGCACATTCTTGCACAAGTGGTGATGACAACATCACCCTGCATTATACAGCATGGAATTGACTGAAAGGGCAGTACAAGCTTAAAATGGACTGGTGCTACTAGGATGTGAGATTTTATAGACTGAAAACAAAAGTCTTGTTGTTATAACAAAACCAAATAGTTGCCAAGAGAATCTAAGTATTTTTTGGACTAATTGTTTTAACTGAGCAAAGCAGCTCAGTTAGAACTGAGAAGGTTCTGAGAAATTTTATTTGAATATTTCTGAAAGGTAACTTTGATACAGAAGAAATTCTGTAGAAAAATTCTGTTGAAATACTCCAAAACATCAACGTCTATTCAGTGCAAAAGAACCATGTAAAAATAGTGGCTTCTGTTGGAGTGATATGTAGAGTTACATTTGCAGGATAATTAGTTAATAGTACTGAACTGCATGAAAGTGTATGGATTGAATTTTCAGATCTCTTTCATGTTCTCTCAAGTCTCTAAAAATATAGTGGAAAGCAGTGCCTTGAGAGGCAAGTTTGGACATGCTTGTTCCACACTTTGGTGGAAACCAAGGGCTTCAAAGAGTAAAATTAGAAAGGGGCATGAATCAGAACCTGGAGTCCTCAACCGAACAGCTTCCTTCTCTTCATAGTTCAGGGATTCAGATCTGCATCCAAGCTTTGAAGCAATGGGCCACTGCTAAGCAATATACTTGGGCAGAAAATGGAAAAGCAGTTTATCACTGTGGTCTCAGCACGACCTCAATCTGGCAGACTTTTTCAGCTGTATCAGCGCAAAATGGCTTTTAGATAGTTCTTCCTATTAGCCTGAAGAAAAGCAAAGTGAAGGGGAATGAAAGGAATGAAAGAGGCAAAAATGCAGATGTCTCGGATGGCCCAAAGACCGAGATGTGTAGAAGGAACAGTATGAGAAAAATGTTAAGCTCTGCCAAAGACACCTTCATATTAACTTATATGTTATCTGCTTGGTCTTTTATTGAACGATTACAAACGTATTTCAGCTCTAATTTCTCAGGAACCTCTTCAGTTTCAGCAGTCCAAAGAAACATCTCAGCTGGTATTTAAGCACAAAGTGACCCTATTTTCAGAAGTAAGGAATATTCACAATTATCAGACAAGTCATACAGAAGTATAAAGCAAAAGGCTTCTAAAAAAATCAGGCCACATTTATTAAGCTATCTAAATATAGAACGTGGAACCTTACTGTGAAGAGAAATTCACATTTCAGAACAGACACCTAAATACATCAACCTCTCAAAACACTGTCCAGCAGTTGAGCTAGGTTTTTTGATGTATGGCAGGCTCCCTTGAAACACAAAGGAGCTGCCAGAACTGAGAATCAACAATAAGTGACATTTTCCCTAGCAATAAATGCACACCTAAAAGGGAAAGTTTGAGAGAGACTACAAAATGTTTGGTTCTGCTTTTGAAAAGAAAAAAAAAAACAACCACAAACCAGACAGAAGAAATGCAGTTTTAGAACAATGCAGAAAACTGTAGGCAAATTAATAAAAAAACTTCACAGTAAACAAAGCTTAACTTACCAATAAGCCCCTTTGTATTACTTGATGATACTGCTATATGAGTGGGCATGGGAGCTGGCTTTGACTCCTCTGCTGGTACAGATGTTATGCTACTGGTATCAGCTTCAATAGAAACATCCTTCCCACCCCTCCGCTTTATGGTACCTGTATCACCTTCCGAGTCCTCTCCCCAGTATCCTGTTGAGGATGCCCAGCTTGCTCTGGACTGTGCTTGATCAAGGCCCTCCCTACCTTGACTTTGCCTGCCATACTTTGTGCCATGATCGGGGAACATCAGCTGGTCCATATGACTGCCCGAGGCCCACAGTCCTGCCCCATCGCCTGAACTATCGAAATGAGCATGTCCAAAAGGCAGAGTCTCCCAGCTTCTCTGGTGCTGTATTGTTTGTATGTTGTCATGAGAACCACTTGAACAAGAAGTCCAGCTACCACGGCCACTGTCAGCTGCATCGAGTGAAGCTCTGTCCCCCTGATCCTGTGACAGCTCTTCTGTACTAGGAGAAGAAAGCACAGTTGCTCCAGCATACAGGCCTCTGGTTTCTGACAGTGGTGCGTAAGAGCTAGATGCATATTGAAGAGGGGGGGGGGAGGAAATAAAATCCAGTGTTAGAATTGGAGCTCATTTACAAGACACATGAAGAACTCGACAGTCAAGAGAAAGGCAAACATATGGAGAGGCTGGACTAAATGACCTTTAAAAGGTCCCTTCCAACCCAAACCATTCTATGATTCTATGACTGAAGGTTTTGATTCAATTTATATTATTTGCATTAATTCCTAATTCAATTTTGAGAATAGAACACTTTCCTTTCAAGCTCATCCTCAATAAAAAAAAAAACCTACTGAATAGATATCCTGACAAAAATTAACACTTCAGTGGAGTCATTTCAAAAGGTCATTTCTTAACTTTGCAGAAGACCTTTAAGACAGGCAAATCACATTGACATATATAAAGGGGAACAGACAGGGTTTCTACTGTTTTTCCAGCCATGTGAAGCAAAGGATCAAAAGTTAGAAGAAGAGTTCTAGCGGGAGGTGGCTGAAATTCAGGTTTAGGTTTTAGCTTTTCAGATTTTTTTTTCCCCTGCTTAGGAAATTCTGAAAGCCAACTTTTCAGCATTTCTTGCAAATGGAAATCTATTTTAACCTTAATTTTGGAAATACATGCCACTTCGTAGAGCGAGCATGTTCTCTGTAGCCTTTCAGCGATTAAGTAAGCCTGACACTATCACTTACATAGCAGCACTGAAAACCGACAACGTGTCACTTTTGTTTAGCAACTATCCGGGCTCCCGGGATTTCTCCTTCCAGGGCAGCTTGCTACGCAGACTGGAACCCTGCTCTTCCAAATATTTAAGACATCTGATTAAAGAGTTTGCAAAGCCTGGGATTCCCAAAGGTGAAGTAGACTGGTTTTGGAACAGGCCTGCCATCCACAGATCCCTCAGGATTAAAAACCCTGAAACCATTCAGAGGACTGAAGCATCCAAATAACAGCTCAGAAAAGCAAGTGGAGACTAAGTAGAAGCCAGAGCTCCAATTATTTTCAGACCAAGGCTCACTGCTAGAGATTTAGAGAACTCCTCACAGCACTAGCTTCCCTACCATTACAGAAGTTAATTACCTAGAAAATTACCTAGAAAACCAGCAGCCTAATGTGAATTTTAGCTTCCAATTATTGTTGACTAGGACAGATATTTGGGGAAAAATATTTTTGGGTTAGATAAATATGCACTTTTCTATGAAACGGACTGGAAAATTACTAGCTATTTCTGTTCTGAGCTTGATCACTTAATAATTGTATGAATAATTTCTTATCTAATGCAGTTAATTCCCTATCTAGAAAACAGACTAGCATACTAGCCTGCCAAACAGAGGATAATCTATGGCACTACTAAACGCTCAGATGATAAGATCTACAGCAGTAAGATTTTACCTCAGCAGACCTCATCACACACTGAGGAGTTCAATCTTTTCTAGTCAGAAAATGGTACATTATCACAAAACGCACCATTGAAATAGTGAGTTTTAAGAGCAAGGGAGAAAACATTTGAGAGAGATACACGGAAAGTTACATGAACAAATATATGTATACATGCCACTACAAATGAAAGTATAATGTAAGCAAGTACAAGTAAAATTCCTACCCTAAGCTGTATTGATCTGGTTCGATCATGATTCTTCTATCAATCCTTCCCACACCAAGGTTTGTCTCCACGATGCTGACAGAATGCCTCTGTCTCCTCTCATCATGCAGGGAGACTGGCATAGAGTCAAAAGAGGAATTGCTGACAATACTAGATCTGGAAGAAATTTCGCTGTGACCAGAATCTGAGAAGTTATCCACCGTGCCGCTCGGAGCCAAAGTATAGCCTGCAAAGGGAACGTCATGTTAATCGGACTCTCTGAGAAGCGTTCCCCATTATTGCCAGGCAGCCGGCAACATTTGCTACTGCTACCACAGTCAGTCAAAGCTACCGTTACGTTTTATTCACAGAACCAGCACTGCAAACGACAAAGATGCACAGTAGAACTGCATAACCCTCTGTGTTCTGTCTCTTAATGAGATGTATCAGGTTGTTGGAACATGCACTACTTATTTAGAAACTGACTGCTCACCTTCCTTCTTCTCTGCTCTTCTCCCCAAAATTGTTTTCAGATGCATCATCATACTTGCATCCCTGCATTATGAAATCTCACTTCTCAAAAAACTGCCTGTACATAAACACTGTCTCCAGGATTGGAAGGAAAGAGATGTCCTGGACAAGTAATCCAAGAGACCCTCTCACACAGTTTTGCTGTTCTGCAAAGCTACAACTCAGAGATGAACAGCAGATATAACGTGAAGCACAGATGTCTGGGCTGACTGCTTATTACGTATCTTGTCTGAGAGAAGGCCAGATTCTCAAGCTTTCTTTGTGGCACTTGGCTAACTAATTGCATTCCAAATAGGATACATTACAAGAACTATACCTTGATTTGGAAGTAGCATTGACGCTGCCAGACTGAGATAAAATCTGCAAACCATGTCGGAGAGGCAAATTTGGCTTTTGTTTTAGTACCAAAGTTGAATGCTCTTGCCAGCTAAGTTAAAGATCATTAAACAGCATACACCCACAAGTAACTGCAGTTTTCATTTTTTGCTTTTAGTCTACATGTGTCAAGATGACTTCAACCGATCTACCCCAATTCACTTGCTGAGAACATGGAATTAATGCTGCCATTTTTGTCTGAAATAACATACCACTAGCTTCATGTTGCCATCAAACCAAGGATTTCTTTCTTAAATTTATAATCATGTTTATGATTTGCTTTTTGCAAAGAAGTACTTTTCCCACTATGAGCCAAGTACAGAACTCCATCCTGTTTCCAAGAAATACACAGGCCTGATGGTATTTATACAAATTCACTCTTTGCTAATGTAGTATTTGGGAGAAATCACGATAGCCTACAAGGACTCCAGGTGATAATCTAAGTCTTCTCTACATAACATCCTCCTCCATTTGACCTTAGCAAATATCACTTCAGTAGAGATTCTGCATAGGCATTTGCACTTTTTTGCCATATTCATCTCTCCTCTTTTCAGATCTCTGCTTATCCAATTGGATTTATTTTTTCTCCTTTGGTTTCCATAAGCCCCATCTATCCCACAGGTCCTTAGTGAATTGTTATTATTGTTGCTGTTCTCACTTCCAAGAGGAGAACTGGTTAAGTGAATTAGTCTGGAGCCATAAGGCCTCAACTGATTGGCACTGCCACCTACCACATTAAGAAAAGGGCTTAGCTATCCATTTGATAAGAAAGTACAAAATGTGAAATACTTTTAGGGAAAGTTATTGCTACAGGGAAGTCTCCAACACACTCATCTCTAGCATTCTGAATTTCTATTGTGGGCACTCAATCTCAAAATATATATCTTACCATACTGTTATATTTTTAACTGTTAAACTGAACTTCTGTAATATTCTGAAAAGAGAATAACTTAGAAATTATCTGTGATACAACTAGGTTATCATACTTCCAAAGGGACTTGCTTTTTTGTTTAAACTACAGGAAAATACCTCCATTCTGTTTTGTCAATTCATAACCAGAACAAATACAATGACAAAACAAACAGGCTTTAAAAAAACCCCTTTAAAGTCCTAAATTCACTTTAAAAAACAACTATATGAAGTCACTTAAGAAGAACTCAGTCAAGAAAGCTCCAATGTGTAATACCACTCCTCAAATATCCATATATATTGTTTGAATAATTAATCAGGTTGCTAGTAAAACATTGTGTATTAGTGATTTGAATCCCAAATATCTGTCTGTCCTACACAGGTCACATCCGATTCAGACGCATGGCACAGCAAATAATTCCTCTAATAGGCTATTGTGCTCAATGCTGTACAAAAATGTTAAGTTTCAATCTGCACATCCCTCCACAGGCAGGAAACACTGATGATGGGAATGTTTTTGTCAGAAGCAGCTGCAGTGAGAGTGACCTACTGCATCAAATCCTGTATCAGATCAGGCTACCTTTCCTGGCTTTTGCTAACCACAGAGTTTTCAGGTATCTTTGAAATCAGGTTCCCAAGTATCCTTTCATGTTTCCCACTGTGTGCCACACTTCCTGCCCTCTTGCCAACCATATGTGACAAAACCAGGAGCAGCACTAATTTATCCTGTATGTCCAAATTCTCTCTCAGAAGTTTCCAAAGTCTATAAGCTTCAGGAAACCAGATGAGAAATATTGCACATCTAATACCTTTCCTGGGAGAGCTCTGTGGTGAAGTTGGAGGAGAAGACAGCTGTGAAGATGCACTTGAGACTGTGTCTTCAGATTGTTTCTTGTGACGATCCAAACTTCCTTCTTCAGACAACGAAAGAATTTTCTTTAAAGCTTGTGGGGAGTTAATGCCTTAAAAAAGAATAATGCAGATAGATGTAAAGTCCAGTGTAAAAATATCTTTCTGTTTCGTAATGCATTTATAGAGCAGATGCCATATATCTGTGAGTTTCTGACACCATCTTAAATGAAGTAAAACATTTAACCCTACTCTTGTTTAAAATACAGCACTTTATTTCTGCATATTAGCGAAGCTGGCCTTTCATTCTGGCCACCTAAAATAAATACTTGGTCACAGAAAACACAACGCAGATTTGGTGTTGCAGAACACTGCCTATATAATATATAAATCAAGGATATGCATATTAATGGTCACCGAGAAGCTTTAACTAAAATTATGTTGGATACAAACACACACAAACCTCCGTGGTAAGTGAAGGTTTATATATTAAGAACTGAAACTATTCTCCTGTTTCTTTTCTATTCAGAGTTGCCTAGAAGGTCAAAGAAAGCTGGAAAGAAGATGAATAAGATTAGGCGTACAAAACAAGGTCATCCTGCAGCTGCCTTTCTCCCTTTCCCTTTCATTTTTGAGAACTATCTCTGCACCAGTTTATTTTGGGAAACTAAAGAGTAAAAACATCCTGAAGATGATGTATGATGCAAAGATCTAGGGCATCTATAATTGCTTTTCTCAGGCCACATTTATCCATCCTTCTCTTCCTTTCCCCTCAAAAATCCATCCTGAGACAGTCTTAAAAGTGAAGATGGAGTTTCTCTGACGATTTTCCCAATGTTTGTGGTAGAGGTTATTTTCAAGCATTCTACAGAATTTATTTTTGATCTGTTAGATCACAATGCTGCTATCAATAATTTACAGCTGTTTCATCAACATAACCTAGTCAGTTTTCAGAAACTTTCCCACCACAAGTTAAAATGCAGTCTATGTTGCTTCAAAGTCCTTTTAAGATTAAAATTTAATGGTAAAATCAACAAGAACCAGATGAATATTGAATTGTTCCTTGCTCATTTTGCTGCTTCTAATGTTTTGCTAGCAGCCTAAGCAGTGCACAAGTAAAGCTAATAAAAAGTGAAATCAGAATTAAGCTCCTCTGAAATTACCATCAAGCAATAGGAAGGGCCAGTTATGCTACATATAGTGGGTAATAGTCTGTGGGCCCTATGAGGCCAGGTATTCTCTCAGTAACATCCCTGATACGAGCGCCCAGGAGACAGCATACCTCCCGAGACAGCGCATCGGGTCGGCAGATGGGTGCCTCCGTACCTCTTAGGAGGGAGTCTGATTAGGAATATACTGATTAGGAATACTACCATACTTTAAGTGATATGTAAGAAGTTCTTTAATAATGCATATATGTTATGTACACATGCTGAGATACAGATCTGTAAACCAGGTTAGTAGAAATTCCTATCGTCCAGTATTTTTCTGAGTGACACACAGGCAGCAACAACCAAATAACAACAATAAAAGAGCGCTAGAGAGCCGAAGTCAAAGGGACAATCCTCAACGTGAAACTTCAGGCCTACATTTCTAGCAGGACTACCAGTTTGAGGAGGCCTGAATTTCACATTAAATGTTCAACTTTTGAAAATCACAAAAACTTCTGAGGCATCTCAGATGGATTGCTCAAAAACTCCAAGTCACTAATCCTTTGGAAAAGTTAAGCCAAGACCTTGGGACAGACAGTGAGAAACACTCTTTTTCCAGCTGTTAGTAACAGGTAAATACATATAGTGATTAAATTGACAGGATTCTTTCCTAGATTTCTTTCTTTCCATTTCTAGAGAAGAGAATTATGCATACACACACTGCATGCACTGGCATAATCTGCACACAGTACTACCAGAAGTGTCAGAATCTTATTTGATTAAAAATGTCCCCCTGACATAAGCGAACAAACTTCAGAGTATTAAACTGAAGGCTTCACTGTTCCACTTACCGAACGGTGGGAGGTCTTTGACTGGCACTTTCTTGCGAGAGGGATAAAGAGACACGGCAGGGACCTGCAACGCTTGGTTTACTTTATGTTGCTGCTGCTGCTGCACTTTCTGCTGGATGCCTGCCCGGGGGGCCACCGGTGACGTTTCAGATTTTCCAGATCGCTTGTCTCCTGTGTTCTTCGGCACTTTGCAAGAAATGGGAGAAAGCACAGAATGACTACCAGCTAAAAATATTGTGGGAGTTTTAATCTGAGCAGTGCAAAGCCCTCCAGGTAATAATGAAAAGGTGCTCAAATACTTGTACAATTAATACAGTAGGATACCTTTAGAGAGAAAAGATGAAAAGAGGGGGAGATTTAATTCCATTTAAAATCTGTACATCAAAGAACATTCACTTTCTTTTTCAAAATAAAACTCTCACAAATGACTATTGTTATAGTTATCAAAATCATAACCAGAAGTTATACTAGGCTAACCATAAGGTCTACAACTGGTTTAGAATGAATATATAATTACTACTTTTTGCTACCCTGACGGAAGAGAAGAGCATAAGATACAGCATTCCCTCAAATCAAAATGAAACCAATATCTAGCACAAGGTCCCCCTCTGCTGCAGCCAGGTACAGTTCTCCAACACTTGGACACAAGGAAATCCCCTTTTCTCTCTCAAGGCCAAGATATCCAGGACGACCAACCCTGTTCACACCGACAGCCTGAGTTCATCAGAACCGTAGAGACACTTTGGGCTCCTCCATACCCTTTGTATGGACAAACCTTAAGAACCCTTGGGCACTTCAACATGACATCCTCTGAACACCTTATCTCCTATACAAATGCTGTGTCTCTACATTGCTGATCTGCAAGATGATTTCCTTAAGATTCATAGCTGTTCAGTACTTGAAAATGATTCGACATATAATTTTCCACCTCATTGTCTAGTTACTTCCTTGGAGAAGAAACAGAGGTATATTTAACAGTTTCCTTGAAATCCGTAACAGATAACAATGCTCACACGTGTTGGTGGCTGGCTCACACTGCAGAGACAGTGTCTGGAGGCTCTCTTCATCCATTTCCAGATCCAAGTTTGAGAGATACTGCTTTACTTTCCGTGCCATCTGAGCATCTTCGTACAGTTTTTTAGCATTAAGGAAGGAGCTGCGACGGACCCGCTTTTTATGACCCCCAGTTTGCGCAACATCCAGCACGGCTGCATTCGCACTGCCCTGGCTGAGAGACCTGGAGTGAAGGGCGGGCAGGAGAGTGAGGAAAGAGGGGAAAAGTATGACTTAGTCCAACACAGTATCACTTGATAAACATGAACCGTGCAAAAGATTGCATGAATGTCAGTCTATGGTCAAAGCTTACATGCCTCATTCCAGTAAGTCAAACAGCTATAACAGATAGGAAGATGAGGGTCAGCAAATCTTTTTACTTGGTTACAGGCACTATTTTAATTACATAAATATTTTAACCTCTTCTGCTCCTACTAGGCAATATCACTTCACACATCTAGAAAAGCATTCAAGCTAGCTCTCTCACGTAAGCCAGCTGCTGCAAAGATTGGAGTATTAGGAAAAGCTCATGCAGTAAGGCAATGCTGACAGAAGACTATAGTTGAGGTTCAAATTTAATACATATACAAAAGATGTTTTGAAAGCTCTCTAAATACTTTTTAAATCAGACCATATACAAAATTTACAGCTTAGTTTTACAGAATAGAACTTCCCTGTAACTTGCTACGTTGAAGACAGCTTTTTGTTAAATAAAATGATCAGCTAGTTCATGATGAAATACACATCATGCACATTTCAATGTATGTATGTCTATATGAAAGCTATGCATTGTTCCTGAACTGTGAAGAGTAAAAATGATGGCTGAATTGTAATATGAAAATAAGTTAGTTTAGCAGATGCTGTAAATTTTAACTTTTGTATTTGATTTTGAAAATTGTTTATTAGGCATAAGAAAGTTAACAGCAATTTTCAGCTGTTGCAATCTTGCCATTTTATAATTTTTCTTTTACTGAAAGTCACTTCCTTTGGTGATTTAAATTGGAGGTGAGGGAGAAGATGACCCCACTCCTATCTACAACCAATTATAAATAATTTACAATTTTTGTGTTTTAACCTCAAAAGCAAAAGCACTCCTGGATTAAAATGTACTGTCAGTAATAAAGGATTAAGAAAAAAAAAAAAAGTCAAAGCACCAGAAAATTAAAGATAGCAAGTAGGAAACAATGCAAATGGTAAGGGAAGAATGAATGTTTGTGTGTGTTGTCTCCAACCACTTACCCCAGACTCCTCCACTTCTTCTTCCTGCAAGTGAGAGCCAGGAAGAGTAAAGCATGGGTTTAAGAAGAGACAGAGAAAGATCACAAGCTCAGAAAGAAAAAGACTAGACCTCAGGACAAGCAGTTCTGGAAGCCCACAAACAGTAAAAAGAGCCTTGACTTGGGCATACAGTCAGATATTACAAACTCTTCTAGATCAAATTAAGAAAAAGAGTATGCAATAAGCTGGTCTAACATGAAGCCAAAGTGCATTCACTCCGCGTTTTCTAACACCACTAGCTGACACTTTTAGATACATTCCCACTTCTGCTAAATCAAAACAGTAAGGCACGACAGTATCTCCCCCTCCCTCCCACTGACAAAATCTCATTTTTATGAAGTAACTGGCAGCCAAGGAAAATAAAACATTTTAATACATATTCACAAACACAAAATGTAATTTCTTCAGTTTTAGAACACAACATAATTTTGGTAAATTGTTAACAACCAACAAAAACCTCATACTCCACCAATACAACAAAGGGCACTTGAAAAGCACCTCTTGCCAACACCTAGCCTTCTCTCAGCCGGGAAAAGCTCTGTCTAACACAATACACTTACCTCGTTCTAAACATTAAAGCAGGATCCATGTTCACAGATGCCATGCGACCAACATGGCGTATCTCCTTTGCAATCATTCTCAGCTTCTCAAAATTGACCAAGCCCTCCACTTTTGAATCATTTCCTACAATCAATAATTAACAACATCAGTTATTAGGTAGCAAAGTTAGTTTTCCTTAGCTGGTAAAAGATGATGTACTTCTGCTTTTACCTTCATGAAGGAACGTAAGGTCTTTTTTGATAACAGGAAACAGGGGGATAATAGGAGGCTGAAGGTTTTGGCTGTTAAGGACATTACGATATTTTGCCATATTCCTAGATGGATCAAACAAGTCCTGTAGATCTTGAAACAGTTTTTCATACTTGCTTGGAAGCTTTTCCCAAGTAGCTCGGAGCCTTGCAACTGGTGCCAAATTCAGGCCACTTGAAACAAACAAAAAAAAGTGCAAAACAAGTTCAAGAACAACAGAAAGAAAGAAAAAAATCCTAGAAAAGGCCAAGCTAAATTTTGTATGGGAGAAATACCATATAGCCAGAACAGCGTAGTACAGCAACATGAATAAAATAACAAGCAAAAACTTCCTTTGTCCGTGTCTATTACAGAGCAACTAAGATCATTTGTATAAAAGCTACAAAAACTGAAGATACCTGCATGATGCAACCATAAGCAGGTAAGTATGGATGAGTAAACCTTATACAGAGTACGTACTTATTACTTTGGTGCAATGTCTGGATTTGACAACAATATCATAATCTACAAGTAATCTAAGTGGATCACCACTTATTTCCAGGTTCCAAGAGTGGAGGAAAAATCATCTTCCACCTCCATAATGTTTAGGTGGTGACAGCACAGTGGGCCCACCATCTTGCTGCAATAAGCCATCTGACTTTGTTGTGTCTAAATAAAATTGTTCTTCACCAACTCAATACATTTGAGGCTATTCTGAAACTGTAGCTGGTACAAAAACCAGGTGTTTTTTTCCACCAGCATTTGCAAAAGGAGTACCTTACACAGTGGCCAGCCTGTCTTGCTATTCATTTCTACATATTGAAGGAAAGTTTGGTATCTAGAATCTTTCCTTCCTTCACGTTTTTGCTAGCAGGTAGGTTGCTTTTATTTCTCATAGAGGTCAGCTGAAATAGCTGGGCTAAATCTCTAGATTTTTATGTCTCAGAGACGCTGACTGATTATCAACATGGATCTTTGACTTTGGAGTTTGCCTCTGGTTTTGAACATCATTCAAACATGATCTTCAGGAAAAATGTCATATTCGATGAATATGACAAGGACTTTTGCCAGAGACGGTGATAAAATTATCATTTTAATGCAATTTACTCAAGCTTTTTCATAAGAGGCAATATTCAGGGATTCTTCTTTTGCTAGGTTCTTTCTGCCTAAGTTGGGAGACTCTAAAGGAAATGCTAATGCTTTGAAAACATGTATAAACACACACAGAGTTTCTTCTCCTCCTTTTTATTCCAAAACTAAGAAAGGTTTTCTGAGATTTTCAGTGCTTTTTTTTATTCCTACTAAAAGATCTTTATTTACAGCTTATTATATGGCATTGTAGTCCACTACTATTATCAGAGTTCCATCCAAGAAACTGCTGATACAAAGAAAACCAAAGGCAACATATCATGGCTCAATGAATTCAAGATACTGGGAACTATGTATAAAATTATAAGCTCTGTTTGGGAAATTAAAGAAAAATTTGTTATAATTTTTCTTTATATAACTGCTCTTTCTTTTGGTCTTTGTTTTTGAACAAGTGCAGCAGTTACTCTAGTGCCATGTTCACCAATGACTCTTGCCTCACTGCCTTGAGGAATAAGTACATAATAGTAGCATTCCAGATACTATTTCAGCAACTGTTTCAATGTCAAGTTCAGAATTCTGGAAAACAGCGTTCTTATTGGATTGCCAAGTGTTGATGTTAGTAGCATTAATTGATCTACTCTGTTTAACACATATTTTTTGACTGACATAAGTGAGACTTTGCTTCTTACACAATTAAAATTATTAAGGGGCAATACCTAATGATGGCAAACATCGAGTTGAAGTTCTTGCATTCTCTGCAGTGTAGTGCTATCTTAATGAAATGCTTAATGATCTTCATCCTTTTCAGTTGGTTGGTTTCTCTTAGAATCTCAGAAGCTACCCAGAATGTTTCTTGATTTATCACCTCTTCAAACTTTTTAAGATTAGTGCAACCTGTTTTTGATTTGAGTTTAAACAAGTCATCTATGTATTCCGTGGGTTCAATATTACGGAATAGCTCAAAGTTTCTCATGGAGAGTTGGGTAGCCACCTCAACAGTACTAAGCTGTAGTAGGGAAATTTGACTTTCCCTTAGTAACTCTTGAGCATCTTCATCTGAACAAAGAGTTTCTGTTTCCATGTTGTTCTTCAGGTAATACCTGTAAAAACAAAATTCAAAAAGAAACTTGATACAATATACTCAAATACTAGTGAAAGTTACAGTAATGATCCAGTTGGAATCATAGAATAAATGGAATTTCCATAGGCTTAGGTATTAATTAGAAGTTATATAAGGAGCAATTTCTTGTAAAGAAACCGAATATTAATAATTAAATAATACTCCTATTAATGAGATTTTGACATAATAAACTAGCACTGTCAGCTTTAGCTCTCGGCCTCTAATCTCACCTGCCACTCAGCTGTATCCTGTCAGCAAGCTTGGATAACTGATCAGGAAGCCTCCTTTGCTTGATTACACCCTCAGGTGTGACAGAGACTTCACATAGTGAATATGCATCAGGGGTTGCAGTGAGAGCAAATTCCCTGATAGCCTGGATGACCACTTCCTTTGCTGTTGTGTCCTTACTGATCATGATGTAGCGACTTTGCTGATCTGCCTTGAAAACTCTCAGAACTTGATCTGGCAAGTCTGGAAAAAAAAAAATAGATGCAAGGTATGCAATTTAGTAAAGCAGAAAAAAAATTATAACAGTATAAGAACAAGAAACTATCAGTTACATTGAGTCTAATTACTAGGGCTATCAGTTTTTACTTCAGTATCACTATGTCAGCTCTCTCCTTATAAAACAGCTGCATTTTTTTTTTATTAATGAAATACTAGTTCTGTTAACAACAAGGAAAAGAAGTTAGTTATGCTATTGATGGGACAAGCCATAAAAATATGTTAACATTTCCAAAGTTTGGACAAACTGATGAACAGTCTGATTTTCACAGATGTGGAGTCCTGGTAAATTCCATTCCAAGTCTGAGGAAAAACCAAGGACACTCATCAACACTCTCCTATACACAGACATATAAGACGTTTAAGCAAATTAGGTGATAAGAGTGTCAGTCTTCCTAAAGGTGTTTTTAAGAAAGCACGCTCATTTACCGATGTCTGACACTCAACCATAGTGCCACACACAAAGGCAAGACGTGCACATATAAGTAGGTAGGAAGATGCATGTATAATGGCCAGCATGCATGTATGAACAAATAAACTGCAGTAGCACTAGTGCATCCAAGTACTTAACTATCAAAAATACTCTAACCTTGATACAATTAAATCATGACAACAAAAGTAATAGACTGAAAACTTGCTCTTTATTTCTTTGTGCTGATGTTTTAGTAACCAAGAACTAAACCCGCCAAAGACAGAAAAACACTTCACAAATATTCGAGTTCTAAATATACTATTGTCTCAAGCGACCGATGACAGAAAACTTACAGTAAACACCTACAAGGTGGCTTTTTTTAGGAAACCTGGAAAATTACCAGCGTAACTCTGATTGTTGGAATTGATATTTCCAAAAGCTTATTAACAGATTGGAATCTAGACCCATTAATCAACAGACGTTTCTTGATTGTTATCGTTATCATAGAATCATAGAATGATTTGGGTTGGAAGGGACCTTAAAGTATCATCTAGTTCCAACTCCCATGCCATAGGAGGGCATATTATAAAAAGAAAACAAAGCTAAAATTGTACAGCTATCTATCACTGGATTTTTTAACATAAGGTACTTTTAAATTACAGGATCAAGTACTTTATTTATTTAATTTCTTCCCTCTCTTGGAAATAACCTTTTCTAGTTTTGTGTGGCATGACATCTGGTCATCTGTTCTTTCTTTAATGAATATTTTTTTAAAAGAATTATTTATGTATTTTTTAGATCACAAAGATCGTACAAACAAGAAAATATGTAATAATAGAAAGCCTTCTGAATCCACAGATATAAACCGATCACTATTAAAAAAAGATACTGAAAAAACAGCTGCCAGGTGAAAACATTCACTTTGATACAACCATAGCCTTTTTTGACAAGACCTGAATGTGCATAACACATTCAAGTTACTACAGAAAGATCTATTCAGCAACAGGAATCTAGTGACTAAAGACCAATAATTAGCGTCTTCCCACTACTGCTGCGTGCCTCCAAAACAATCATTTGGAAAGCATTAAGATAAATCTCTCTGGTATGGGTTGATTTACATGCCACAAAGGCTGTTTAGGCTTAAATATATTAGTTTACAAATTTCATGCAACTAAGTCCATAACTCTTAAGCTCACAGTAGTATTTTTGCAACTTGATAAGCACTAACACTAAAACACATTAGAATTGAGTGATTACATCATCATTTACACATAATGGGCATCAGCATAGGCCAATTTTTAGCCATTTCCAAGTACTTGAGGAAAACGCACAAATACCTTATCACTAGCAAGCCAATTTTGCCTTTCATCGCCAACTCTATATTGACCCATCTTCCTTCAGTAATTACTTGAAGTGGCTTACAGAGCAGTGCCTGAAATAATTTCTACATTTTTTGACATCTTGAGAGGGGCAGATGCCAAAGATACAGCTGTTCAGAGATGTTATTAAAAAACAGAAGGCTCTCTAGATTTTGTTGCCTCTCGCTGTTACAGGAATACTCGCCGCTCAAAGAAACGCTATGAAGATGGGAAGCTCCTGTAAACAATACCAAGGTGGGAACTCAATACTCCCAAGAAACAAGTGTTTTGCACGAGGAGAAAATAACTTGCTCTGCTGGATCACTGAAGTCAAGATGAAGAAATGCAGAGAACAGCAAAGTACCATCTTCGCACTGTATTTTACTGTCCAGTTTCTCAGGCTGCATACCTATCAGAGCTGGTAGCAGAAGCACTACACAGAATACAGAAGGGTCTGCCAGCTATTGAAATGATTTATAGCTATAGCGATGGTAGCAAGCAATTCAGCACAATAATCTTTAAATAAAACAGCACTTAAAGAAAATTGTAATCACCCCCCTTCACTCCTTTTCAAAAAAGGAAACCGGAGTGGCAGGCTGAAGAAAGTAATACTATATAATAGGAATCTAGTCCCTTAGGAAGCTTGCATAGGGGAAAAGAAGGTACCAGTGACTGGCAGCTCATCATTACTATATTATTTTGACTTCCGATTGAATAGCAAAGACAGCACAAGAGAATAAAAATCAAAGTGCTATTGACTATTTGAACATTTGAAAATAAATCTTAAAAAGCATATTTGAAAAAGCCTGAGCAAATCAGAAGAGAAACTAAAATGACTGCTTGCAGATTTCAAGCTTAAAAAAAATGATGTTCTCATTTTCTCCTCAAAGCCTACCCTTCCAAAGCAGCAAGTTGTTTTATTTCTATCTGAGGGATATTCCCCAAAGCCTCAAAGGATGGCTGTTCTATCACTTTTCCCTTTCTTCTCCAGTGCATTCAATTTGGTGCAAGCTGCCTCCATCTCCATCTTTAATTTAGACCAAGGTAATAAAAGAAATTAAAATAGCAGACTTTAATTTTTTCCAAGTCTTAAAGTAAATAGAGGTATAATTCAACTCTTCTATCTACAATGCAACCAACCCTAAAGCCCTTAAGGTGTATGTTTTTTATTTCAGCCCCACTTTCTTCTCCTGTCCACACAGGGAAAAATTACATCCACAAACTACTTGAAAAATACTCAGTATGTGGACATTTGGGCAAATTTTAAGCAAATGAAATCAAAAAAGAGTTTTTTCTTAAATGAGAAAGCACTAATTACTTAATACATTTTCTACAAAGATAATGGAAAAACTGCTATAACACTGAAGCAATGGCATTACATGATTATTTATCTCATTTTCTCAAAGTAAAAGGCAAACAGTAGAACATCATTCATTTATTAAACTTCTCTGAACTCCATCTGTGATGGAAGGATCTTCAGATCCGTAATTGCTTTCCTTCTCAATTAATGGAGTTTGAGCTATGTGAGACAGTGATGCCCACAACTCTGGAAGTTAGCCAGTCGCTATGCTCGGCATTAGAAGCACATTAATTACCTAGAACCGTCTGGTCTAGGCAAATGCCAAGCTGGAGAATGGAATCTTCACCCATTTATAGATAAAGTGCTGATGAAAAGTTAGGTTCTTATTGATAAAGAATTTTTTCAAAGTGTTGGATCCTAGTCATTAGATAAAATACAAAAAAAAAAAAAAATCAATCTTCCCACTTTCACAGGAAAAATCTTAGACATCGGGACAAAAAAAAAAAAAAATCACATACCACCCTCTTGTAGTCTTCTCTTGCCCTAAAAAAACTTGAGATGAAGTGATGCTCAGTATCACAGTTTCAAGTGCGACAATCGCACCAACTTGGCCAGTATGTAGGCTGATGTTTAAGCGCCGTCTCTTTAGGTAAGGTTTGAAATCCCGCAGGCTTAGAAGGGCACTGAATTTTTGGTTCTACTTTTGAGAAATACTCTGAAGATTAGACTAAAATAACCCAGTGTCTGCACAGCTACCATCACCATATCCACCTCCAGCAGCTATGTTTTAATAGCAAAGATTTGGATGCTTAACTCAGAGAAGGTTTCCTACTAAGAACCTTTCTGCAACCAGATAAGAGCCTAAATCCCAGCCCCGCAAGGAGATCCAGCTAAACCCCTTCTCACAAGATAAGGCTCTCAAGTTTCTCATATTCCCCCCCCTTTTTCTCCCTCACTCGCCCCCATGCTTTGTTCCTCTCTGCTAAATGTGTTCATTTTTTAAGTATTTCAGAACTGGATTTTACATCACTTTTTATAAAAAGAATTCAGCATACAGCTGTAGGACAGGGTGACTGTACTCGGCACTGGTGAGGCCACACCTGGAATATCGTGTCCAGTTTTGGGCCCCTCTCTTTAAGAGAGATATTGAGCTCCTGGAGCGGATCCAGAGAAGGGCGACTAAACTGGTCAAGGGGCTGGAAAATAAAACTTATGGGGAGCGGCTGAGGGAGTTGGGGCTGTTTAGCCTGGAGAAGAGGAGGCTGAGGGGAGACCTGATTACAGCCTACAAATACTTGAGAAGGGATGGTGGGGAGGTAGGGGAAGGGATCTTTACATTAGTGATGGGTGATAGAACAAGAGGAAATGGGTATAAGCTTAGTCAGGGGAGGTACAGGTTGGATGTTAGAAAGAATTTCTTCTCTGAAAGGGTTGTCAGCCACTGGAATAGGCTGCCCAGGGAGGTGGTTGAGTCCGCATCCCTGAATGCATTTAAGAAAAGGGTGGATGAACTACTTAGGGATATGGTTTAATGGGGGATTAGGGATGGTTGGACTGGATGATCTCTAAGGTCTTTTCCAACCTAGAAATCTATGAATCTATGACTAATAGGGAACTTTGAAACTGTCCCTTACAGCTGTAGTATAAGATTATAGAAGTCTGTCAGAAAAAGACTGAAAGACGTGTCCTGTGTCCCAGTCCAATGCCTTTTTGCTCCACTGTCAGCTAATGATCTACTGTGCTATTTGAAAATACTGCAGCCTTTACAAGACTGATCTATCAGGGCAAATTATAAAATACCAAGCAAAACAATTTTTCAGTGGCCAAGAGTATTCAGGCAAGAAGAGGCACTCAGTATGCAACATACTTGAAAAATAGACATCTAATACATTTGGGTAAAGTATATTGGAGCAAATGCAATAAATTCTGTGTGGCTAATCTGTGGGCGACAGCATACAGTTAAAAATTCACACTCTGGAAGTCCAGGAAAGAAAAAAAAAAAAGGAAATTATAAGGTCAAGAACAGCAACAAAAGGATTCTTACCTGGAGTAGTATTGAAGTCTAAGATGCGGTGATGAGACTGCAGTAGATCAGGATTACTGGATGACAGGGTTCCACTGACAGGTAAAGCAGGAGGAATGTGCTTCGTTTGCCTCAGTCCCACAATGCTGTCATCCTGAGACTGACCAATTCCAATGTCACTTTGTCCAGAAAGAAACAAAATCAGAACTTACAGACATTCAGAGCTTGGGCTATACTACAGGGATGCAGAGATGTCTATATTGCTACGTTATCACACTTCCAATTGTTAGTATATTTAGAAGGTAAAATTCTCCAAACAACAATGTTTGCTGTCTAGTTTTGTCAACAGCATCCAAATGTCCACTCAAAGTGATTAGATCTGTGGCTCTCACTGCCAGAAGATTCTCATGTTCACCACTAAGCTCTGAGGAGCTGCTAGGCTCATTACTTTCTGACAATTTCTCACAGCGGCTAAGATCTTTATTCAAAGGCTGGTACATACCGCATCATTCTTGCATCATCCCAACACCCTAACTTTGACTAATACTGCTGTCCCCTCAGCGCTGTTTCCTAAGACCTTAAGATCTCTTCACTGAATGTGACCGAAGGGATGCCAGCTAACTCGGAAGGTAAGCATCCGCACTTAGGAGCTACAAGTATCCTCTCCAAAGCACCTGATAGTTGTAAATAAAGTATTCTGTGACAAAGGTGAAGGATTCTGTCTTTTAAACTGTAAAAGGCAGGGTATCTAAGGAGGTCAGCAGTGCTAGCTGGATCAGAGACAAAGCTATAATCATATGATAGCAGGCACTAATTCGCTCATTGCTTTTGAGTTCATAACCAGCAAGTGAAGGATGAAGTTGGAGCTAGCCATTGAACTTTTCTATATAAAGCTGCCAATCCTTAATAAAATACTCTGAGGGTGTAAAATGTTGAATGGCAGTCATTATAGAAAACAAAATTAAGAAAAAATTTAGCCACCATAGGCAAAGCCTTTTTAAAAGGATAACACATGTAAATCTGTATCTACACACGTAAATAAAGCATAAACCAGAACTTACATTTCATTGCAAACTGCTGCAACTCTAAGAAGTCAAGCTACTAAATTAAACGATGCAACACAAATGACCATTTGTACCCTAATTTTGGGCACTTAAGCTTCTGTCTAGCATTCTATCCATCCTCAGAAAACCTAAACAGAAGTAATTAAGGGCCTGATAATTATCCCTGTTGAGCTGTTACAGCACAAGCATCCTTTTGTGCTTACCAATGAATTACTTTACCCAGTACACTCTTGTACCACTTCTTTAAGTGCTACCAATTGAACAGTACTCTGGGAAGCTAGGTGCTATCTCTGGGCACTGAAGACAATTTTAATTACACAGGCACAGCAGCTGCTTTTTAGAAGGCAATGCAACTTGAAAAACGTTGGAGGAGTATCTCTGTATGATGTGCTTGGGTTTTCTAGTCGTTTTCTTTTTAAAAAACAACATAACTGTATTACCGAAATATTTGACAAAGTGTAAACCCCAAGCCATGAGGGTGACAGAAACACTCAAGTCCACTAAAAAATAAAAGTTCTTGAATTCTCTCTCAATCAGAAGTTAAGCTGAATCTGAACATCTGTATTTTTGCACTTGCATACAAAGCACAAAATACGGTGGTGACAAGCAGTGGTGATCAACTCAGCACACAGCACTTTTACACTAAGCCACAAGCAAGTAAGTCTTTCACTACAACTAAAAGCATTCCCAGCAATCAACGTCTTGTCTTTCAAGTAGGAACCACTCCACACGTAAATAAAAAAATCTCAACTAAACAAAAAACCCCAAAGCCCCCAAACCTCAAAACGCTTTCTGGTAGTTCTAAACAAACATATAATAAATCTCATAAATGTGCCAACACCAGCATTTCCTCTAAATGTGAATCAAACGAAGACAACGTGACTCTCCCCCTGATATTAATAGTTTCATTTACATTATGTATTCATTTTGTCGTTTGTCAGTGTTATGTAATCTCATATCTATTCTGTGTGTCATGACCAAAACAGCTTCAGTAAAGTGGACCAACTAACAAATGTCAGGTTTAAAAAAAAAAAAACAAAAAACAAACCAAAAAAAACAAACAAAAACCCACAACAACAACCAAACAAAACACAAAGTTCTTAAAATTCTTCTCAATTTTAAGCATTCATATACTAAATTGAAAAGTATTTACCTTACACTCAGTTTACTCTTTTTTTAAAACTTAAATCAGAATCTGTGTGAGTTCTAACTTAAGCAAACAAGAAACGAACCCCAGAAATTTCAGATACAAATAGCATCATTGGAAAACTCTGGGTCCCAGGAAGATCAACTGCCCCTGCTGTTAGATAAAATATTTTATTATGCCGGTGGAAGATGATCATGGTTTCAAAGGAAAGGCATTTCTATTGCTTTCTGTATGGATTTGCCAAGCAGAGAAATGGCATTAACTAAGTAATTTTCCCGATGAATGACAAACAGGGTAGAGGGGATTAGGGAATGGTAGAGCTGTCTGAATGCTTCTTGTTTCAAAATACAGTATACTGTGCATCCCACTGCAGGGCTGCAAATAGAGAGGAGAGAGGGGGGCTGCTTCTTTGTTCGGGATGCTGCGCTATGGACCAGGCAGAACTTTGTTCGAGATGGAGGTGGGAGTCGTGTTTAATTCTTACTTGGAGCAACTGAGCCTACAAACCACAAAAACACTCTGGATTAGAAAAGAAAGCAAAGAGCTTGAGTGTAGGCTGTAGCCAGAAGCACACTTCAAGAGATGCTTCATAGCCAGCAGCGACAAGGAGATTTCCCAGTAGATGCAGAGGAAATGGTGCTGCTTGCTCAGTTCGGGAAGTTACTGGGCATTACTGAACTAAAAAGCAAGACAGAAGGAAGGCATCATCTCCTGCTCAAATTGATTCATCTTTGATACTGATTTACCGTCTCACGAAGCAGACAAGCTCCCCCTAAGAGTGACCTCATTCTGGTTTAAAGATTGGTTTTATCTGGATACATTCTGGAAGCACTGGAGACTTCTGCATTATTCATGTTCAAGTAAACGTGGACAGTTTCACCTCATAAGCTACCTGACTCATGAAGTCTTTAAATACTTACTTTAATTAATGAGTAAATCAGCTTTTTCATCCCTCTTGGTTTTTGGTATTTAAAAACACGTGAGAATAGATAAAATCCCTTAATATATGCGCTACCGTTAATTATTAGGAAAAACAAAGCAGAAGTTTCTGAGCAATACAAAGAAAAAAAAGCACAAACAGGAGAGTCTACAGCTACACATCTCTATGCAGAAACCGTGCAGACACAAACAACTGAATGTCAACAGGCTTTGCAGACAAATTGCTATATATAACACACAAAGTAAAGCTAGAAAAAGGAAAAGAAAATAGGTCAAGGGTACTGTTTTTCTGAGTCTTACCCAAAGAGGTCCCTGCACAGAAAAAGTGCAAAAATGAAATGAATCAAAGCAAAAAAAAGAAAATCAAGAAGAAAATTTAATGCAAAAGCTGTGAACAATGGTGAACAACACAAAAATCACACCCAACAGTATGGATGGCTCAGAGGAACAAACATACAAGACTGGTAAGACATAAACAACATAAAACAAGGATTTACAGATTCTCCTCTGCTCAAACGTATCTGCATCAGTTTAAGAAAGATTCATTATTTGGATATAATAATTTATAATCATTTAATCTTTATACTACTAACATTCTATCTATAATGTTTCAGAACAGTATTCATTTAGTAGAGAATACCTAACATCAGTCAAGCAAACTCTTATTTTTTTAAACAGTACTAGCAGGAAAAAATCCTAGATTTCAGCACAAGTGTCTTTTCACAAATTTACATAGAATAGAGTTCTTACTCAATGGCACACAGAAAAGAAAAATGAAAGAGAAAACACTGATTACACATCAACTACCTTCTACAATTCATTTTTCCCATCGATGCCATTTGTCTTGGCCAAGAACCAGACTCCTCATAAAACCATATAAACCGTATTCTTCTACTGTTCCCAACAATCCTAATCAGAACTCTATTTCTAAAATGTGTTCACAGAACAAAAGATATCAGATATCATATTTAGCTTTCATTTAAAAAAGACCTCAATTTTATCAAAGCACCCATGTTAAAATTTTAACCTCAGTCTCCCCTACAGCAGTATGCAGAAATTCTTAAAGACCACTGCAATATAAAAATTGAAATAATTGCTTCTACCAACCATTTGCAAGCAAACCTCCTTGCAGAGTTATTCTGAAATTAATTGCCTGGGATGCTTCAAGTTAACAGTCCTCTTAAAAGGAAACAGTAAATGACATGAAAAAGTATTTGTGCCATCACTTTATCTATAAGTAGTAAAATACTTCCATATTGATGTCAGGAGCTGCATTTTTAATAGTCTATGATCATTCAAATATTCTGACTAGAATTTTCTAGAATATTTTTTCAGATATAAGCATGTTTTGCATTAATAAATAAAGTATTATGACAAATTATAAGTATCAGGAGAAATTATTAAAATTTAACACAAAGGAAATACTTAAGAGGAAATAAAACACTCACTTGTATGGTTTCTGAGGCAGAATACTGATTCGAGTCTTGTCGAGTATCTTCTTTAATTTATTTCTTCCCCCAACTGTGTTGGCTTTACTTTTCTTATTTACTTTTTCTAATCCTATTACCTGCTCCACATCTACGGCAAGGTCTGGGATGGAATAACGACTCGCCTTTTTAATGTCACCAATTTTAGGCAGGTGGGGAGCACCATTTCTTTTTTCCTCTGACAACCGTGTTAAGAGTTCTTTAAAAACTGCACAAGACAGGAAAAGGGAGGAAAGGAAAAGAACAAAAATGTAAAAAATCTCTGCGTACCAGACAATTTGATATTAATCATTACAAAAAATTGATTAGGATATTCTAAATGAGTTTAGATGTAAGATTTTTTTTTAAACTTAATTTTTTTTTAAGACATTCATTTTTCCATAGTATGAATCAGAAAATCAGTAAATTGGCTCAGCTCAGAATAGAAATACACTAGATGACCCTGTGGTTGCATGGATGGTGTCAACAGAATGACTTTGACTTTTCAACCAAAGACACAAGCTCCTGCAGAATAGTAGCATGCACAGACAAAAATGAGAGAAAAACTAACTGAGGAGGATGCTTTTAAACTGATAGCCAGCAACGAAGCTTTCAGATGGACAAGAAATTATTAGCAACAAGATTAAAAAAATCAGAACGGAAACCGCAACAAAGTCATAAAGAAAGTAGAAGAAAGTATGAGGCTACTGGGACACCTCGGATGTTTGACAGGGCTGTTGTGGCCACCTGCCACAAAAAGACCTCTCAGACTGTCCTCAGTTTCCTAGCAAAGAGTCATCTCTGAGGCAGAAATACCTGATGAATTTGTGAATTAGTTCTTCTACTGCAACTTTTAGCTTCACAAAAATGTTGATATGCCTAAACAAATCAAACAAAACTGATCTGGAGATCGCATCACATATTCTGAGTATGAGAGGAAGTCTCCATATATAAATGGAAAAGTCATCTGAGGAGTTGATTTGTAATCATAAAATAAAACTGATAATCAAAACCAAGGAATTGTAGAAAAAGTAAGAACAAGGGCAACCAGGTGAGGATGAGTATTAGGGGCTAGGTTTTACTATTATGTATTCATTTTGTCCTTAAAATTCATCTTTGTCTTCAGAAGTACACAATAAATTACCACGGGACTTCAAAAGCTTCTAATAAGACACACAAAGAAAAGCGGATGAGAGTAATCCAAGCCAATAGTTGTACTGTAGAAAAGGAGCTGGGGGCTGGAGAGACAAATTAGATAGAGATAAGAAGATGTTGTTAAAAAAAGGAAACTCCTTTTGGGATTTGCTAATGAGGAATACTACATGCAATACACAGAAAATAACTGCTCTGAAACTCTACTGGGATATGATTTCAGTGTTTGCAGTGGAGCAACAAGATTAAAAACTTAGAAAAATACAACTTCTGAAGAAATCTGGTTTAGTCTTAAACATACTAAAGCAACACATAAGATCCAAAAACCTAGTGTGTGAAGGATGGTCACATAGAATTTATATGTATTGAGAAACAAGCACATACTTCTAAACAAGCATATACAGATATATTAAGAAATGCCTTCATTATTAGAAACAATTGAAATATTAGAATCTTTATTGCAAAGCAAAAACAATCACCAGGAAATAGATCTGACAAATTACTTTTAGAGATAAGCTAAGCACATTTCATCAGCAGTTAGTGCAGTGACATCCCGTGGTAATATTCTGCCCTACTTATTTGCACCAACTTGATCCTGAAAGACATACTTGGGGAACATATCACTAAATTATTTATATAACTCAAGCATCCAGTGGTAAAAAACAAACAAAACACACAAGCTGTCAATTACTTATGATGCTAGCCAAGGTCCTGAGCTGCCTAAAGACTCCTTCATGACTGCTTTAGTGTTTGTTAGAGACAAACGAAGAGAATAGATTTGGAGGGCAGAGAGATTGTTTTCATCTAGCTAGCAAGAAAGTTTTTATTATCCTTGTCATGCTTTTTCAGGCATGGACTGAAAAACTATAACCAAATTCAGCAGATTAACATCAGCTGAAACTCCAGAAGAGGCTTCTTCCTTGAGGAAGGCCTACAAGTCACACATACAAATGTGTTTTATAAGTTTGCGCTAAATGGTGGCAAGAGTTCCTCTTAATCCAGAAACACACGCTTGTGAGAGTGAAGTCATTTTACGTAAGACCCTATTCATAAATTTTTCCTCTGCGTTTTTGAACTAAGGTATTTCAGGACCTACAAAAGCCTCCTTTTCCTATTCTCGCCAGTACAAAAGTGTTTCAAAACAAAAGTGTTTCCAAACAAAGCTATTTTAAACCATTAAAAAGACTCCATCTAAATTAGAACAGAAATTAGAACAAAAAGTACACACAAACTTACCAAATAAATTGGTTTTCACAGTGATAGACAGATGAGTGTTATTTCTAAGGATTTCCATGGCTTTTGACAGCTGAATATTTTCAAAGTTTGACCATTCACTTCCAGTATCTAAAAATGCAGATGGGTAGTGTTATTTTTATGTAGAGAAGAGAAAGGAAATGAAAAAGGGGAAAAAAAAGACATTTTCAAACTACATACCTGGTCTCCACGTTTCAAGCCTGCTTCTGTAGCTTTGCTACCAAAATCTACACTGTCAACAAAGATTCCAAACCCCTTTTCTGACCCTCCCAGCAAGATAAAAGGCAAAGGGGCTTCTCGAGATGGCTTCGTTAAGGTTATCAATCTTCGTTTAGCTTTAGCAGCACAAGCAATATTTAACAGCCTCAAATGTCCACCCATTTTCTACAAAAGAAAAGCATAATGAGTTACGTACAACAACAGCCTGGCTACTCCTTGCCATCCCAAACTGTCAGAAAAAAAACACACCCTCAATTCTTACCTCCCTCTCCAAATTGTTCTCAAATTCTTCCAGAAATCGAGTCATAGCAGGATCTCCTTCAAAATCATTGAAGTGATTGTTCACCCACAACAATACTACCCGTGTAACCTGAAAATTAATCAAGAATATAAATATTTTCCAGGAATATCCAGAACAGTGCTAGTGCTAAGTCCTTTGAAAATACTGCTCCCAGAAGCCCCTGTAAATTTCCACTGGAATCCAAAATATTTATATATACACACATATATAAACACACACACTCTTAAACTTCACTTTACTAATACACAATCATTTACCAGGAGGACGGAACGAATTAGGTATTAAAATTGCTTTTACTTGTATATGCAATTGTATGTTTTATTTCATAAAGAATACTATGGGTGAGAACACTAACACTGGATGTATCAACTTTGAGCAGGGAATAGAGTACACAGGTAGAAGGCAATGAGCTAAATCCATTTCTGACTTAACAACAATTTCCTGTTCATGTCCATTTCCAAATCTGCTTAATTCTTTGAGCACATCATCATAAAGCTTCCAATACTGCTTTATATTAGCTCTTGAATCTCACAAATCTTTAAATAAGCCACCATTAACTTCATTAGACATTTACCTGTGTAAAAGAGCTACTGTATGTTTAGAGAGACAGGAGAAAAGTTCTATTGTGAGAAGCAGGAAAGAGGACTTAACAGCAAACACATGCAATTCTTTTCCTTGGAGTCAATCTTTCAGTTTACTACTCCTCCTTTGTCTCCACCTCCAAGCACCTATGATTATCAAGTTCAGAACGATCTTAGCTAGTATTTTATGTGGTTTTTTTTAGGAAAAAACCCTAAAGGAATACTATCAATTAACAGTACTGAAGGTAAAGTCACAAAATAAGAGTCAGATTTTTAAAAAAATATGTGCTTCCACTATAAAATTTTATCTCAGTATGTAATTTTGCTTGGAACATTAGCACTTGTCCTGATGAAGTTAAAAATTTTTTATGTCTTGAATAAATATTGATTCATGCTATACAAAATGGATGTACCACTCAAAGTTATCTTAAAAATACGGCTGCATTTCTTCTCTTATGATGGGAAAACAGGTTAGTAGGGGAAAGCTCCTAAACATTTCAAAACTAAAGCTTAAGAAGAAAATCACCTATCAATTTTATTCAGGTAATGCTAACCACTGTTCGTTCTCTGCATCCACACAAAATCTAAACCTCTGCGGTCTCTTATGCTAAAGGTTTGACATGAGGCATCCAAAAACCAAAACCTGCCACCATCATGGGAGCTGTAGAGTTTATTGTGTCTATAGTTTCCAATAATTTCCCTTTATCCCAGAAAGGGAAGTGAATTCAGAAGAATTGTTGAAATTGCCCCAAAGTAATCAAGCACTTCAGAACTCCTCGAGAGTTCAGATTTGTAACAGGAGCCAACTGCACACACTACGTGCTGCAGCTCTCACCCACAGGGATGTAGGCTAAGGGTGGTATTTCTGACGTATTTGAGATTTTTCCACCTTTGAAATTGAAGATGACCTTCCTTTCCGTTAAACATCTGTGGTGTTTTTCATTAATGTGGATGACATTGGAAGATCCAGACAGTGTCTGGTTAAATTTAGACTAATTGCAGGTTTTTAAAATTGGCTGGGAAGTTACAAGCCATACCATATAATATATTTTAAATCACTGCAGTGACAGCTTCAATATCAATGCTGCTGTCAAAGTTGGGACTTTCTACTGCACCCAAAAGACACTGCGCTGGAAAGGGTTGAAGAGTGACTTCCAGAAGAATGTCATTACTTGTGTCACAATGAGACACAGCATTAAAAGAGGATTAAAGCTATAAAGTCAAGTGCCCTGCTGCTGGGCAAAATCCTCACTATGGCTGGATCTCAAATATCGCAGTCTGATTCTTACCAAGTTCGGATTATCCTCAGGAAGTTTTACTCCCCCCTTTTCCCTCTCCTCACTGCCTATCAGCCCTTAATACAAAACAGCCAAAATCTTCCATGTTCTCCTCTCGCTTATCTCCGCTTGTCCAAGCTGTTCTCTGACTCCTGCCTTTTTGTCAGCCCTACTCGGTGTCAGAAACGGTTGGTTATTGAGGCAGCAGACAAAGAGCTGCTCTGTTTTCATACCTGATACCAGCAACCGCGCTGGCTCATGCTTTTACGGAGGCTGAGGGGATTATGCATTGGAGGACAAGAAAATAAGTTTTAAGATGAACTCCAGCATTAAAGCTCTGAAGCTGTAACAAGGCTATGCTAAACGACATTAGCTGCCAAGTCTATCCTCTCTGCCAAATGTAAGATCCTTCCTCGAAGGCACAGATATACTAGCATTTTGTAGAAGAAATATCCTGATTTAAATAAAAATTGAAAACCAATTTCTCTTTAAACTTGTTGATATAATTCCCTTGATTTCAAATTTGAAAAAAACATCTGGAAATTTTTACTAGTTTTTTTTTAACCTATGAGAAAGTCATATACAAGTGAAAATAAACATTACAGTGTGAAGCACAGTATAGCCTCATATATAGGGCCTTATTCTTCCATCATGGTATTTTTGTTTAGAGAAGAGGATGTTTGATTTCTTTCTTGTGTTTGGGTGGGGTTTTTTTAATGCTGTATAAAGCTCAATAGATTCTTAACAATGGCTATATTTTCTATCGTCTTTATACAAAAATAAATTATCACAAAATGTTGGCAAAGTTGTTTTAACTAGTATTATGTATGGAAAACAGAACTTAGTTATATGCTCAAATTTCAAGACATGATAGAATTCTACTGAATTATATTAAATAAAAATACTAGTTATTGAAAAAAACTTTCCCTATATCTGCAAGCAACTAAGTTATGTTGTAAAACACAGTGAGGTAAAACTAGCTAATTAACCTTGCCTGGACACATTAGTACTGAAATAAAATACACTAAATAAGGAAAAAATATTTCTTAGTTTCATCCATATATTCTGCAACTAAAATATGTCACTAGCTATTTGTGTCTTACTCTGTTTAGTCACTCCTTCTAAACCTTATTTTATTCTTAATAGCCTATGTTTCAATGCAAATGCTAACAGGGGGATCTAACCTTATCCCTGAGGCTGGGGTCATTGAACCACTCCAACAACTCTTGCCCACTTCCATTGGGCTGGAAAGAAGGTCCGATATGTCAACAGGAAGTCTTCTATGAATGTTGGATCCACCACTGAGTGTTCTTCACCAAATGCATTGTTAACCTTTCAGCTGTTCCTACAAAAAAAATAAAAAAAACACAACAAAACCACCAAAACAACAACAAAAACTAGTTATTAAAATAGATTTTCAATAATGCAAATTTGTTTTCTCGTAACATATTGAAGATGCATTACACTAGAAAGAATATTGGCATCTATTGACTGATGAGCTAAGCAAACATAGAAGCTTAACCACTGTGGTAAGAAATGTAAATAATATCTGTAATAGAATTCCATAGAAATCACCTAGTTATCAGTGTGCATAACTGTAAAGAGAAAACCAAGAAACATTAACTGTCTATTTCCAAATAAATATTTTATAATATATCTCTCAACTAATCCTGGACCTAATTTGCCAGTTAAGAAGTTTATAGAACACAGATTTTTGCAAGACGCTCCCTCTTTTTCTTTTACCTTGATGACAATGTGACCTTTTCTTGTTCCAGTGCGATCAAGCTCCCTGTGCTCCTTCACCATCACAATCTCCCCTTCCTCTTCACCTTCTGCATGTTCTTTCCACTTGATTGAGGATGCGGCAATAATCTTGCTGGGCTATACAAACAAACTGGAAAGAATCATCGCACACCAGTATTAAAAGGTAAAATCTTCAGAAAAACATTTAGAATTAAGATGCAAGTACTCTATTAATAGAAAAGATAAAGTAGTTTCTCAACATGCAGTGAGCCAAATTTGTCTTTCCAGCAGTTCAGTTGTAGTAAGCAGATGAATATACAGCACAGTACTTCAACTACAATCATGCAGTTAGGGGAGACCAAGATTCATCAGAGCAAAATGATTTAGCATTATCAGCCATTTTTTATAGCTGCGTTGGCCTCCCCTCTGCTGGAGATGAAGCTCATTATCCTAGCCCGTATTTTTTCTCCCATGCAAGCTTTTGTGTGGTATTTAGAAGGGTTAAGAGACTGAAAGGAAAACCTATCTTTTAGTTTTGTGCCTACTGCTACTGTAAATAATTTTCATAGCTACTATTAATAAAGGTCAATCATTAAGAAAACTAACATTTATTCAACTACATGAGTGCAGGCACATAGAAACAAGTTATTTCTGGATTAAAGCATATATCAGGAAAAGTATTTCTACAATCATCTACTCAGTCAAGAATAAGTATCTGAAGAATGTTCCTAGCACCTGCACTGTGCAAATATAATTAAGATCACCCACTACAACTTATAAAAACAAACAAACAAACAACAAAACTGTACATACTATGAATTGTCTTCTATAACTTGTTAAAAGTTTTATACCTTTGTATCTTTTTGGGGCAAATATTCAAGATTAAACTGCCATCTTATATGAACCTGGGTATTCAACCAAAAGGAAATTATAGTGTTTCTTCTGACTGAAAGGTTGATAACACAATCTGTATGTACTTAGGACAAAGGCATGAGATTAACAGAGACAGTATTTTCTCCCGCATTCTTCATAATTCATTTACATACTTTTTCTTTTTCCAGCTGCTAGTAGTAGCTGAAACAGAACTCTCACAGTTTGGATTTGTTGTAAAACATTATCCTAACAAAATACCATTTATGCACTTTTGGAAGTTAGATGGGCAAATCTATGTGACGATATTAACACACATTTACATCCATTTCTGATGGCATCTACTGAAAGCTAACTAGCCATTAGGACCAAGAAAAATCCTTAATTCAGCCAGGGTTTAGCTATTATCTTCTGGATGGGAATAAGTACATAGCAACTACGTATCAAGATCAGGCTAGTAGTATTATGCTACAAGAAGCGTTCCTTAAATCTGACTACTTGTGTTACAGTAAACATCAAAGCACTTCCCTTGAAAGGCCAGATTGGCTAGAACTAGATTTTCTACTCAAACCATGAGACAGAGAGCTTTTATTACTTTAAGATTCAACAGTTGAGTAAGGAAGAATTACTATTGCCTGTAGAAGTAAAAAAGCCTGTAATGGCTAATGGACCTTGAGATCCTAAGGGAAAGTTTGAAGCAACGGATATATGCAACAGGCAGCTGGACCTTAAGTTCTGAAAAAAGCATGTAGACACGTTTTAATCCAAAATGAAGAAGACAATTCAATTTCCCAGACTGTGGGTATGCAGGAGCCATATTTCCCAACTATTGTGCAGGGTTACATGCTGAAGATTTTACATATATTCAGTTTAAAATAAAACTATGTCTGGCTATTGAGTTGCATTATGCCTATATGTATGTGATTTTGCGTGTATTACGGTCTGACACACTACCTGGCAGTCATCCACTTTGGTTCTCATCACTCCTTTCATATATTCCTTTTCCATGGTAGGGAAACACCAAAGCTGTTCCCCATGCAGAGTATCTCTGTTCTTCCGTCAGGGTACGTCACCTCCACAGAGCCATTCAAAATGACTGACCAGGAATCCAGCTACAAATCAAACGTTGTAGGATACGTAAAGACTGAATCACTTAACGCTGTAACATCATACTATATAGATACAACCCTTAGCATTTTTCCCAAGGGAAACGTTATTTCTTAGCACCTATTAAAGACATTTATAAACTAGTTTACCTTAAATGTGTAGCTATTTCCAGCTCAAGAAAACTGGAATCCTGTGTTTAGCTATCATGTTAAGAGTTTATGTAAGACTGTAAAAAAACCAACCAAACAAAAAAAACCCCACAAACCAAAAACAAAAAACCCACCCCAACCCACGAGGTTTTAAAACACCACTTAAACACTGAAATAAACTCCCAATAGGCAGGAAGCATTTTGTATATTATGAAGAGTGTTTTCTTATGCTTTTATTACACAAGAAATGTTCTACGAGTGCTTAAACAAAAGCTTTCAAACTAAAGCAGAACAAGAGGCATAATTTATCTGATCAATGTTACTTTTTCTTTTTTACTTTTTAAGCAACAAAAGAGGATCTTAACCCTTTAAAATCTGAAATGTCTGGTACAATAGGAGAGTCCAAAGTAACTTCTACTGACCTCTTCCCCATCGTTTAGTACAATAGTTTCCTGCTCTCCACAACTGCAAACACCATTACAGCACAGAGCTCTCTCCTCACTGACATTGTCATGTTGGCAAAAGCAGGCAATTGATGCATGAATTCCAGTAGTTGTTCTGAAGGAGAAAAAGCCCACTGAGTCGTGCATGTCAAAACAACAAAGCACAGCAAAGACAGTTCTTCAGCAAGATGCCCGAGGCTACTTAAGCTAAAACTGCACAATCGTTTCTGTATACGAATAAATCATACACAGTGGCCTGTTGTAATTACTGAGTATTTTGTAGACACAGACTGGCTCGTCACATCATCAATAGAAGCCCTGCAAAGTAAAAGCCAGCATAATAGAGGAATTGTAATGTAACCGAGAGCTCTGAATACAACCAATGAAATTGTAATACTCCAGCCAGCCAGGGCAATAACTCCATTAAGACTATGATAGGCTATATAAAACACAGCAAGACACTAAGAAGAGAAATTTCACAAAACTGAGCAAGTTCACTGGCAAAGCCATCCATTCCTAGGCTAGAGTTAACAGTAAATTGTACTTGATCTGGCAGATTCACAAAATTCCCCTTAGATGGATCAGACAGAACACGATACTGTCGTAAAGGTGACTGACTATTGCTGCTGTCTTCTGTGTGCACTGGAGCTGCACTTGTACTCAACAGTGAACTTCTCCCGTATTTTGGTTTTTTACATTATTCAAACTAGAGATCATCAATTTTTCTTAATAGTCCTGCTGAGGGATTATATGCCCTAAATGCCAGGCACTTTTGCATTCAGTTTGATCTAAAAAACCTACTGAAAGCAGTCAATAGGACCCCATCTTTTTCCTAAATTTTTATTTACTCAGAATCACAGAACGGTTGAAGTTGGAAGGGACCTTTGGAGGTCATCTGGTCAAACCCGCCTGCTCAAGAAGGGCCACCTATAGCCAACTGCCCAGGACTGTGTCCAGACGGCTTTTGAATATCTCCAAGGAGGGAGACCTCTCTACCACCTCTCTGGGCAACCCGTGCAGTGCTTGGTCACAGTTAAAAAAGAAAAAAAAATAAAAATGTTTCCTAGTGGTCAGAGGCAGCCTCCTGTATTTCAGTTTGTGCCCATAGCCGCCGGCCCTGTCACTGGGCATCACTAAGAAAAGCCTGGCCCTGTCTTCTTTAGACTCTTGCTCCAGGTATTTGTATGCATTGACGAGCAGTCCCAGCTCTCTTCCTCATGTAAGAGAAGCTCCAGTCCCTTAATCATCTGATAATCAACCTTAATCATTATTTAATTATACTTTGAAAAAAAAAAATTAAAACTGAAGCCAGTGAAATAGATTAGAAATTGTAAGAATTTGGATTCTAGTTCTGCTTTGCTTTCGAAGTATTAGCCTGTACGTTAACATAGCAAATTAATTTGATTAGATGCACATTTACGTAAAGGTCTTAATGGCTACAGTGTTCAACACAAATTTATCTCTGTGGTTAAAAACAGATTTAATATGATAAGCATCCAGTGTTGACGTTAATGTTGACTTTGCCAAGGTTCTAACTGTCTTCCAGTACACGATGATGTTTACTTCACAAATTAGTTTTGATATCAATTACAAGCTAACGCTTGAGATCTATAGGGCCAGCAAGTAATAGCTTTCACTCATATTATGTGTGTTTTCTTCCTCTTCTTCGGCTGTACTCATTCGCTGGCTGAATTTATGGCATTTACGAATCACCTTACAGAATAAACATTAATCTTACAAACTACAAAAGCCAATGATTAAAATGAAACCTCAAGCTCAAAAAGTAATTTTTTTCTGAGGAAAGAAAACAAATTTGACAGTATTTTACTACATTGCAACACTTACCAATATCATCATCTGTCCTGTCTATTGGGTCTTTCTCCAAGCAGTCTCTAACAATATCTCTATCAAAGGATCTGATGCTCTTTCAATGTCTTCTTCATCGTCATCATCCTCAGAATCTACCGCTGTCTCTGGCAACCCACTGAGATCCATATCACCAGCCTCGCTTTCTGTAGCCTAAATTCATGCATAAACAATTTAAAAAAAAATTAAAACATTCAAATGTGTTCTTCACTGCTACGGTTTTCTAGTTAAATATACGGAAATGAGTATCACTTAACAGATCGCTCAAATTCACTCAATATTTTCTATATTGCTTTTTTCTTTACATATCTTTTTCAAACAACTAACCATTAATCAACTCGAAACCATTGTTTAAATGGGCTTTTAACACTTGTTTAATCAGTCATACATACACAGGATTCAGCATACAATAGTTAATCGGTAGGTCTTGGGGGAATTGAAGGCAGTTACATTTCAAGGAACAATTTCTTGGGATATTAGCTGAATATAATTTTTTAAAATAACATTTAATTTAAAACAGTTTCTGTTCCTTCCCCAACTTTACATTTTCAGACACTTCAGAATGGAATGCAATTTTAAGTAGACAGTTTTGGGAAATAAGTACAGAACTAAAACGCTACAGGAATTTTGCTATCTCCCAGTAACCTAGGACTGTATTTTTCTTTTACAATTCCAGTTGAACATAGTTAAACATGGATTTCATTTGATGATAAACAGGATAAGAATTTAGAGATGCAGAAAAAATGCAAAGTCACTGCTTAAACACCACAGATAGACTACGTAGTATCTGCCAAACTTAACCTCCTTTAAATTTTATTAAAATAAAGCAAAACATAGTTCATATATAGCCTGAGGTCATTAGTATAGCACCTAAAGGTAAACGCATTTTAATGATTCAGTTCTAAGACCAAACACTTAATAAATCCCACAAACATTTATCTGTCACGGCTGATAAAGCTGCTTTTTCTCAGAACCTGATTTAATACCATGGCAGCTGCCAAGGCTCAGCTACGACAATTTTTAAGGAAATGCAAGCTTCTAACGAGCAAGCTTTAAGCCATGGCTTGAGAAATCAAGTTTCACATGCCTTAGAGGGATGGTTTGTTTCTGAGACTCTGAAAGCACATAATGCATTCAGGTCTACTTTAAAATTACTGTATGAGGTAAACACAGTTACCAAAGCCTGGTTTATCGATCTAGCTCTCATATTGGTTAAAAAAACCCAAACAACACACACCACCAACAAAACTAGGTCACTTTCCAAACACAGAGAAGGTAAGGCAAATTACATTGGTATTTTTGTAGAATCTTCCCTAGTCCTGCCTCAGTGGCTGTGGCTGACATCTGTTACTTTAATGCCATTATACGCAGCCACCTTATGAATGGTAGCATATGGCGGGAGACAGATCAGGGCAGCTAGCAGCCTTCTTAAATGCTTCTGTCCTACAGCACAACACAAGCTTTGTAACAGGGTCTTGTTAATATGAAAAGCATAACAGCACCTACACAATAATCAAATTATTCTCACTTTGTGTTTTGTTGTGGGTTGTTTTTGTTTTGGTTTTGTTTTTGTTTTTTTTTTTTAAAAAAAGCATTTCTTAAGCAGGATAAAGAAGGATGTTATCCAGGCATACAAACAAATCACAAAAATGATAGCACTGAGAGCCACGTTCTCATTAGCAGCCTTACTGTGCTTAACACGCATGTTCTCTATGATACATATGAAACAGTTGCTCTAACTATTCGTACAAAACAGCCTTCATCAAAAATGAATGGTGGAAAAATTAGTGGCGATGAGTCAGTAGACACGCAGCTTATGACACCAATCTGTCAGAATCAGAAATCTCCAACAGTGACAATTCCAGTGACAGTGGGACTGACTAATTCACGAGCCAATTTTGCAAACCTTCCCATTACTAACAAGTGCCTCTCCTACCTGCCCAGAATAAGCTCTCTCATGTTGGTAAGATGAATGTAGAACTAAAATTAGTCATATGATGCTAACATACATTAGAAAATTAGACATATTGTACAAAATTGATTATTAAAAGACGTTATTTGACTGCCTTAAAACAATAAACCAAAACTAAACCAAAGTCAAAGCTCTATTATTAAGAAAAATTGATGTTGATTTAAAAAAAAATTCTAACAAATTAAATGCAATTATGTATTCAGAAAATACTTCAAAATTACAACTGAATGTTACAAGTATTTCCTAAAGTTGATAACTTTTTAAAGAGCTAATTAAATCTTTCTGACAACTGAAGTCATTGGTAGAAATGTGAATGATAAAGTAACTATTTCTAAATAGTTATCCAAAAATATAAACTACTGCAATAAAGCAGCTCAGAATTGAATGCAATAATCCACAGAGTAACAAGAAAAATTATTAATTTAACTTAAATCTTTAAAAATACATCTTTTGAGAAAAAAGAATACTTTTTTCCCAAAAAGTGAAAAAGATGATTATGCAAAAGTTAGCAAAGGAATACAAACATAGCCCTTCCACACATGCAATATGCATTCACAGTAGTAAAGAATCAAACTACGCATTTCAGAGGGATTCCTTCTCAGTTTATGTATGCAAAAAAGTTTTGCATGGGTTTTGTTATATTATAAGAATAATTGGATCTGTCTTCATGTCAAAAGCACACACCAATTTATCTACAAAACTTTGCAAATAGCTTCTTCAGGCTTAGTAGCATCATGTATGATACTAAGTACTCACGGTCCTTTTGCTGACACATTATTCTTCGTAACTCATCTACTTTGAGTACTTTTGTACCCCCTCATGTGTTTGAAAAAATCAAGCCTGTCCACACAGGAACCCTTAGTTATGAAGCAATCGCCGTGCATTTGTGCAAGACTAAAGAGAAAACCTCGATTAGCTCCTTTGAGGACAGAGGCTTCCTTAGAAACCTCAGCAGTAGAAAATTCAGAATACAAGATAAATATCTGAAGAATTTGTACTGCAGTCAGGCATGAGGCTTAGAGCTTCCCAGGGCCTTCACTCAAGAATGAAGTACACGTGGGAAAACAGTGCTTTCGTAGATGCATGTTGTTCTTTGTTTCTTGGGTAATAAGAGAAATCATTTTCACTTAAAACACTAAAGAGATCGCATGTAAGTAAAATGCTGTTTCCAGCTTAAAGTGTAAAACAGTATCTCTCCAAAGTCTGAATACCAGCTGCAATGAACATTTTCTTCACAGTTGGAAAGATGGCATGGAAAATTTGCTGAAGGTTTAACGGAGTCACATAATGACAGCCTAATACTTTATTTGTCACATCACTAACAAGAAAGTACGCAGACTTAAGACAGACCATTTTCAAGACTGAGAAGTTATTTCACATTTGGTACCAAAGGAGACCTGCTCAATTTTAAGCTTTGTCTATAAAGGCTAATATTTTAGTAATACAAAAATGGTTGTTCCAACTGCTAAGGATCTCCAAGACCAAAGTCACTTCTAGATTTGAGTACTAACAGTTAATTAAAAGAATTCCATGAAATAACTAGGAACAGATAGAAAGTAAAGGGGCTTTGTCTAAGTTTTCTCAATTAGCTTTTGGCTCCTTGACTGATGAGGAGGGGTGGGCTAGGGAAGGGAGTGAAGAACTATGATTCATTCCCCTTAGGTCAAACTGGGGAAACAGAAGACTCTATTGGTCCCTTTAGACTGGTGTGAGAGGAAACTGACTAAGCCCAACTCTACTGATCTTTCATTTTTTGAAGACATCATAAACACAGAATAATGAGAGAGGTGATGGACTACATGAATAACTAAGGAAGATGACCTCCTTTTTTGCCTCATTTCCTTCTCCAAACAATTTTTGGCTATCTGTAGAGAAAAAGATCAGAAAAGGCAAAGGGGGAAGTTGACTTATCTGACAGATCTACACTTTGACAATCAAGTAACTCGCTCTCCCATATTAGAACTGCTTCATCACATGTCTGCACACACATACCAGCCTTACTATGGGAAAGTAAGTGGGAAGACTTGGAGAATTGCTTACAAGGTGACTGGATCTGTTTTAGGTGGCCTTCACAGTTTTCTCTTCTACACTGGTTTGCAGAAAAAGCTTCCAGCTGATCTTAATATAAAGAGAAAAAAACACCCTAAAAACCCCTTAAAATTAACCACATGAACTACTGATTTGTTAGTATTTTAAACAGAATATTTTAGCCTAGACTTTTTTAAATTTTTGTTTTAAACACTTCCTTTAGGAAACATTAAGGAAAAAAAATGCATCATTTCAAATAATAAATCTCCTTTGTGACTAGTGTCACCACCTAAATTGACAATCTGAAAAATCTCCAAACACCAAGAGAAAAATACTGGAAAAATTTTAAAAAGCACAGAAGACACTTGTTGCACAAACCAGAATTATGCTATCGTCTGCTGCAGTCCTTCCAGTCCATGAGGCTAACAAAGAAAGCAGCCAAGCTCAGCTCAAAAAACCACTCCCACCTTATTTTCCATCATTGTTGTTTAAGGGCTAAAAAATAAACTAAAAATGAAATTAAGAATGTTTATAAGTGAAAACACTTTTTTTTTTTTTTTTCATAATTTATAAGCCAATACTGATACAAAACACTAAGAACACTGGCACTACACCTTTTGTGAAATCACTTGGAAAAGTTCCATTAGCAGATTTTCTCCTGCCATTATATAGGCACATTGGATCCAGCTTTTCCACAGGAAAAAAATATGGCTGGGGTTTTGTTTTATATTAGGTTTCGACACACTGGGCCAAAGTTTACAATACAAATAAATTGCCGTGAAATTCAATCCATATAATTATACTATGTATTTGTTTGTTAAAGAAGTATCATACATAGAACAATCAATTATAACTATTATATGCACACAAATCACACATAAATCTAAGGTAGTAAAATTATTTTTTCAGGCTCTAACATGAGTGCAAATGGCCATGCAATGCCTTAAAACTCCTTCGGTCTAAGATTTTTACTGCACTCCGTCTTCATATTTACTCTCTCATTATCTATGACAAAATTTACAGCACAGCAGCCCATATCTGTCACAGGAGTCAGTCTGAGCACTGTTCCTCCCTAGAGATGGAAAAATTTAATAATCCAGACAACACACACCAGGAACAGCATCCTCCCTTACGGCCAACTAACTGCCACTTTCTCAAATCGGAGCAACAGGCATACAGAACAAGGACTCTGGGAGTTACTCCTATGCTACAAAGTGCAGAAAGGATTAGAGGACCTGAACTCACCAGGAGGGATAAGGTACTGCACAGGACTCAGTCGAAACTGCGGGGGAATTCAGCAGGACCTAGTTTACCTGAGCTGTTTCAGACATCCTTGCATCACCCAGAGCCCTGCACTGTAGAGGCTGATACAGTCGGAAAGACTGACTTCAGATTAAGGTAAAACCTCTTTATTTTGCGTACAGCAAATCCGGGACACGCTGCACAGACTCTCTGGTTTGAAGGATAAATGTTTGGACTCTCTCAGGAAGACTTTCTGGAAGGTGGACCTTTCTTCTAAGAGTTACTGTATCAGACCCATTGAGAAAAAGTTAAGATCGTGAAAATTTCCAAGCAATAGACACATCCTGGGAGGGTCCTCGGAAAGGATGTTCTGGTTTCCTGTACCGCCCGGAGTATCAGGGCAGACACCAGCGGGCACGTAGGGCCAGCAGGAAACCACAGGGCTGAGACAGGATAGGCAAAGAAAGGCTGGCAAAGGAAAGAGCTGAGCCAACCACACCACCACCTTCCCAAAACAGGGAGGGGGAATACACACCGTTCACAGGCTTAAATCTCCCTGCTCTCAAACTGGGATCGTTATCTGGTAATCCACGTGACAGGTATAGGAAGCATTTAGGAGCGTATAGGAACAGGTATATGCTGTTCGTATGGGAAGCGTTAACTAATCACGAGAAACAGGAGCAGGGGCCATACATGAGAAGCAGCAGTGAAGGATTTGCTTTGCCATCAACACAAGTATTGTTCTTGGCAAATACAGACGGCACACCAATCTAGTAACATTCAGCATCCCCTTCCTCTCCAGACACATTACAGAGTCAGTCACTTTATGAATTTATTTCCTAAAATAAAAGTAAAAAAAATAAAAATATTTACAGACCGTACTGATTGGCACCTGAAATGTTTTTGAGACTGGGGTGGGGTAAACACAAAGGGATTACGTACTTTATTTTGGTAAGTTACGTCTTATCCTAAAAAGTTCTTTCATGTGCAAACATTTGACAAACAATTTAGTTACAGCATTAATGTTTAAAAGGAATATTCTCAGCTCAATGCTGAGCATCTGAAGATTCAGCTTCATGATTTATTCAAAAACCTCTTAAAAGGCCAGGACATATTGTCACTGCAACAGCTGCTCTTAAGGCTACAGAACTAAAACTTACTAGGTTGCAAAACCTGATGTATCATTACCTCAGATTTCGACAGTAAAGATCTATTAATAGTATAATTTTTAAAAGAAAATATTTATTTATCAATTCAATCACAGAATCATAGAAAGGTTTGTGTTGGAAGGGAAAGATAAGACGGCAATCTTTCTAAGTCATTCCTTTCTCCTTACGCACAAGGAACAGAAGTCCACTCTACTGAACAGAAAAATGCCATTATATGCAGAACATAAGAATCAGAGGAACAATGGTACTGAGCTTTCCCTAAGATTTATTAAATTGAAGTAAAAAAATAGCATGGAGATGACTTGGTTATGGTTTACTGTTTTTGAATAAACACTTGGGAGAGCATTAGAAGGCAAACAATTTAGAGAGAATGACTGATTCAATCTCTCAGTTTAAAAAAGTATTTCTGTTTATTTAATCCTTGACTTGACCTTAGAGAATTCAAATTACAGACATTTTCTTTTGTTGTGGGCTTTTTTGGAAGCACTTAATCCTAACTTAACATTGCTACATTACATTCCTTTATGACTGAAATTGATATAAGAAATTAATGATTTACTACAATATTAGAAATCATTAAATCAAACAATACTTAGAATCACATAATGATAGAATAGTTTGGGTTGGAAGAGACCTTAAAGATCATCTAGTTCCAACCCTCCTGACATAGGCAGGGAAACATAAAAAAAACCAAAACCAACAAACTTTGGTACCATACAGTTAAATTGAAGAACCTTAAGTTCATCAGTTTCCACACCTGAACTTACAAATTCATTTTTTAAAATAAATGTTTCTTTAAGTATGTGTATTAACACAAAACCATGAGGCTACATTCCACAACATATGTTGGTATTTTTAATGGACATCAGTTTCTTTAATATTTACCCAGTTTTCAACACATCTGTGCCAAGACATCTTTAAATGAGACATTAACTCTAGAGTAATTAAAGAAACCAGATAATATTTCATTCATTCAAAGAATGACAAGGTATCCTCAATTTTTCTTTTCCAATTAAATTGAAAAGAATGTTTAAAAAGTAGATGTTCCCCATGTAAATACTTCACAAAACCATTAACTTTGTCCAAACGCCAACCACCCCATTGATTCCATTATCGTAAACAAAACTGGTTATGGGAGTCAAACATGAGGTTGGTGACTACTTAAAGAAGTATTTCTCTGAAGTTTCAGTACAGTATTATTTTTAATTTCCCAGAAATTCAGCGATCCTTTTCACAGTTATAAAGGTTTTGCTGAAACTCTGCAAAAACTTACTTCCAACTTATCTAGACAGCACCTGTATGACTGTAAGTAAATGCCACCTACAACTGTGTCTCTGGAGGTACTTGTTATTTTATGTCAAAAATGTAAAATTTTTGGAATGAAAGGTATGAAAATCTATAGAAGACTTGAAGAACAAAGCTGATTTTACATCTCCTTCACCCTCACAGTATAAACCTAAATCCTGTCTCGAAGCAGTCCTCTCTAAGAAATTCTGACAAACATACTTGATTGGCATATGCTATGCCTAAAATGTTCATTTACTTTGACATTTTCCACAAAAATAAACTTTTGCATTATTCCAATTACTATCTAAATTGAACTGGGACCTTTTTACAGTCTATCTTCTCCCACAAGAAAAGCCCACAAGCTTATTCCCCTGAAGCAGACTACATGCTACAACTATGCTCACGAAATGAACTTGCATGTTGTCATGGTTTGATGTGGAGGGGGGGTGGTTCTGGTGGCAGGAGAGGGGTTTTGCTCCCTGCGACCTCCCCGGTTTTGGAACCGGGTTAGGTTTGGTTCCAGCCACCAGATCAGACTGCCATCCCCCTCGGGATTGAGCCAATAGGGCGCCTCTGCGAATTGCCCTATTTAAGTCAGGACAAGGGAACCGGAAAAGGTGCTTCGCCCAGGATCGAGCAGAGAAGGGAGGAGGGCACTGCCCCCGCTCCCTGGCTCCTGGCCGGGCAGCTGCCTGCGTCGGGCCGGCACCGCCCACGGAGAATGGCGGCGGCGGAGCCAGCTGGGGAACTCGGGGGCACCCCACTCCCGGGGTGCCCACTGGGCTGAGTTCACCTGGAGAGGACTGAGATCTGAGAGAAACAGCTGCATCGACAGCAGGTCAGTGAGGATGGAGCGGGAGGAGGTGTGCCGGAGCCGAGTTTCCCCTGCGGCTGATGGTGAGATAGCAGGCTGCCCCCTGCAACCGGGACGGCCTCGGTGGAGCAGAGACCCACTCGCAGCCCGTGGGGAGAAGATGCCTGAGCCTGAGGATGGTCGTGTTGGGGTGCACGCCAAGGCAGAGAGGCATCTGGAGTCTTCGTGACAACCCACGCCGGAGCGAGTGGCTACAGCTCCCTAAGTACCCGAGACTGTGGTATAGCCCACACCGGAGCAATCTGTGGGGAAGGATTGTTTCCAGTGGGCTGGACTCACGTTGGAGAAGTTTGTGGATTTTTCCTCGTGGGTAGGGGATCCATTGGAGCAGGGGAAAAGGGTGTAAGGACTCCTTCTCCTTTAAGAAAGAAGCAGCAGTAACAGCACGGAATGAACTGACCTGCACTCCCCCAGTCCCTGCCCCTGTGCTGCTGGGGGGAGGAGGTAGAGCCGGGAGGAAAAGGAAGGGGGGGGGGGGAAGGTGTCGGTTTTAAGATCTGGTTTTGTTTCTTTCTGTCCTCTCGAGTAATCAGTTTTTGTTTCCCTTTGTCCTTCTAAGTAATCATTAATAAACTGTTTTGCTTTGAGAAAAGCTCTGCCTGTTTTGCCCAGGACCATGGTTGGTGGGTGCTCCCTCTGTTCTTGTCTCAACCCTCAGTCCCTTTGGTGTTTTTTTTTCCTCTCCTCTCTACTTTATTGGAGAAGGAGAGACTGTGTGAGTTTTAGTTGCTGGATCAGCCTAAAACCACGACACATGTGTTTGTACAGATGACGCTTTTCCCATTGCTTAAATGGTTACGTTTGCATTTTTAAAAGCATCCCAAACAAACATTATTCCTCCTCTAGTAAACCATACTTCACATAGAACTGGTTTTGTTACATTTTTTACGATTGTTTTGATAGAGCATTTTAATTAGATTTGATTTTTTTTTCCAGAATAACAAATTGCTAATTTTCTCATCAGAAAGGCAAATCCTCCTTTTTGACATTGCAAGGACTGTTAACATCAAATGAAAAATCTAAACCTTTTATTTCAGATTTTTTCCTAATTTTATTTAGAGGAAGCACACACACCCCAAAGCGTTCTAGGGACCCTCTAGACGAAGTTTCACAGTCAATCTCTCCAAACTCAAGCTGCTCCAAATGAAGAGCATAGATCTTTATGACAAGAAGTACACCCAGAAGCATGACAAATTAGAAAGTCTCATCAGCTCAACCCCTCCATCTTTCCCAGAAAAGAAGGCACTACCAAGATGCCGGTATCACGTCTTAACAGGGTGGGGAAACTGGAATATGCCTCTCAAGTCAGGCCAGCACAGGCTGCTCACTGCATACTTCTTTTCCGTACCACTGAAGTTTTAGATTTTGAAGCCAACACCTCCAAGAATTGTAAAACACAGCATCAAGAAGAAAAATCCCTCACGAGGTCCTAAATCTATAGTTTTGAAATTCTGATCCAGCTTTTAATCATAATGTCCAGCTAACATGCACTTTTTGTCAGCAGATCTCAAAGTCTAGTCTTGTAGCGCTAAACGTCACAGTTGCTGGCTGTGATTTGCCAGCTACACATGGCAAATCAGACAGAAAGACGAGGTGACGTGCTGGAGCCAGGAACAAAACCCCTTTACCTCCTAGGTCCCACCAGGGAGCTCTGCTGGAAAGGCCACACTGGCTCTCCATGCTGACATTCAGGAACATTTCCTCCCCAAAATCACAAGTTACACAAAAAATTAACGAAGCACAATCCTGAAACGTTACCAAACACTACACCTCTACACTGCTGACTGGGATCCTGACAAACTAAGGCAACACACCTCAGACCGCCGTGCTGCCGATTACTTGCTGAGCTTTCACAAACATCGGATCTAGTACGCGGCAGATAAAACCCTGACATTATTACGATTCAAACAAACATTAGTTTTTTGAAATCTACTGAGTGCTGCTTCAGACAAAACCCAACAATATGCAATAGTAGAGGCATTCAGCTATTCATGTCACAACTGTTGGCCACTGCACCACCCATCAGCATCTGTTCCAGTCTTACCTGGTAGATATCAGAAAGGCTGCTGCTTCCTGAATCACTAGTGATGCTACATCCTGAGTGACTAGAAGAGACGTGGGTCACCTGTGGGTGGAGACTGTCAGTAAGGTGCAGCTTTGTGAAATCTGCAGGAAGCTATAGGTGGAGCAGAAAAAGCATCATTACAATTTGAGGTAGACACACAGCAAAATAAATTTAAAGCATTCATGTCACACTTTACTCTCTGCCAGTACCAAGTGTCTTGAGAAAACCATTGGGGCTTGAGAATGCAGTTTTAAATTTTAAGTTTCACAGATTTTTTTTAATTCATGCAGAGGTCAGCAAAATACCACCAAATTGCTGCAAACATAAGAGATTTTTAAGACATGTATCTGAGGACAAACACCAGTGAAGCAATAACCCTTATGCCAAAACTCCTCAGTATCTTGCCACGGTGTTTGGAATGAATTAAAGTGCATATGAATATTGTGTTAGTTTCAATATCAATGGTTTCCTGTAGAAGAGGAGTAACAGCGAGTAAAGTCACATAAAAAACCAAACAAGTGCTGCTTTGGATTTGGCTAACTCTTTTGCTTCTGAAGTTGAAAAAGTACATTAGAGACAACTAAAGTTCAAGCCACTGAGCTATCTGTTATACTTTGAGCCAAATAACATGACGTCAAAGAGGACATGTGAGAAGACTGGCACAACTGCAAAGAGCTACAATCCTGAAATGAGTTTGCTCCCATGCATCGTTGAAGGACGAATCGAGGCATTATATTCGATCATTTAACAATCATCCACTAGATGTGTGATGTATTTTTAATATTGTTTTATGCACACAGCTCCCATTGAAAATCTTTAAGAACTGTAAACATTGCCAGACTGCAGAAAGTGAACTTTGATAATGGAAAATGTTTACCATCTGAAGAAATATTTAAATGCTAATTCAGAGACAAATCACTCCTCTCCCCAAGAAGCCTGCATCCCACCACTAGTTAACGAAAGTATGTTAATATATCAAATTTGGTACGCAATAAATGCTTCAATTATTTAAATTTCAATTATTTAAAAAAAAATTTGCTCATTTCTTTGTTTCAGGGCAGACAAGGTAGATCCTCTCTACAGAGGTGTGTTTTACAACAACAACATCATACACAATGTGTCCAGCCACATCAGTTACGAATGCTACCTTGGCACAATGAAATAAAATAAGAGCATTTGTAATAGTCCATCAGTATAAAGGTTATGAAAACAGTCATCTGCAAGTCAAAGAAAGTGTGATTGCGAAAATTATTAGCTCTATACAGTTAAAGGTATTGAATGATTTACTGCTGTTTGCCTGGTTTAAGTCTGTTTATGGAACATGCCCTGAAAGAACCTTGGCTTTAGGATTTGTGGTAAAAGCACAGACAATTAGAAACCTTAGTTTATATAGACTGTCGTTTCCTGTTCTAACACACCTGAAAATTATTTTTTCCTTATCACAGCATGACTGCACCAATGACAGCAAAAATGGCTATACTTTTTAAGAACTTTTCTTAATATTTTACCTCAAAGAGAGGCTAAAATCAGACATTAATAATCCTAAAAGGTTCCGGTAACCCCAGCTAGAGTTTGATCGTCATATACCAATTCAAAAAAGAAAGGGCAATTAACAAAAGCAATACTTTAATACATACAGTCATGGAGGCTGCCTCTAGAAAAAATCTAATTATGCTCACCACTGTGGGATGACTACCAGAAGCAGAAAATACAGTAAAAGAAGTGCATTAGTTATAGTATCTGTTTGTCTCTGCTACTTCCCTTTTAATCTGTAAATCTGAATTAGCACAAACTGAACAGTATTTACTGATATTCAGGCCATTATACCCATTTTTTTTATCTTGATCCAAGTCATTCTACAAATAAGTATATGTTTCATAGGTAGAATGCATAGTAAATGAATGACCAGTTTTTGCAACGTGTTGATGAATGCTCCTAAAAGTACAATCTCTTAGAATTAAAATCGCCCAGGTTTATTTCCAAGTAGAAATCTTATATAATATTTTGATACATGCACAAATCATTTAAGATTTGCACATTTAATAACTCAAAGATACAATATTTGAGAACTTTACATTTTACAAGTAATAGATTTCAATCACAAATGAATATTAGCTCCATAGGGAGGTGCATAGCAACACAGTCTTGAGCCCAGCCAAACACGTTCTTCATAGTGCCCTCAAATAGCACCAAGTATTAACAATTGCATTTATTTTTATCAATGCAATAAAAATTCTTAAGAATCCAGCTAGTATGCTAAAAAATGAAATCAAGCTATGTTTAATATAATGACTGGCATTTAGTGTTTTGAATGAACAACAAGGGTTTGTTTTGGTACTACACGAGCAATAGGAAGAGGCAAGGGATACTACAATAACTGCTGAAACACATTGCAAATAAAAGCAAGGCTTCTGAATTTTTTTGACTGTAGACAGTCAGCTGAATGTTTGGTGATTACTGGTTCAGAATAACTCCTCAAGTCAAAGCCATGCTGCATGAGCTGGACTTGCCAAGCGGTGACAGCAGAAGATCAGAGCAGGCATGTTACTTAGGGCAACCTAACTAGTCACTTTGAATCCTAATCAAACAGGACTATTCACAAGCAGAAAGCACATGCTCACATCTTTGCAGAATATGACATCTCTGCTACATGCCCGAAAGCGGCATCCACTTCGACTGCCCTACCCCCAAATAAATTAAGGTGAGAAGTTGTGCAAGGAAAAAAAAAAACCAAACCCAAATTAAATAAGTTGAAACATTAAATTGTGAACTCAAGGAAAGAGCATGTGGAATATATGCATTTCTATCTTAGTCACACACTGCTATTTAAAATATTTCATGTACGGATTTGTACACAATAGGGAAAAAAGTAAGCACTAGGCAACAAAAACCCACATGTGCTTAAGTCTGCTATGTAAGAGGCTACATCTGTCACTCCTGAAGCACAATGTTTGGTAAATGGTTTCGGTAAACAGAGCAAGAATAAAATGCAATGTTCAACACGTCAGTAGTGCCAGCAACCAGCACCAAGGTGTCTGACCCACACCAGGGTATTTACATCTAATGTCTTACTTGCAGTGGGACATGATTAGTAAATAACATCATGAAACCATGCTGTTGTATCTAGCAAAAAAGTGCTTGAAAACATCAATCTCTGCTTTTGGGAAACCTATGACAGTTAACTTCACTACAGCAGCTATACTTGATGTGCTACTGAATATCACTTTATTATGAATTTTAAGCACTGTGCTTGTATTCAGCTATCATTCCATTCAACAGTTTGGTATTTAGTACTACAGTAAAAATAAAGGGTTTCTTGGAATGTTTTAAAGCATGTACACGTTTTATCTTCCAGACCATGCAGCAACAAGAGACAGTCTAAGGACATACCCTTTGCCTCAGTAACATCACCTACCACAGGTGGAACCCACCACACCTACCACCACAAATTGCATCAGAACTGAAGCATCATTTTTATCTTGTTGTCCATTTTCATTAAATGACGGCTAGTTTTAAGGAGTATATTGTCTATTTTACATAACAACCACTTATTTTTCTGCAACGGTGCTAAACTACAGCTTTACTGAAGCCAGCAACTACAATGTTTCTTAACTTCATAACTGAACACGTGGAGTCGCAGCATCAGAAGGAACTACTAGACAGAGTAAAACATAGCAGGGGGATTTAGAAAAATTAGTACATGATTTGTTCCTAAGTAAATAAGGTTTCAAAACATATTATATATACATTACATTAAATAATAGTCATTAAAAGCATCAGATAACTGTCCTGATAACCTGTTTTCAGGCCAAACTTTGTAAGTGAGAAACATTAAGGCTGCATATGCATAGATCTAATGAAGTAGAACGGGGTCAAAAGTGTTTTAATACAAAACACATACCGATGAAATGCTTAACACCAAAGCCCTGATCTTAATTTGATAGATGTCCAAACAGTATTTTACAAATATACATGTAGCTTTTAATGGTGCTTTTAATGCATGCGTACATACGCTCATTGAAATAGTTTACACATTTATGGAAACCAGAGGAAAACAGTACATGTGGGAACTCCAGCTTTTACTTCTGAAAACCCTAAAACAAATGAAAACTTAAACAATTATGTGAAACTATCTTAAGGGACAAAAGATATCTCCATTTTTCAGCTGTACAATACCTTAAACCCTATCACATCTTCCTATCTTAAAAGCAGCATTTTATTACTTCCACCCTCAAAGTGAGTCACCGCTTTATGCATGCAAAGCTAACAATTACTTTGCTCTGAATATGTTCCTCCTATTTAAGAACATCATGATTTTCTCCTTACTCTACAGCATGCCTTTCTGTATAACAAAGGGCAACTTCTATTGCAACTTCTACTCAAGAAATTATTGGGCTCGTCCTACTAATACAGTATTTTAAGAAAAAAAAAAGGACATATTTTCAGAATATTACTGGACAGAAATTAAAATGTTTTGGATATAGCATAAAAGGTATGAAACCAGCAAAACATGATGAATGATAGCAAAAACTTGTCTTCATCTAAATAATATTACTCTGTAGGTTTTGTTTGTTGTGAGAGGTTTTTTGTTTGTTTTCTGTTTTGTTTTGATGGATTTTTAAATGCAGTTGTATGTGAAAACAAGTATAAATGCAACAATGGGAAAGACAGACACAAGAATGTAATTTTAAAATACCAAAGGAATGCCAGTTGGAGAGCTCAATATACCATTCATTTTAGAGCAAACGTATCAGTAAGTATTTTATAAACAAGGTCCTCTACTTGAAGACCAGTCAGCACTTCACGTAAGATTTATAAAGCCTGCAAAACGACTCAAGTACATCTGCAGAAGATGGAATTTAGAGAGAGAAGGTGTGACTTCTGTTACACAATTCCAATGAACGATCCCTATAGGTATTAAGTTCCATTGAGACAGGTCAAGTAAGTACGGTAGACATACGAAACACAAAATATCATCTTTATAGCCTCTATTTCAACTTTCTAAATTCAAAGAAATGCAAGCAAACACCAATTCTTCAGCCTCTAACACAGGCATCTGAGCGCTTACTCTGTACCGCCTCTTTACTAATAAAATTCTATAATAAAGACACTAATACAAAAAAAAGTTGTTTATTATTTTATGGATTACACACTTAGTCTCACAAATCTAAATAAGTAAATTGCAAAGTTATTTTGGTATGTCTGTATCTTTTCTTAAGGTAGAGCAACAGCAGCCAAATAAAATACATATACGTCTTAGTTTTTCTTTTTTTTCCCCACCAAGAGAGAAATTTTTAAATGTTTATTGCACTACACGAATGTAGATCACCAACTCAGTATTCTTCAGTATCCTATCAATCAGTAAGATTTTATTTCACTATTTTATGTAATGCTCAGTTTTTTATTAAATGCTTTTAAGTCTGTTGCATGCATTTTAAGGATATACCCAGATTCATGATATTTAACGACTGAAGGAAGAAATACTTCTAATAATGGTGGGTATCATCAACATGCTATTCAACCTAATTCTTTCACTAAGCAAGAGAGACATCAAGAAAAACATTTTTATGGTTCAGTGATTTAAAACACAGCAGTCAATGTAAGTAATTACAGAATAATAAAGTAATTTCTATTGATCCTGTCTACAGACATGATGCAGGCTGACATGTCCAGTGCAGAGTTAAACTTAAAATAAAAGTTTTAAACTATATACAGGTCAAATTAGGGTGCAATTCCCATGAAAGCAGGATTTTCTTGTACTTAGAGGTGGGATGGAAAACATTAAGAAGTTTCTATATATTTTCTCTGAAAACTTCAGTGAGAGTTAAATAAAACCTTCTGACTTGAATTATGTCTTCTGTGTATCATTCATATGTATTTTAAGTCTCACACTTTTCCTCAAATAGACATCTTTATATGACACTGCGGCTCAAACTTCATGAAGACCTTGTCTTAAAAATGTTCTTCATCTTGAGTACAACATAAGACACAACCCATGTTCTAAAAATGTTGCATTTGGGTAGTATTGCTGTTAAGCAGGTGTTCATATACAAAGCCCATAGCAGAACACCTCTAACAAAAAAAAGCATTATAATGAACTTTTCTGGCAAGCTCTTAACATTTTTATGCACCGATACTTTGCTATAGGTAGTCCCCATAAAACTATTCTGAAGTTTAAGTTAATGCAGCGTGACCTGCTCTTGGGGAGAGCATGAGACGAAGCAAGTACACAGGAACTTCATTTGTTTCCTTTACAAAACACACGGTGACTGCCACTTACTGCACATCTCGTAGCTCTCAGCAGCTAATCCTATGAGCATTGTAATGCATTGAACATAATTATCCTTTGCTTGAAGGATTATTGACTTCTGCAGAGGGACAGAGGTGGTGAAATGTAAATGGCTATCTGGGGAATGGAGAAAAGCTCTCAGTGACAACTGTTTTCAAAGGAAAGTCTGAAACGTATCATTGACACACACCCATTCTTATTTAACATAACTACCTTTTCTGTTGTAGGACCACGTCTGTTAGTGTTTGCTTTTTGCCTTCTTCAGGAAATCTGGCATAAGCAATATTCCTTCCACAAACATGAAAGTCAATTTATTGGCAACAGTTCAAATGATGCGAAAAGCAAAAATTATACCATACAGGTATTTGCAGTGACTGTGAACCCAGAATACAAAAAAAAAAGCAGAATAGATTTGAACTAAATCATACTAAACTGAACTAAATCATGCTAAATAATTTTCCAAAGCTCTTCTCAAGTTTTTGAAATTCTGAACTCAAATGTTTTTAATTATTTAAAACAGCAACAAATCTGCAACATCAGAATATTTGTATTTAGAATCTTACTCAGGTCTGTCTCAGTCATAAAGTACCTGGTAAAAGTGTTAACTTCTTCATTGGGCAACAAAGGATAATTCAGTCGTTTCAAAATACGGAATCTGTGGTGGTTTTAAAGTTAAAGCAGTGGAGCAGTTCCGCTCCAAGGATCAAACTAAAAAGACCATTCCACAACTGTTTGGACTGTGGATATATGTTTAAGTACTGACAACTCTGACAACCTCAACCACATGAAGAAACATGGTCTGCTAAAGTTTTTCCCAAACAGTGCAGTGGAAGTGAAACCTTGCAGAAGGGAGTACGTAGGATTTTCAGGTCTTCCTCCTCTTTATTCATTAAGCATCTGATATTTTATATTGATCTCTTTGGTTTGTTTCATGAGGTATCTACAATTTTGATCAGACCCTGTTCTTAGTCACTTTGAACTACTATGAAAAGCAGAATCTCTATTCCAGTATATCATGTCTGCTTATTTACAAGGACATACTATACAACTCTCGGTAGCACCCCGCTGTCTCACCGAGCACTCGCATTCAGAGCCTGCACAGCTCACACCTGCACACAAACTAACAGCTGCCCAAAAATAGAGAATAAAATTGGGACGGGAATTCATGTTGTGGAAATCTACCTAATGAAAACTGGCAACTAGGGACAGGCACTCAGTGATGACTGTAGCTTAGGCTGAAGGAAAGATCATTCTGATGCATTTCAATTGAATTCTGAAATATCTCTAGGATAGGAGCATAGAAAGCTGAGCTTGACCTGAAGCTCAGTAAAAGCTCCCCATTATTTAATAGCAGTAGATGTGGAGGACAAAAAAATGAACAAAGCCTGGCTTTGCAGAGATCTCTCCCTTGGGAATAACTGATTTTCATACTAACATAATGGATGTTCCACTGATGTTTTTCCCACAGATATTTCTAAATATTTCTTCTTGTGGCTGTTTAGGTGTTTAATACATGGAGAACTATTGCGGGCTGGAAACTAAACAGCCTACTTTCAGGACTTGTGGAGACCTACAAGATTAGATTTTGAACTCTTTGACTTGTTACAAGTAACTGTGGGAGAGGAAGGAACCGAGAACCTGGTCACAAACTTTGTTTCCACAGGAAATCAGACAAAAGATTTATGCCTAAGGATGTAAAAGTAAAAAAAGTTCAAGAACACTTTACATAGGCACATATGTTTACAGGAAATGTTAATTTCTATATTTTCAAGCAAGATGCTTTAATCCTGCAGAACACTTGAATTGAGGGGACGCTCATTATATCTCGTATACAGGCTCATTTTGGGTTTCTGCACAGCAGTCTAACCAGCGTACGCAGGGGATGCTGAAGAGTAATTACATCAGCAGAGGTAAAACTGATGGCACCTGCAGCCAGATTTTATTTTCAGCTTTAAAGCAGCCCTCGGGATTGAAAAAACCGCTATAGGTAAGCAATGAGTCTAGCCCAAAGGTGAAAACACCTATCCTGGACACCTTTTAAATGGTTAATGCAAAGATCTATGATACATACACTATTTCAAGCGTCGAAGCCTCCATCACTAGAGTGTTCCTATACCATGCGTTGCTTTTTTTGTTTTATACCTGATCACAGAGTATTCCATTTCATTACAGCACTCCAGTCAATTTAACTAAGCTTGGTTAAGTTCTTCAAACATTCATGAGGGGAGACCTCAGTTTTGAATTGCAGTTGTTAATCTGAACTACCACGCTTTACTATTGAACTACAGCACTGAATTTTACTGCACTGAACTAAGTTACAATAGTAAAAGAAACTGAAGTGAATTGATTCTAGAATAAAGAAAAATTAAATTAACAGCTATCCAAGTAATTTTTATTTTTTGAAGATGGAATATGAAAAAAGATCTAGGAAAGATCTTAGAATTCTTCTCTTTCCAAGTCGGGGGGGGGGGGGGGGGGGGGGGGGGGGGGGGGGGGCGGCGATGGGGACCAAATGTGGTGGCAAAACCTGCTGGTGCAAGATGTTGTTGGTGATGACTCCTACTCAAAGTAAAAGAAATAAAATGCAGTACAAGAAGATGCGAGATCAGGCACTTGGAGACAAACCCAACAATCTAGGAACTTATCTGTCAGAAAGGACTGTGAAAAGAGTTCAGTCTATCACCTAATTAGAAGGTGACTGAACTGTTAAGGTGATGCAGCAGAAGAACCCCAATGAGATCACAGCATGCATCATTCAGAAATACAGAACTTCTGGGCTCTTCTCCATGGCCCCAGCAGAGACCTTATTTGGAAGTGTTGCTCACATTCGCAGCTACATGTTTTAAGTAAAGATGGACGTAAAGCCATACACATACATAAGAATCAGAGCAGAACTATCAGGATTATCAGAAGAAAAACTAGTATTTGAGAAAGTGCAAGAGGAGAAGGGCTTATTCAGCCCAAGCTGAGAGAAGGTATGAGCACTACCTAGAAATAGGAAAAGAAGTATTTCCAGAAAATGGCGATGCAGGTGCAAGGCCTAACGAGCAGGAAGTTGAAAGAAGGTTGCAACTTCATGAACCACAGATTCTAAAAACCAGACTCAACAGGAGCTGTGTGTGGTAGAGAAGGTTTTCAAACTGAAGCTAGACAAAGTTATGGACGTGCCGTGCAACAGTGTGTAACGGCAGTGACCCAGAAAATCCCTTCCAGATCCAGTCACTCCTCCAAGCAGAAAAAATCTGAAGCCAGTCTGGTTTTTGGTTTGTTGGGGCGTTTTTTTTGCTGTTTGTCTTGTTGATTTTGGTGTTGGTTTTTTTTCTGTTTTGTTTGGGGTTTTTTTATACATATACTTATCATTCAGAAGCAGACTAACCAAAGGAGGAAAAGACGACAAAAATCAACTTATTAACGTCATAACATTTTAGATTTTCTTACTGGTAGCTTCTTAGTAAAGACGTAAGTACTCTGTACACTTCCAACGAAAATGTTTTTAAAAGATACAGATACGTAGGGAGTTGCTGTGGACAGATGCAAGAATTGGAGATTGCCATTTTTACACCGAGTCTTACCTCTATAAAATACCAAGTTCATTGAAAGAAATTTGATGAAGATTTAAATAGGGATATGACAATTCACAAGTAATTAAATGTAAAATTTTTCTGAAGTCTAACGGCTGCAGCCATGTTAATGCCACCCTGGGAGTTTTAACTGAAGGATTATCTTTGCTTTATAGTATCAAGGAACAGTTCATGAGAAAAGTATTGGGTTTTTTTCCTTAATATGACGACTTCGCTTTTCAGTAATTTAAACAATAGGAGATGAACACGCATAATTTCTTCTGCTAATGACTGGCTCCAAGAAAGAAATCATGCACTCCAACTACTTACTTTCCATGTGCTTGCTCTACAATGCAAGTTTCCTCTATTTTCCTTGTCTGACAACGAAAGATGCACACTTTTGCTTCACCTCAAGCAAAAAAATGAAGAAAAAATACTGCAAGATACATATTCTCAACACACAGGAGGCTATTAAAGCACTTGCTCGACCTTGTTTTTATGAATATTCTGATTGTAATATTCTTTAACATAAAGCAAAAAAGTGTGCCACCATAATAAAAGTTTTGAGATTCTTCATTGCATAATATTGAGCATTTCAAAATGATACAAATTTTTTTAAAAATGGCTGGTAAAAAGACAAGGCAAATAATTTTGCTTAAACATGGGGAGGATATTTTCAAAAGAAGGTTATTTTTGAAAGAAAGATTACAGATAATACTTCTGAGACTGACATACAGAGAGCAAAAACGTTTCATATTTGCATTATAAAGTAACGTATGTAATATCTCACTGTTTTTCTGGATAACAAAAATAGCACAGCAAGACGATGACTACTCAAAATATTTTTAAATGACAAGCATTTCCCTTTATACATGACTGATGTTGCAAAATCTTAAAATAGTATGATTTACCTTATCTACGATTTTTTTAATGCTACACTAAAATGTCTGCTACTAAACAGCTTTATTACTTATTTTGTGAGTTTTGAAAGTGCAACCTTACTCATGCCATAGCAATATAACAGCAGCGAATGTTGCTATAACGTCCCCAGCTTTGCTTGCTACATTATTTTATTCACATTTTCCTTCATACAGTAGCCAAAGAAAATTAATGAAAATTTTTCATGCTGACACAAACTTTAAACTCTATATGATATCATTCCTAATACCCTCAGAGTTTCTATTTTGTCACACAGAACAAGACTCTGACTTATTTGAACTACTATGAATATTTACTAGTTTGGACAAATATGTGTATGTGTGTGCTCACTGTGATCATAGGAAAGGAAAACGCAAAAGATAATTTTTTGGTTTTTTTCACCAAAGAGCCTTTAGGAAGTGCAAAGATGTTCCCTGAACTCCAGAGCACGGTGCAGTAATAACTGGGCAAAGCCATTTAAAAATTATTTACACAAATCAACACAGAATCATCTTTTACATTAATAATATTTCCACTGAATTTTGAAACAACCTGCAGAGCTTTTCTTTGTCGTCTAAGTCAGTTATTCAAAACTGTAATATCAAATACTAAGCTCAATTAGCTTTATTTAAAAAACAATAAAATAAAAAATCACCTAACATTTCCAAACGTCCACAACAACATATTCACAAGGGATAGTTTCCCAACTTCCATCAACGACGAAGCAAAACAAGAAGGCCCTACATGGTGCCTGCAAAAACCAAGGCTGCTTTCGAGCAATGAGACATCATCAGTTTGAAGCACCATGTTATTCTGCTTAAAATGCTGACATTCAGATGTGACTTCCAGAAATTCATCTATTTGTCTGTGCAGGTGTGCACACACAGTTTATATCAGCCCTTACCTTCCTGCCTTAGATAAACAGCATTCTAAAAATCACAATTCATGTAGCAACTTATATATTTCACTGACATAATGAAATATTTCAATAGTACCTATTTATGAAGAGATTTTAAATCACAGATTGCCAAGTTGCAGAAAAAATAAGTAGCACAGAAATCAGCTGGAATATTAGGACTGATAACTGAAGCCCATTCTGGAAAAAAAAAAAAATCAGTGAAGTTCATGAGTTTTTTTCTCCCACCTATCAGAAGATAAGCTATGGAGACCCAGGATGTGTGCATGTACATCACCTACTGCATTGGTCACCTTGCAATAACCAGAAAAATTGAGAACCAAATTTATAATAGCAGTAGAATGGGTTTTGCTATAACACCCCATGATGCAAGAGAGTAAGAAGGTTACTCTTCCCCAGAGAAGTGGTGGACTTTTTAGTCATTTACTACATTAAACATGTTCTCTCTACATGCCTAATTGAATAAAACCCCAGCTGGAACACTGCACTTAAAAAAAACCCCAAAAAAAACGTAAATCACATTACTCTAACTCAGGAATTCCTAAATTTAGTTTTCCCTGGGTACCATCATCACAGAAAGAATAGTCATGTATGATACTAATGGAAGTGGCAGGTGTAGGAGTGACATTTAACTGTCTAAACAACTTCTTCCTTGAACAGGAAAGAGGGAGATAACTAGATTTTCTGTACACTACTGCTGACATGCATGCCACTGTGAAACAACACTTTAGTATCCATATATTTAGGAATAGCAGGCATTTGGGGACCTTGGAAACTCTCTGCTCAATGGAAACATCTGAAATTCTTTTCTCTGAAGTGCAAGAAATCTCTCATCTTCTCACAAATCTAACAAACAAACCACAAAAAAAACCCACACCATTATCCAACCTAAAGAACCTTCTGTTTTGAGAATAAGCAAGACTGAACAGGACAAACTCCTACCGTCAGACAACAGAAATGTTTGCAGAAGTCATACACCAACAGGCAAGGAAAGGTACACCTAGCATACAGGCTTCTACGGTTACAGAAACTAATGCTGTTTTCATTTCAGTTTGCTTCTTATTCTGCTCCTACAGCCACGAACAGCTTCACTTCTAAAAGAATTAGCATGAGTCTTCTCTGTTGCCTTAAAAAATTCTGTGGACCACCATTGCCAGACATGAAGCTAATTATTTAAGTAGGAAACTTTACAAAGGCTCCGAAATCTATAAATTCATGCATTTTCCTTTTCTGTGTGGTTCCTTAAAACTGAGGACAACAGAAAAAAAATTCTTCTACATTCTTTATGGTTATTTCAAACAAAAGCCCCCTATAGTCAACTTCTTATACAAAGGCCAAAAATAACTAGCCAAATATCCACTGGTGATGTGGGTCAAAACTGAAAAGGCAAGCAAGCCAGGGAGACACATCCAAGTCTGACATCTGGCTCTTTCCTGAGCAATCTAGAAGAGTAAAGAGCTACTGCCTGCCAAGTATTTGGAAGGTGGTTTTTTGCCTAGCTTGTTATCAGGAATACATTAAGATTTAGAGGTCAAACTGTACCCTGATCAGTGAGGCAGAGGCAATGAGTGCAGAATGCAAGTTTTGAAGCACCTTTAGCTGCTTACATATAAGAAAACAAAACAAAACAAACAAATCAAGAGTACAAAGAATATAGCTGGGTTAAAATGAGAACAGGGCTGATGGTTCAGCAAACCTAGGATATAGCTAACTAACAAATAATTCCCACAACTCAGTTTAGATTTCCCAAAATCTAGAATGATTATTTTTTTCATCCACAACCAAATGCATCCATTTTTCAGGTCCATGTCCTTTCAGGTGATGTCCATCATCACCCTGTTTTCAAGCCATCCATCTCACTACAAATATTTCGAATCATTTCGAATCATCCCACGTTAGACATTCCTGACACTCATGTAACTCCTACAGCATTCGGTAGGGTGGCAGGCACGCAGCAGCAGATAGGCATTTAGGAAATAATACTACGGATGGAGTCCTAAGAGCACAACTCAGCTCTCATTCTCCTGGCTCTGCAGGAATAACAGCAGCACAGAACAGTAAAAGTCTATTTTTAACTATAAAACAAGCCAACATGCCTAAATACACAAAGGGAACAGACCTACAAAATAGCACAACGTCATTTTTATGAAATCATTCTTCAGAGGAGGAAAAAAAGCTTTAATCCATTTTTCTTATTTGCAAAGTGACAGTTTGGAGTCAAGCTATAAAGTAATAAATCCTACCTAGCTGATGTGTCCGAATGACCCAGTGCACAGGGCCGATGCTTGCGAGCAGGCTGCAGTCAGACAGAATGAGGCAATATTTATAGATTGAGTGAAAGAAGTCACAGGCTGAAAAATTTGACTGCTGGGTTATTATCTGGGTTTACAGTGTGGTTCCTCCCTGGCTGTCCATACACCTCTGAAGATCAGGTAACTGCAGTTACCTGCTACCAAGCACCAGCAATGTTTTCACTTGGTCACCAACCAAACCTGGGACAGCCGAAATAAGTTACCTATGGGTAGAAAGTTACAAGTGCTACATGAAGCTGCCCTTTACCATCGTCATCGCGTTCATCAGCTTGTTAACAGATACTAAATGCAGCTATAATGTAATACTTTGCACTTCTTTGCATCCTAACTCACGAGCCTGCTTTTCCTCTATTTTGAAACGCAGTTGGCTCTTGATTCAAGTCAAGAAGCTGGGGCTGAAAAAGATGACTGGTTTTAAACCAGTTTTCACATTCCCGGTCCAAAGGAGAAGCATCATTTCCATTACAAGCTACAAATGCCGCGGAGACATGCATATATTTGAGTGGAGTCACAACCACCTTCACATTCAAGGCAAAATCTTCACATTTTGTCAATTAGTTGAGAGCTTTCTGTTGTCGTTTACAGTAGTGACTAAACTGGAACTCAGAAGATACGTAAAGAAAAATCAGAAAGCCTCTCTGAACCAAAGGAGGGGAACTCACACTCCCATCCACTACCCAGCACAGACACCACCAAGCACAGGAGCTACTGAAATCTGTAACACACCAAATTATTTGATACCTTTTTAAGGCACTCCAGACAGGCTTTCATAGGAATGGCACATTACAGGAGACATTAACTTGACTGCTGATAACACAGGATTCGAGAGAGGCTAGAAAACTAGCCAGTCCAAGTTGTGAGATTTAGCAGGCTACTCTCCATTTAGGAAAACCCTTTCACTTTTCATAAAAAGGGAACTAAACGTGCTGGGATTTTGTGCTCCAACACTTGCAATGGAGACCATGGATCACAAAAAGACTGATGCCTTTATTTTTAGCCTTGTAACCAGCTTAAGGTTTAGGCCAGGTAGCCAGGTTACCTAAATACTGTGAAGTTGGTTCATGGTAGCAAGCTTCACATTTGCAGTGAGAGCAACACAAAAAGACAGATGAAGTCTTCTGGGCAAAGGCTGGACCCACATTCTTGCATATTACCACACTGCACTAGTTTAACAACCAAGTCCAGCATCACAAGCGCAAATTACAAACAACACCTACACAAAATTTCATCCGATCTTCCAGTTATTTCACCAAATGCAAATGGTTGTGATCCTTCATATTTCCCAAGTAAAAAAATAAAGTAAAATAAAAAATTAGGCAATACATCATCTCCAGCCCTATGTCTCAGATGCATTAGGGACTAAGCAGCGTCACTATTTGGGTCAGGTGCTATGCTAACATAAGGCTATTTACTTTCAACATCACCCGCTTAAAAGCACTGCAATCTGGTGTCCTTCACCTGCCCTTCTAGTATTCCCATATAAACACAGGTTCAGGAAGGAATAACACACACTCCAATAAATTTCAGCTCCTGGGCACAGGATCAGCTTTCACATGAAACCCACTACGCGGAGACCCCTTCAGCACAGTTTATTCTTCCCGTGGTTACAGCTGAATCACCACCATCTCAAAATGAACAACAAAAAGTCTACTGGCGAACTGACAAAATTGGAAGAACCACCAACCATCTAGTACTGGGACATCACATGAGTGCCAGTTACATTTCAGTAACACATTGACAGGTTAAGCACAGAGAGGTTAGAATTCTAAAAAGCGTGCAGACCTGTAGGGGTCATCTCACACTCCTCTGGCACTACAGCTACCAGACACTTTTAAGTACAATATTGAAAATTAAGTGTGGCAGGTACAAGGTTCTTTAATCAAGGGTAAACCTTGAGATATTAATATTTCATTTTTCTCAAATCCTTAACATTAGCTATACTTATCATGTAGAGTCTTCACAGTCAGTAGTATTTCTCATCCATTGGCAATAGAGAACGCTGGAAATAGTATTATCCTCACCTCCATGAACTCCTGAAATACCCTTCTACCAAGATTTTTTTTCTTTCTAGTAGTATCACTTCTACTAATTTTAAATTTAGAGAACACTAACAAGAATGCATCAATAATGGTAAGTGAAAAGAATTAATAGTCTGGTTGTGTATCTGCTGTTGCAACTAAGAAATCAAAAATCGAAATCAGACTTTAATAAAATAATCCTGAGATCCTGAAAATATTTTAGTTATTTCAGTCAGACAAAAATCACACCACTGTGTATTCATGAAACGGTTAGTAAAATTAGTTCAGATTTTCAAACATCAAGGATGCTGTTAAGGACCGATTTGTAGCAATTAAAAGCCTAAAATACACCAAGAAATTAAAAAAAATAAAATCTAAGATAGTTGAAAAAAAAGAAACCTTAAAAAGCTTAAAAAATTAATCTTAAGAATTTCCAGCATCAACATCATTCGTTATCCCAGAAACCTGATGATCTGAACACAGCTTAAATGATTATCCAATTCTAGTTTAGAAATTAGAAATCATGGTTCCTAATGCTCATATTATTAAATCATGTGCAGTTATCTTTTCCTATTTCATTGATTTTGCAGACAACCTGTAAACCTATCAAGTACAGAAGTATTTTGCAGATGAGCTGCAAGTCATCTCAGCAGCAGATACAGAACATGAGACACTTCTCACTTTTGCATACTGGAGTAGTTACCATTTGCAACAGCGGCAACCACAGCCACAAAAATAAGTGACACAACTGACAGCAGTTTCTAGTCCTCTTACAAGCTACATATTTCTTTGCCTATCACTGCCTGAGATGCCCCACCTTAGATAATTAAAAGTGAAATTTCCAAAAATCTAATTTACTTCATCTCACTGGAATGTTTTTACAGGTCCATTTGCTAAACCGGTAAGTTTACGTCACTTGGAAATTGTTTAAGTACAAGCATAAGTACCACTGTTTGAAACTCTCCAGCCAGTATTCTGCAAGGGAGTGCAAATATTTTGCAGATGGAAGAATCCAATCGAGGTTCGGAAGCACAGGATTTCCTTAGCTGCCTGTGCTTGCTCCTAGTTACAAGGGACTTCATGTCACTCTAAGTGCACATAGCTAATTCCTTGATATTTTTAACCTACGCTACTTAGCACAACACATTCCATTATCTTCTGCTTTTTAGAGCTTCTGTTATTTCTGTGTCTTTATTAACTCATAGAATGAGGAACAAATCTACGGTACCTTAAGGGCTTCAGGATTTTTTCTTTCTTTTGAGCTTTGGCCTTTTGTTTGGTGGGTTTTTTTGTTTTGTTTGGGGTTTTCTGGTCTGGGTTGGGTTTTTTGGTTGCTTGGCTTTGGGTTTTTTTTTAATTTGTTGGGTATTAGCCCTCAATTTCAGCTGGATTTTCAGCATGCCTGAAGATCAAGCAGGAATGCCTATAACTCAGTAATGACAAATAGTACTAGTTTGTTAGTCTCAAAATAGCATTCTGGAAGAAGCTGACTTTCCTTTTCAGGTTCACATCTGTATTCTGGTTGTAAATGACACATTTCAGTGTGCACCATTATAAATACCACTTTGCAGGCACTGTAACACTACCACTAGATTTTGCCACTTCGGATTGTAAACCAGAACTGGTAATATTGATTACAGAATCATAGAATTGCTTAGGTTGGAAGAAACCTTGAAGATCATTGAGTCCAACCGTTAACACTGTCAAGTCAACCACTAAATCACGTCCCTAAGCACCACATCTGCATGTCCTTTAAATACTTTCAGGGACGGCGACTCAACCACTTCCTGGGAAAGCCTGTTCCAAAGCTTGACAACCCTGCCGGTGAAAAAATTTTTCCTGATATCCCATCTAAACCTCCCCTAGGACAACTTGAGTCCGTTTCTTCTTGTCTTATCACTTGTTACTTGGGAAAAGAGATGGACAACCACCTCGCCACAACCTCCTTTCAGGTAGTTGTAGAGAGCAATAAGGTCTCCCCTCAGGCTCCTTTTCTCCACGCTAAACAACCCGTTCCCTCAGTCGCTCCTCATAACACTTGTGCTCTAGACCTTTCATGAGCTTCATAGCCCTTCTTTGGACACGCTCCAGCACCTCAAGGTTTTTCTTGTAGGGAGGGGCCCAAAACTGAACACTTGAAGGTGCAGCCTCACCAGTGAATAGTACAGGGGAATGATCACTTCCCTAGTCCTGCTGGCCACACAATTTCTGATACAAGCTGGGATCCTATTATCCTTCTTGGCCACCTGGGCACACTGCTGGCTTATAGCTCAGCCAGCTATTGACCAGCACCCCAGGTCCTTTTCCACCAGCCAACTTTCCAGCCACTCTTCCCCAAGCCTGTAGCATTGCATGGGGTTATTGTGACCCAAGTGAAGGACCCATCACTTAGCCTTGTTGAAACTCATACAACCGGCCTCCACCCATTAATCCAGCCTGTTCAGCCCCCTCTGTAGAACCTTCTTTCCCTCAAGCAGATTGACACCCTTGCCCAGCTTGGAGTCATCTGCAAACTTACTGAGGGCCCCCTGGGGAACACCACTTGTGACCAGCTGCCAACTGGATTGAACTCCATTCACCACAACTCTTTGGGCCCCACTGTCCAGCCAGTTTTTTACCCAGTTAAGTGTACGTCCATCCAAGTGATGAGCAGTCATTTTCTCCAGGAGAATGCTGTGGGAACCAGTGCCAAAGGCTTTACTAAAGCCTAGGTAGACAATATCCACAGCCTTTCCCTCATCCACTAAGCAGGTCATATTATGTTGGTTTCCCAATTCTCATTGTGAGACCTGAACTTTTTCTACTTCATAAACTTGCTAAACAAATGTCCTACTGTGAGATCTTCTATGCAAACTATCCATGCTGACCTGAAAATTTCAGCTACTTCTTATGAAGGCAGAGAAAGCAGTTTTGTGCATACACGCACAATATACATACAGATGGTGGCTTTTTTGGTGTGATATTAAATATGTGGTGTAATTAACAGGCCTTGAAATAGTAACAGAAAGATGGCAGGACATCTCCTATGCGCCAAGGATGCTTTCATTGCCATCTCTACAGGTCACTAATGGATTCACTGTCATTCCTACGAAATGACCCAATTTTTACCATTTATAAGCTTTTGAGAAAATCTGCAGTTAAGTGTTGTCCTGGAGAACAGGAATTTAGCCAGACTCCACCACAGATCTCTGGTGGGATGCCAGGCAAGTCATTTAAAATTAACCTTTCAGATGATCAGTAGGCCGTGGGTGACTGAACTGGGCCAACACACTGAAAATTCAAATAACAAAATCCAGCGTGATGTAATTCATTAAGATGAACAAAATCACAACCATCAGCAGCTATAATAGCTGATAGGTTGCTACCTAGTCAAACTTCTTTTTCACACATTTTTTTCCCAATATATATATAAAAAAATATCCAGGTATGATGCCACCTCAGATTGTTCAGCTTACCAAGCGTAGCCACTGGTCACATCATCACACCTCTCTTTCCCAGGTCTTATTAGTCCTGTGTGATGCTCAAAGGATGAATAACTATTCCAGGTTACATTTATTGTTTGAGTTATAAAACAATACTGACGATCTCTTCCAGAAAATTATGCTCATTCTATATAATTCTAGATTTCTCGGGAAAGCATGACAACCAACACCCTCACTACACACCAAGCTAAAATAACCATATCCGAACAATTGCCACTCAAGGTTCTTTCTCAAAATACCACTCATGTCCTTCTCATTCCTGGGAGCGAGGGGGGTCCTAGCACAGGGCCACAAATCTCTGTGAACCAAAACGTGGTAAGAACAAGCCAAAGATTTGACTTATTGCTTTCAGTATTTTTCAGTAATTGAAGACAGGTCAAGCACATCAAAAGACTGCAGTAGCTACATAATGACTAAAAGGAGAGTCACTGGGCTGGCAGTGAAACATATCCTTTACTAGCAGACTTTATTTCAATAATGCCCAAAGTAAAAATCTAAGTTATACTTTCTTACAGGTTGTGCATAAGTCACTCCAATGTTCCCTGCAATTCATGAGTTGTTAATCATTATAGTGATGAAATAACTATGCATCTCAAGTCACGTTTTTAAAAGCCATTATACCTGTCATTTTTTTTATTTTTTAAAAATAACCTTGAGTGAAGTTCCTACGAATAAGATATACAAGGGAAAAGGAGAAATGAGATAGAAAGACAACATTTAGAAGGCCTGAGTCTACTGTGGGTATCTTCATATGCTAAACCTTCATGTGTTTTTTCCCACATAATAAAGCAGGTATAGAATGCAATGTGTGAAACTTTTCAAGAGGTAGTTGTATCAACGTGCACAAAGTGACTATTTTGGAAATATCACTCATCCTTCCAACATTTAGACTAGGAAAATTATAATGACCACACTACAAAGCTAATTGAGAGGACTCAATCAGCAAGGATTCAGCCAAATAGAACAAACCTACTGAACTACATGAAATCTGGTAAAGTACTTTAAATACAGTAACTAAGCAGAACTACTTTTTCAGCATTCCAGTTTTCATTTCTCTGCCATCTTTCATAGTCTCTACCATACTTTTAGTCCTGTTCAGCAGACAACAACAACTGTGTATCAAGGCACATCACCCACAGAGCAACACCACCTTCAGATAGGCATCTGTAGCACTGCTTCAAACTCTTCCAATTTATGAAATATGAGGCATGGAGGACCAGTACCCTTGATTGATATGGCTGATTTTATTTCTTACATTAAGTCATCTAGGGAACACAACATAATTTTTAACTTCTCCTCCCTGCTTTTTCATCGCGATGAACATAATGGTCAGTTTGCATACCATTTTCACAGAACAGTAAATTTAAGCCATATCCCTTGTTCTCTAACTAAACTAGTGTGAAATTAAGATTTAACAGCATTAACTAAAATTAATTCACAGAATTTTGTGAAACCTTGCACAGGAGATTTTTGCATTCAATTCCAGATCGTCCCAGCAAATCAAGCTGTGAGACTCTAGGTGGGGATGTCACAGAAGTAATTAAGGCTCTGTCCTTGAAATAACATCACGTCAGATATCAATAAAAGATTTAAGATTCTGGGAACATACTAACACGAAAAATAACTCATCACCAAAAATGAATAATTCAATAAGTTTTCCTTTTAGGCAAAGCAAGACAAAGTCTGTACACCTTGAAACTCCAACCTTGCCTTCCCACTCTACCAAGAATTCACATCTTTCAGCCCCATTTTCCAAGCAAAATAACCTCTACCTGGAGAACAAGCATGGAAAGTTTCATTACCGAAGTTTTTTTTTGCTGAGTTACATTGTGTCCTAATAGTTTTATTTTAAACTTCTCTATAAACTCTGAACTACATCTTTTGTTCATGCAAAATCTGCAATTGTGTGCCAGTCCTATGTCAAAGTATGATTTCTTTCTCTTACATATATGTGGATATTTCTTAAGGTAAACCAATTTTATTGTAAAGCAATACCTTGACCTTTCCCTTTTACAATTCCTACATTTTGGTCTAGAGTGTGAAATTTATCTCTGTGATTTAATTAACTCAAAGTAATACAACTAAAACATTACAGATCTTGCAATGTAGAGTCTCTAAAATGCCAGGTTAATTTATTTCCTTTATCTATGAGCGATTACTTTATATCAGTCAGAATTGCTGTGTTACCAGAATCAATCTAGAACTTTTCATTAACATTCTCTGGAAAGCATAAAGAGCAGGAAAAACCAATACATACGCAGTTTTCTCACTTTATTCCTACTTGCAAATTCAAGATATCCTATTCTATTTCAGCTTCTTCAGTACTTGAGTTTCAGGAGGAAAGGAGGGGTTTTTTTTATTTTTTAGAGTAAGTTCTAAATATTTCATGAACACCGAATGATTTGGTAACATGAACTTCTTTATACTAAGAATGTAATCAAGAAGGGGGGGAAGCAACAAAACAGTCTACAGCAAGAAACTCTGACACATCTGCTACATGCATAAGAAAAATCCATTAGACACATTCTGCAATGTTTCTAGATTAGTTTCTGTATTCCTAGACAATCAAAATCAAATTCTTGAAGAAAATGTTCCTCCTTTAAAAACTTCCTGCTACCACATCTTCCCAATTTTCACGACTCTTAGCTGTACATGCTGAACAAACTGTACATATTCCCATGCACATTCTAACACATACAGTATGCACAGAACATATATATATAAAAATACCTTTTCATGGAACAAACTGTCAAATTGAAAATCATATTAAACCATATAAAATCTAGCATGAAGAATCAAACATGTTAAGTGAGCAATAAGAATCTGTACTTCTAGAATCTTTTTATCCTGTGAAACCTAAATTTCTAATTACTGACACCTGAGGCCTTGTTAAATAATGTTTGCTCTTCTGCTTATGATTGCATTTTTCACAAACAATAAACACAGGCAGCCTATGGGATTAAAGCATGACAAAGGTGTAGCTGACTCATGGGATCAATTAGAAAGCATCAGTACTTAACGCCTTTTGTTCATTCCATGTTTTACTAACAGTTTCTGCATTTTCAGCATAAGTGTATCACAGATGTTAAACACCATGCTACAAGGCAACAGCACACTAGTACCATACACTAGACAGAATAAATCTGCTCTTATCACCACCTACAATTATATCACTTGTTATACAGCTTGAATATTGCTTTAAAGTTTTAACAAATCCATAAGAATTTTAACCGAATGCTTACAGCTTCTTGCCCAATGTACGTCAGCATTTTTTCCTAGAAATTTTTAACATTCAAAAAGAACCTACAGAGTTGCCTTTTCTCAGCTAAAAACAGTCTTAAACACAGCCACCGACCCTAATGCCACCTCAGGCACAGCTTTCCCTCGAAACCCACTAGTAAATGCACAAGCAGGAAAGCCCATGAGCAGGACGACAAGCAGTTTCAACCGCCATGCAGTTCACCCGTGACAGGTTATTGATAGAACAAACAGAATTTGCAATACTTACTGAGTGTTTCTCTTGCTGGCCCATAACTCCATGGTTAGCTTGGATTGCAAGTGGTTTCATAATGAAGAAACATAAGCTGAACTGAATTTACACATCATGTACCAATTTCTTATGGATGGCAAGTCACCCTCTACAGCATTAAATTAAAAAGAGGAGGAGGGGGGGAAACCAAGCCGGAGCTAAAAGTGTCACTACTGGTAAGCTCAAACCCCCCCTCGCACTCGTAGTGCAGAGCAGCGATCCAAACGACAGCGTTAGTCTCCATTTTTGCAACACTGGAAGTCTAAGCATGTCAGGACGCACAGAGCCCGATGAAACCCTACATATCCAGCATTCATCCAAGGGAACAAAATCATTCCCTGAGCCTGAGGAACAGGAAGAAAAGAAAAAGGAGGAAAAAAGCTAAAATGGCTGACTGCACAGAGGCTCCCTCTAAAAGGCTTAATACAGTATTATATTAGTCAGGGTGCAGGAACCAGCCTCCAGCATTCAGCCAAGCATTGTTAATACTCCTGTTTCATTTGCAATCACACACACACACACACGCAGCTTCCCCCTGCTCCAGCACTACCCTCCACTCCCCCAAAATCAGGGCAGAGCACGCAGATAGGGACCTCCTCCCCTGGCTGCTAACGATGCCGGCAGAGTAGTGACCGGTGATCTCTGCTCCACTCAGCTAACCAACTTTGCACAATTAATCCTAGCAGCATGACACTGATGGACATGTAATTTTATGATGCCTGTTCCTCGCAATCAAGACAAGCACGTCTACCGCCCGGAGAGTCAGCAACAAAAATACAACACAGTTACACACGCACCGAAACCCAGAGAATCATGAGTCTGAATGCAATACGCCAATATAATTACGTTATTGTGCTTACTTTGGAAGACCATGGCTGCAGGCAGTTGGCATAGCAACGCACAAGGAAAGCCATTTCCTGGGTAGAAAGAACGCTTCCTTTTCTAAATAAAAAATTCCTCTTAGGATACAAACGGCATTGCTGCTTCCTGCAGAAAGCAAAGACACTGTAGTCTGTCTCTTAACCTGCACACAGGCACACACTCAATGCAGTTCGAGTGATGTAAGTGGATTTCTCTCTCTCCCTCTCTCTCTCTCTCTCCTCTCCCTCCCTCTCCCTTTATCCACCGAAATATTCGAGTCAAATGGAAGACACATTCCTTGAGGCTCGTCCCCTCGGATACTTAACCATTTCACTCATTAAGGTAGAGATGGACAATGCAGATAAAACAGCAAGCTCTTGCCTGTGTCTGGTATCAGCCTCTGAAGATCAAGGCAGCCCCAGAGGGGAGGGATCCGTTCGCTGCTGGCTCCTAAGGATATCACTGAAGCCAGAGTGGGAATAAGGACCCACATTTACCTCGCCAAATCCTGAACTGAACACGACTTTTCACGAAGATGAGGATAAAGCAGAGGGTTTGACATCACCTCCCCTCTTCCCCCACCCAAAAGAGTGCTGCTGCAGAGCTGTAAACATTGTTATCAAGTATTTATAAACAGCGCACATGATGAGCGCTCTCAGATTTTCAGCAGCTTTGCCCCTACACAGGCCACAGATGTCCAGGGGCCGTGGCAGGTAAACGTCCAGAACCCTTCAACATGTCATTTAAAGTCTTTCTGAATACAGCTCCTGCTTCTCCTCGCACACTGAATACACAAATTCCACTAAAAACAAAAGGGGATGCAAGACCTGGAAGAGCTTGACATACATATGGCTTTTATAATTCTCCTCTCTGACTGTAACTATATCTTAAACTCAGAAATTTCCCCAGTCACTCCCATCGACACTGTACCACTTGTTGTGTTATACCAGCAACATCACACTGCAGAGGAGCTGAAAGGCAACGGGGAAAGTGCTCAAGCAGTAAACTAATTGTCAGCCCTATACGAAGTACATCTTAAGTGCCACAAATTCGTACCACTTGACACAGGGGACACCAAGTCAGGGCAAACAGAAACATGTCACTCTTCCATTAGGCTTCAACTTTTGTACAGTTCTCTGTAACACGTTTACAACACATTCTTTAAAAATCAGAGACCATCTGTGCTTAAAGTAACTTCAAAGTGGCTTTTTTTTTTGTGGGATTTTTTTTTCTTTTTTGAACAATAGCAAAAAGACTTAGCAGTTGTTACACAGACATAAACACACAGGACAAAAATGACTACTACTGAATACTACGTCATACAATCTGCAGCTGCCTTCCACCAAAATAACATGTCCACCGATAATGAGTTTAGTTCATTACACAGTGATTTCTTTCGGTACTGGCAATGACTGTTAGTAAGTGAGGCTATAAAAATTAGCGGAATTGAATTCTAGTAAAGCAAGAAAAGATCCTGAAATATCTAGTCTATTTTTTTGCACAGTTGTTCCAAGGACACCATTTCATACATGGTACATTTTAAATTGAATATATTTACATTTATGAGAGTTTAATGACACTTGTACTCTTCCTTGGTCTTCTAGTGTACACAAAAAGATAAATTACACTTTAAACAATTGAATTTCAAAAGTTGTTTAGAATTTTCAAGTCTTTGTAATGTGCCAGTGCAACTAACAGATGATTTAAAAATGTTAAATTATGCTTAAGCCTTTTAAAACAGCTTAATGCCGAGCGCAATCAATTTTCTGATGAAGTGCTGACCAGAAATAGCGGAAGTTATTCATTCTAGAAAGCTTAGACAAACCCTCTCCAGTACAAAATTAAAAAATATTACTTGCTGACAAAGCAATTAAAATCCTCTTGAGTCTGATTTGGTGGCCTTGCGGTTAACATCATGACCAGAATCTGAGCGTGGCGTTTTACACTCATGTCAGGAAAAAAAAGTTCTGCCAAGACAGAAACATCTCCCCAGCACAGGAAGGGAGCACACCACATTCTGAACTCCATTACATGTGTAACTACCAACATGCATCTTACTCTGCATCAGTTGGTATTTTAACCAAAATCTTGCCTAGGTTTCTGTGGCATAAGCCTTAAAGAGTAACATGAAAACATTAATAAAACTATTAAAACAGTAGTGAAAGTCAAAACTTCCAGGTGACGATGCCATGAAACACCTCCTGACTACTTAACGCTGGTCACTACGATACAGCTCTACTCACCTGTTAGAAAATTCAGTTAGCACTTCATACATGAACACAAAATCTAAGTCAACCTAACAAAGTCTAATTGAAGTTCATGTGCATCAGATTGATTAAAACTTGGTGGTTTCCAAAACAGAAAAAAGCCTCTTTATATTCCAAATGTAAAAAGTGGTGTTCCTGTAATTAGATGAAGAATCAACACCACTGACAGGCAATTTGAGAGTCAAAACAAATTCAAGAAATAAATGGTTGATTCCATTTCCCTATTCCTTCCTCCTCAACTGCCACCACTTTCCAGGTACAGTGTGCAGTGTAATCATATGTACTGTCCATCTTCTGTCATTTCAGAAAATAATTACATATAAATCATGTTTTATAAAAAAACAATGAAAGCAGAAGTTCAGTGAATTGTTACACATTTCAGTGAAGAATGAATGGAATTTAAATCAGTGTAAGGCACCAGAACAACATACCTGGGAAGTTTCTATCATAAACAAGTCTGAATAGTTTATACAAAACCTAACTGCAACTTTGTGTTCATGTGTATTTCAAAACCCACGTAAGAACTTCTTGCTTAGACTTGAAAAAAGCAAGACATTTTTGCAAATGCTTTTAGGTGATTTAAGTGAGATGTTAATGAATCTGATGTGCAATAATTGGACATGATGGGCTATCCTCAGCTGCTTTCAAATATCGTATTTATAAGAAAGCTGGCATGTCTTTATGAGTCACAAACACGAACATTAAAAAAACCCTTTCAAAAGTAACTACAAACATTAGGATGTCCTTGGACTACCCACAGGATTCAGGATTCATAAACTGTAGCTCTGAATTCAAGGCAAAAATTGGTACAGATCTCAGCAGCGTGTACCATCTGACTGTAACGTCTCTCACCTATTTTACATTCTAGAATGTAATCTCACATGGATATTATTCTCCTAAGCAGTGTCAACAATGCTTGGAGTATTAAACCTTTTTAGGTTAATGACAAATGCTGCAACAACAGATTACCTCAAATCTTCAAATTCAAGCAGTCACCGTAACTCACAACTATTTACAGGAACACTTAAAATTTTATACAGATTATACAGTCATTGTGCGTATCCCAAAAACATTCACAGTGAAGGGACACACAGATATTACACAGATGTGTAGGTGGAATATAGACAGCTAAATGGAAGGGAGAACGGAGTACATAATTTTAAGGAAAATAAGGCAGAGGAATATTCACTTCCCCGTGCCCTCTTCACTTGGAAAGAAATACAGGTTTAAAACTTAATTTTAAGCTCAGGGCTACCAGACACGAAATTGGTAAGCTCCCAGGAGCATGCTTCTGAATTTTATAGTGCTGATGCTCTCTTCCTCTCACTAGCCTTATGAGAGATTGCTAAATAACAATCTGAGGCTTCCATCAGATTTTTAAAAGCACCAACTAAAAATCTGGAACAATAACTCACTCCAAATGCTACAATACATTTAAATGTCCTATACAATATGAAAGTCTTTTTCTAATGTATTTAGACAAATTTACTGTCAGTAATTTAAATCTCTGGTCATATGACCCAATTTCAGGCAAGTGAGCTCCTGTTTATCGGCATAATGCAGACACGGCATGGTCCAGACACACCTGTCCTATTTGCATTTTCTCGAGAACTTTGAGAAATTTAAATAAAACTCTGTTGAATAAAGGAAAATTACTAACTATGTCCTTCAAGGTGAGTATATACGACTAAAACACTACTTCAGCCAAAATGCACATGGATAATGGTACTTTCCAAATTTTTTTTTTTTTTAAATTGGTAAACCTGTAGCATTAACATCATTATCACGATGTTCACCGCACCATTGGCAACAGTTACAATGGAGTGATGAGTGCTGTTTTCGTAACACATTTACTAATGTTACAGACCATTTGAACAAATGCCCTTCTGTTGAGCTGCTGCTGCAGATGAATCTATAATCCGGATCTTTAAAATAATGACAAGCCCAGAGCAGTCAGGCTGGTGCCTCAGCTGGGTGGATGTGCCATAGACTGCCAATCTTCCCTTTGACGGTAGACTCATTTGTCACCTTCTGTGCACAGCTCTGTGCTCAATACAGCAAACTTTCTGTTTCCATGCCATCCATCTTAAAATCGGAGCAAGTCAGAGTGTGCATTTAAAATACTTGCCACTGAATTCTCTTACATGCAACCGTTATGTTAGAACAGACATGAAGAAAACCTGTAACTGATGGATACTCATTCCAAATGTGACAAGATGTCCAATTTCCAGAGTATCTAATTTAGCTTAATCAAAATCGATTTGAGCAAAGGCTCATCACAGTAACAGAGCACACAAACTTTTCTCTGGATTCCATCGTTATTTATGCTTTAAATCTAACAATGCTTTTAACAACAACAACAACTTAAAGATCAACATACCTTTCATGTTCCTGCAACACTTACAAGGTCTGACTAAATTTTTCTTGCAAGATCAAAATCATATTTAGCATGTATGTTCGTGAAGTTACTTTATGTGATGTTTAACTGATTTACTTGTGTTTTTCACATAAAGCAAAGGGTTATTACTTACATGAACCTAAAGTTTAATACACATAACATGGCTTTAAAAGTATATATTACCATTATTAAATGTTAAAATTAGACTTTAAATTCAAGATATTAATGTCATCAACTGGCAGACTGGTCACAGATTAATTTAATTTTCCTAACTGTTTCAGTACTTCAGGAGCGGAAAAAACGCAGTCTGTCAGGATAGATGAAGCTTTTCCCAATGTTCATAAAATTTTCTCACTTTGGTGTAAGGACAAGAGTTGAAGATAATGTGTTAATTAAATCAGAGAACATGAGAACGTGCTTTCTGCTTTTAAACTATTAAAAAAAGCATGAAAGCAAAAAAGCAAACACTCTTTTAAGGTCAAGAATTATGATACAAGGCATATAGGACTAGCAAGGTCCCTTTACCAGATCTAAACAATACCTTGACATTCATTCCTTCTGGGGACGAGGTTCACTACTGAGATACGAATTGCCTTACTATCTCTGAGGAAAAACTAAACAAAAAAAAATACTCACAAAAAACACATATCATTGTGTCTATACCAATTTCACAGCAGGAATCCAGGGACACAAGTTCCTCACTTACGTGAGGCACTCCCAAAATTTCATGTACTTTTCCTGCATTATTACACAGGGAATTTTATAGAAGCTGGATAACCACATATCTCTTTCATGTGTATCCTACTGCTGCACTGTTGAAAAGTAAGAATAAAACTCAGAGATTTTTCTGAGGTCAATCAACTGCCCAAATTCTAGACTGATATGTTCTTTACCAGCCCCACTGAATCCTGTTGCCTGAAATACACTGACATGTTTGAATCATAAGGATGACTGTTCTGGCACGGAACTGAATGTATCAGAGATCACCCAAGGCAGAGGAACAATTATTTAATGTTTCAGTATAAAATATTAATGGATTAAAAACAAACAAAACACAGATTTTTCCAATCTTCTCTAAATGCTAGCTGGTTTTCTGTTGGGTTTGTTGTTTGCTTATTTATTGGGAGATTCTAACAGTAGTAGAAAGGGAGTACTTTTGTTGTAAGTAAATATGACATGCTTTCTAACAGTTGTCCTTGAACTTACTTGGACGATTTAAGGAAGAATCTGAAACTCTCATCACTATGTTCAAGGTGCAGACATAGACAGGACTGGCTGAAAACCCGCAGTCTGCCGTTAGGTTTCCAGATTCCCCAAGTATTGGTGGAAATTGCGTGTAATTTTTACTACCATATGTGATGTTGAGTCTTTTCTGTCCATCTTCTTGAATGTTTATGCAGACATCTCCTGGGGCAACTAACTGTGTATCTCTGGTATTTTGAAGAAGTTTAACTTTGAAAGGGCCGGTTGCTGTTACAGAGGATTTTCATTCACTTCAATTGTCTGCTGGAAGGAAATAACTTTTGTTTTTGTCTCCAGCCACAGCCTTATCCAAAGAGACTCTCCAAAGAGCCTACTCCAGGGGTTCCCAATTAAAATCAACACAAAAAACAGCTTACCAACATAAGATCATTTTCTTTTTGGAGAACTCTCTCCTCATGCCCTTGCATATCCTCCCTTGTGTAATGCACCATGCACTAACTATCTTAAGAGCTTTGTGCCCTGGCTCTAGCAACCGTACAGAAATCATTTAACTAGACCTTTTGCTTTTAGCAGCAACAAACTCCATGCAACTTCAGTTGTCCCTAATTATCAAGCAAAATGAGCCAAACTGGTTTTAGATAGGAAAAAAAGTCAAAACACAACATTACATCCTTCATATAAAGAGACCTTAATATAAAATTCTAAGAAATGCTCTTTCCCTCTCTTCTTCCTCAATCAAGTAAATCAAGGAGCCAATCACCATCAACTGATAGATGTCTCATTTCGCAAATTTAACACTACACTCTTCCCTTGCAATTACAAGGTCAGTTACCTAGATAGAGAAGTGCTAAATGAAATTAGCACTTTCTAATTGAGCACAATTCTAAAGAAAAGTGCAGCTACCAGAGTGAGTCTCCCTAATAATTTGATTCTACACTGCTTTATATTCCAAAATTACTATCGGAAAAGCTGTCAGCGTGCTTACTTTTAAGACCATCTTTTGTGTGCCATGCATCGTTTGCAGACTTTAAAACTAGTTAGCTGCAGGCCTTTACATTCACCAGATTACAACATTCAAGAGTAATACAGAGAATACAATTTAGTGAAGTGGAAGTAAGAAGTGGTAAAATTTTTTACATTTTAGCACATGCATACACACAAAGGCATGTACAAATAATACAAAACAGAGTAAGAGCAAAAATCTATGTAGGTTTTATGCCAGCCACATCAAAAATACACACAACACTTGCCAGCTGTTCCAGGTGCACATCGAAACCTTACTATATGAAAATTCAAAGACAACTAAGGCAAATCGCTCAAAACTAAAGCCCAGTTTCCCATACTCATTACTCATACAACAGAATACTAACACGTTGATTAGGCCTTACTTAAAACAGTAAGAGTTTTTTTCACTATACAAAAAAAAAAATCTCTATGTCAACAATGCGTAAATACCAGGAATTTCAAAAATGCTCAAGGGTGCTCAGCCTGACATCTAAGAACAACTTTGTTTCACAGTGATCTGAGTATGGCTTGAGAAGCATGTTAACAGGGTGGTGAAGGAGAGGGAAAGATTCTACACCAAACCTTGTGTTAAATTCAAGGTAACTACCTTGCTTTACTAAGGACTTGTTAGCTCCCTGAACTGCACTGTCACCTACGGGAAGATGCAAGCACAGACAATGGCATTTACCCTTCTTGGAACTAGCCAAGGCACTGTAATACACACATCTATCCAATAAAGTAAAAGGGTTTACACATTAGAAGACACACTACACATTTATCTCAGGCTTATCAGCGCTTAAATAAAGCAAATTATTCCACCTTTTTTCCTAGCTAGCACCTTTGGCCAAGACAAATCTTTGCTTAAATTTAAAGATTAAGACTACCTGGAAAATATGATGGTCATTGCTGCATCTTCATTAGAAGCTGTGACAGCATCTTGAGAGAAGCATGGTATATGCAGCTTGGGCTACTGAGTCTCATCTAAAAGCTTAGAAACAGAATTACGCTGAATGTGCAATTACCATTGTAACAACTGTATTTCTTTCCCTTTAACCAAACATCGCTTATAAAGAAACCAAAGCACCTCCCTCTCTTTCATCCCAAGAAATCCATCACCATTGAACTACCATGACAGACAAAACCTGAAAAATCCATCCTGAAACCTTAGTCAATTCCTTAAACATGTTTTCAATCTCTGACTCTGAAATGTTTAGTGTTTAGTTTTAAGTATTTTTGGCACCTTTAAAAAAATAAATAAATCTTGAAATAATTCACAGATAAGAATTATGGCATTATTTCCACATAGCAAAAGTTACAAGTAGCACAAAGCTTCAAACACATGAAAATCCAAGCTATATTAAACTAAATATACACAATTTACTTCTAATTTGCTATCATTATTCTAATTTACTCTCACAAATTACTGTTTAAGATCATGACACCAGACTAGAAGACAAGAGTTGCAGGTACAGTTCTTGTTTCATTATTAAATTCTTGCATTGCCTCTAGTCTCCTCCTTCCTCATCTGAAACCTGTTTGATACTCATGCACTAAAACTCATCAGGGAAAGGTCATGTTTAAACATGTTGGAATAGGTTCCAGTCTTTGGTGGAGCCTTCAGGCATGACTAACATCAATATTTCAAAACAGGGAGAAACAGTCTAGCTTTTTTTTTTTACCCCTTCCCTCCTTCAGAACTGATAATTGCAAGACCAGTGAGGAATTAACGTATGCCAGTTCTTCAAGAAAAATGAAGTACTTGCAAATACAAAATAGAAAGTGAAAGAATAACTCACCTTCTCGACTTGGAAACATAGAATTGTTTAGGTTGGAAAAGACCTTTAAGATCATCAAGACCAACTGTTAACCTAGTACTGCCATGTCCACCTCTAAACCATGTCTCTAAGTGCCACATCAACACATCTTTTAAATACTTCCAGGGACAGTGACTCAACCACTTCCTTGGGCAGCCTGTTCCAATGCTTGGCAACCCTTTCAGTGAAAAAATTCTTCCTAATATCCAATCTAAACCTCCCCTAGCAGCACAACTTGAGGCCATTTCCTCTTGTCCGATCACTCGTCACTTGGGAAAAGAGACCGACACCCACCTCACTACAACCTCCTTTCAGGCAGTTGTAGAGAGCGATGAGGTCTCCCCTCAGCCTCCTGTTCTCCAGGCTAAACAACTCCAGTTCCCTCAGCTGCTCCTCTTAAGACTTGTGCTCCAGACCCTTCACTGGCTTCGCAGCCCTTCTTCAGACTCGCTTCAGCACCTCAATGTCTTTCTTGTAGTGAGGGGCTCAAAACTCAGTGTTTGAGGAGCATCCTTCCCAGTGCTGAGTACAGGGTGACGATCACTTCCCTAGTCCCGCTGGTCACACCGTTTCTGATACAAAACAGGATGCTGTTGGCCTTCTTGGAAAATTGCATCTTTCCCATGTTTCACAGATTCATAGATTTCTAGGTTGGAAAAGACCTTAGAGATCATCCAGTCCAACCATCCCTAATCCCCATTAAACCATATCCTCAAGTAGATCATCCACCCTATTCTTAAACACATCCAGGGATGGGGACTCAACCACCTCCCTGGGAAGCCTATTCCAGTGGCTGACAACCCTTTCAGAGAAGAAATACTTCCTAACATCCAACCTGAATCTCCCCTGACTAAGCTTATGCCCATTTCCTCTTGTTCTATCACCCAACACTAATGTAAAGAGCCCTTCCCCTACCTCCCCACCATCTTTTCTCAAGTATTTATAGGCCGTAATCAGGTCTCCCCTCAGCCTCCTCTTCTCCAGGCTAAACAGCCCCAACTCCCTCAGCCGCTCCCCATAAGTTTTATTTTCCAGCCCCTTGACCAGTTTAGTCACCCTTCTTTGGACTCGCTCCAGGAGCTCAATATCTCTCTTAAAGCGAGGGGCCCAAAACTGGACACAATATTCCAGGTGCGGCCTCACCAGTGCCGAGCCCAGGGGCAGGATCACTTCCCTGCTCCTGCTGGTCACACTATTCTTGATACACGCCAGTATCCCATTGGCCTTTTTGGCCACCTGGGCACACTGCTGGCTCATATCAAGCCGGTAGTCAACCAACACCCCCAGGTCCTTCTCCGCCAGGCAGCTCTCCAGCCACTCTTCCCCGAGCCTGTCGCGATGCTTGGGGTTTTTATACCCCAAGTGAAGGACTCTGCACTTGGCCTTATTAAAGCTCATGCCATTGGCCTCAGCCCAACGATCCAGTCTGTTCAAATCCCTCTGAAGGGCCTCCCTACCCTCGAGCAGATCGACACAGCCTCCCAGCTTGGTGTCGTCCGCAAATTTACTGAGGGTACATTCAATCCCCTCATCCAGGTCATTGATAAAGATGTTAAACAGAACTGGACCCAGCACTGAGCCCTGGGGAACCCCACTGGTGACCGGCCTCCAGCCGGATTTAGCCCCATTTACCACCACTCTTTGGGCCCAGCCGTCCAGCCAGTTTTTAACCCAAAGAAGGGTGTGCCTATCCAGGCCAGCAGTTATCAGTTTCTCAACCAGAACACTATGAGAAACTGTATCAAAGGCTTTACTGAGGTCTAGGAAAACTACATCCACAGCCCTACCCTCGTCAACCAGGCGGGTCACCCTGTCATAGAAGGTGATCAGGTTTGATTGGCAAGACCTGCCTTTCATAAACCCATGTTGACTGGGCCTGATCACCCGGTTATCCTGTATGTGCTCATTAATAGCACTCAAGATAACCTGTTCCATGACTTTGCCCGTCACCGAGGTCAAACTGACAGGCCTGTAGTTCCCCGGATCCTCCTTCTGCCCTTTTTTGTAAATGGGGGTAACATCCGCCAGCCTCCAGTCCAGCGGAACTTCCCCAGTGAGCCAAGACTGCCCAAAGATAATGGACAGGGGTTTGGCAATGACATCCGCCAGCTCTCTCAGGACTCTCGGGTGGATACCATCAGGCCTCATAGACTTGTGGGCATCCAGCCGGAGGAGCAGTTCCTTGACCCGTTCCTCTGGGATCACAGGAGCTTCGATTTGCTCTCCCTCCCTGCTCTCAGACACCGAAGGCCAGCTCACCTGGGAACTACTAACCTTATTATTAAAGACTGAGGCAAAGAAGGCATTAAGGACCTCAGCCTTGTCCTCATCCCTAGTGACTAACGCACCCCCTGAGTCCAGTAGGGGCTGGAGGTGATCTTTAGCCCTCCTTTTGTTATTAATATATTTATAGAAAGACTTTTTGTTGTCCCTTACGGAGCTGGCTAGTCTAAGTTCCAATTGGGCTTTTGCCCCCCTGATTATCTCCCTACATGCCCTAACTTCCTCCCTGTATTGATTCCTGGATGCATGCCCATTCTTCCAAGACTTATAGACATACCTTTTTCTTTTGAGATGTTCCCAAATCTCCTTTGTCATCCAAGCTGGTTTTCTACCCCGGCGGCTCGACTTCCGGCACACAGGGACAGCTCGCTCCTGTGCCTCCAGAATTTCCTTTTTGAATAGTAACCATCCCTCCTGTGCCCCCTTACCCTTGAGAGCTGTCTCCCATTGGACTTTGTTAATCAGACTTCTAAACAGCCCAAAGTCAGCTCTCCCAAAGTCCAGCTTGGCCGTTTTAGTGTTCCCCCTTCTAACTTCCCCTAGAATTGAGAATTCTATTATCTCGTGGTCACTATGCCCCAGGCGTCCTCCAACCTTCACATCTCCCACAAGACCTTCTCTGTTCACAAACAGCAGGTCTAGGGGAGCACCTTCTCTAGTCGGTTCACTGACCAGTTGCGATAGGAAGTTGTCCTCCACACTCTGCAGAAACCGCCTAGACTGTTTCCTGACTGCCATGTTATACTTCCAACAAACATCAGGTAGGTTAAAGTCACCCATAAGGACAAGGGCTAGTGAGCGCTTCTATATTTCAATTCTATACATAATTCCTTAGTTGCTCAGAATATTTAAACTACTACTTTTATTAATTTTTTAGAGCTTCGAAATTCACTCAGTAAAATGATAATTTTAAATTATTCAAATAAAATACAAAAGCACTATTAAAAGTACTCAGAAACAGAATCTTTTGTGGAAAGACTGACACTGAATACTAATAATTATCTTTAAGTCACTACGTCAAGCACAGCTCACATAACAGCGGCTCAGATGCTTGGGGAAAAAATGGAACTGACAGCTCCTTTCCCTGCTTCAGAGGGCAAATGTCCACATTAGGACTACCACTCATGATGCTGATCTGTCTAGATATGCTAGGGTTGAAAGGATCTGTATTGGTATTCGACAAATATAATGATTAGGCAGATCCAGTTTCCCCATATGTACTTTATATGCAGACATTGTTTCTAAATGAACAACCGTATGCTAACAAGGTTATCTTATTTTTAAAATATTTAAGAACATATATGTGTTTGTTTTTTTCTAATCTCCCTCAGCTCTAATCAAGTTAAAGTGGTGGAAATTCAATATTTGTACTTAATTACATTATGCAATGATCAGTTTAGAAAACAGTTATGAAAAATTCATTTTTCTGCTGCACAAACAACTTTCTGGTTTGATGACAAACCTCACATTTAGTTTTACGCCCTACCTCTCAAAAAAGTAATCTTTTATATAATATGAAAGAGCACATCACAAGTCAGTAACAGCAAAATCTCATGCTACTCTGGAAAAATCTATGCTATTATTAACCATAGTTTCATATACATGTGTGGTCATAAAGTACTGGCAACTCTATAAGCTGTAAACAGGACCCAGTGTCAGTAATATATCCAGAAAAAAAGAAATTCAGTAATATCACTGACACTTCAGTTACAGAAAATACTGCATAGCTTCAATGTTTCTCTTTGAATTTTCAAATCTAATCACAATTACAAATCCAGCTCCAACATCAGTGTGAGCCCTTCCAAAGGGAATGGAAGAACAGTAAATCCCAATGGATATGAGTTCTGCAGCAAGGATGATGTAATATATAAAAATAGACATCCTCTGACAGAAGCTGCAAGTTGAGTAAATAACACACTGCATGTCATTAATTTTGCATTAGCTTGCCAGTAGACATTACTAAAAGGATGATGAACTAACAATTTTGTTTTGCTTCGGGTGCTACACAAAAAAAATGATAGCATTGTTCACATATAAACAATAATACATAACATAATACATAATTTTAAACAGTAATAATCCCCTACACAACATGGAGGAACAAAGCCGTGTGGCTAAAAAGGTTGTATTTTGCCACAAAACACAGAACATCGGGATGGGAATTGCGTATTGTGATTATAGCATTACCAGTGGATGTTCTCATAAAGAAACATCCAACTTCTATACAAAAAACAGTTAATGGGAACCGCCCAAATCATCTCAGCAATTTCATACTTCAGATAAAATCAGCCCAAAATTTTTCTAGTGTCTTACTTCAAAATGCACCTACGTGTATAACAGTCGCATACTTCAGGAATTAGTATTGCTGCATATGTTCAAATATCACATGTATGGATCATGTGTACCTATTTAGTATTTCATATTACTTTCTAGTATGATATACACATTAATCTCATTCCAAATCATGAGTAGATTATCACCACCATGGAATAATAAAATCAGTTGCTTTTGAAATCACACACTAAGTTTTGTAAATGAACAAATGCAACTAAACAAATATCGTTCCTAGTAAAAGGACACTTGCACTTGACAATGTTAAGAATTAGCCCCTTTCCTTTATTAATGGAACGATCAATAGAGTATATTTTATTTTACATATAAGCACTAGAAATATTAAACAAATTATTTTAAACAGAATGTGTTATCACTGAAGACAAATTTGTTTGAGTAAACACACATTATTTGTGCAAATGTGTGATTAAAACACCCTTGCATACCATGCTACTTGCCGTTGGCAATGCATTGTTAATTTAGGTGTATGTACAGTTATGCTTTGAATTACTACTTCTCTGCTCACATTAATTTGTTTCATTACCAAGAACAGAATTGAGTCCAATTCAATTTTTATTTATTTTAAGTGAGGTGATCTTTTTGCTTTCATTTTGCACATGCCACATGACAGGACCTTCTCAGTTTCCCTTCTCCTTGCTCTTCACAGTTTTCATCTATCCGGAATAAAACTAAGGTAGCATAAAGTTAAAAAAATAAATCTATTTAAATAGGTTCAGCTGCCATAACTCATATGAGTCTCTAAAGCTAAAACCCTCAAACATCCCGCTTCCCGAAACATTTTGGATGACCAAGTATACTTGACTAGGAAAAAACAGTACTTTTTTTATGCCTTGTTTCACTTAGGAAAGACTCGCTTAACACTTCCAAGGTCGAGGATGTTTAAAAAAAAATTGGTTTTCCCCCCATGACCTCTCCATATCCTTTATACATTTGTATAAAGTCAAGCTTTCAGTGTGTCCACAAGTCCTTGTTCGCTGCCCTATTAAATATTTTTCCTAGACTTGGCAAGTTAACTCAGACATGGATCTTTCTTCCTAAAAATCAGGCATGCTCTCTTTTTTTTTTTTTTTTTTTAGTGTGAATACTCACAATTGATTCTGTGGTTAGCTTTTTGTCTTATTAAGTGAACTTGTATTAGAATGAAAGTGCTAGATAATCTTAATAATCATCAGGAAGATTAAAAGCTGCAGCTATTGACAGGCTTGAAAGATTGACAGTATTCCTTTAAACTAATTTCTTGTAGATTTGGTATCTGACAAACTCTTCCTACTGATTCAAACTAAAATGACTAAAATTCCATATGTAATAAAGATGACTAATACAGTACTATTACACTGGCTTCAATTTAATATGTAGAATATGATGCACTAACAAGAATACATTATAGCAAGGTATATCACAATATTGTAAAGTCCACATTGTTGAGAAGCAAGCACAAATGAGGTATTTCATGATTATTTGCAGTGGTCCATGGAAAGACAATCAGCAATATGTATTTTACAACATAAACATAAATATACATGCAGAGCAGCAATTGTATTATGCACTTGTTTAACATTAAGTCTTATTTCAAATTATATTGGACAACTGCAACAAGTCCTAAAATAGAATCAGCTTTTTTGAATTCTTATCTACTATATTACCCACAAGAAAACACTGTTTGTCATCTTGTAAACTTCTACATTGCTTCAGTAGCCACATACACCAAATAAAGTAAGGAAAACAACTAGGCTTTTGCATGAAATTCAGACAGAAAAGTTTAAAATTCATATTTTTTAAATCCTTCCTCAATGTAGAAATATGACATAAATCAGCTTTGTGGATTTTTAAAACGTAATTTTTCAGACAAAGGAAAAGGCAAATTTGTTTCATAAACCAGAACAATTTGAACACAAATTTTCGATCCAGGACTTTTAGACTCTCAGCAGACAATGTGAATGCAAATGGTATCAGGAAAAAAGGCTACTTTGTCAATGCTTTGCCATAACTAGTAGTTAAAAGAGAAGATAAGGGTAGGAGGCAAGGTTTCTACAATTTACTACTAAGTGAGCAAGTTCTACAACTCTTAAAAAAATAATATAAAAAAAAGCTAGAAAAAAACTCATTTTTTCAGGGAGTCATGGCTGCAGGTGAGACGTGACTCAGTGACACTAGACACTGTTTGACTTCCAGCCCTCTTCTCATTCAGATTTTCAGTCACCTCCTTCAAATAAAATCCAGCAGGACAATACTTGTCTGCACTTAAGACATCGGCACGATGACTGGCTCCATAGCACAGTGTGTGAGGATAAAATTCTTACATGCTTGTAACTTGTGGAAGAAGCCTGGGTTATTGATGGCTCTATGCCCACTGCTCTTTTCCTTCCGACACCGGATAAACGGATTGTCACCTCATGTGAATCTCAAACTGAATGGGATAAGAAAGGCTACTAAAGGCAGAGAGACCTTTTGTAGGGATTTCAGCAGCTAGCTTTAAAAAGCCTGGCTGAGGATGCACTAGCAGCAGTTTTCATAAGCCTGTTAACTAATTCAAATCTGGACAGATTCTCACAGAGAGTAAAAAAATATAAAAATAATAATAATAATAAAAAAATAATCACACACTATAGTTTCTGTTCAGGGCTATTCACAGGTGCTTCAGAATTTATTTACAGGCCTACTTGCATCTCACTAAAGATTCCCCAGTAAGATTTCATGTTTTGCCTTTAGCAAAGTAAAGATTATAGTACAGACCAGTAAAAGCCCACAGCTCAGTTTATATATCAAGTCTAAGGTGCAAGACAGGCAGACTATCACCCATCAGGGAATTATAAATTACTACTTACAACCTCTATGTCACTAAAGAACAGCATCTTATTTTGGACAAAGTTATTTTTCCTTTATGAACTCTGTTAATTTACACTACGTTATGTCATGCATGAAATACATAACAACCAGCTCAGTAAGACTCAGATTGGGCACGGTCAGTTCTTCACAGACGCACTATCGCAGTCACAAAGTATACTGGCAACAATGCAAGAAGAGTCTACCCTTTTTATAAGTCACTCCATAGGTGATTATTCTATTTTAAAGCTTCAAAAATAAAAAATAAAAATAAAAACATCGGCCTAAAGCATCGGAAAAGCCATGTAGGTTCTCAAAAGAAAGGGTCCACACTCTTTCACTATGGTCACTCAAAATAAAGGCTTTTAACTGAAAAATTAGGTAGCCTTAAGTATAGATACATACAAAGAAAATCCACTTTCAGAAGGTAAAATCCAATTTCTATTAAGAAAAGAGGTGTTAATACTAATCTGTTTTTTAAAAAAAAAGTTTCTGACATATTACAAGAACAAGCGAAAAGTTTCTATCAAAAAAATCTGAACAAGGTTTTCCAGATTCAAGTAATAGCTCAACCTAAACTTATCAGCATTTTTTTTTCTTCCCCAAGAAAAAACAGATCCATTTTACCAAACTACAAATGGTAGCAAAAAGGATTGTGTTTTATCAGGCTGATAAAACACATTCATTTTATTTCCATACATTATGAAGTTTCTACTTTACCTCACCCTAGAAATCAGCAACACTTGTTCCAAAAGTAACATGCCTAACTACAATAGTCAGCCTCAGATTTTACTTCAAACGGTCCTTTCGCATTAGGGTAAGTTATCAAAATATTATTAAGTATGTCAAATTCCTATCATAATTTGAGGAGCACATTATCACTCTTAGATGTAATATTTTAGTAACCACAGGTTTCTCAGGACTCATTCCACTGAAAAACCAGGGAGCACTGATCTCAAGATACGGAATTGGATTCCTAAAAGAAACGTACCATACATGTTGAAGAAAGAGGCAATCTCAGCACAGAAGTCACATGCCTACAATACTGGAACCATATTGAAATTTGAACCCTCTAAGTGTTTTAGATGAAAGAAATGAATTGAGTGATGTGACAGAGAAGGCACTTCTAAAATAAACAGATTTCCTAATAAAATATGAGAAGAATTGACCAAAGTAATATTTGAGGAAAGGAAGAATTTTGAAGCTAAAGAAAATAATTTTAATTTGTTTTCAGTTCTATCACAATTTCTCAATCGTAACAGTGGAAACATTGAACAGTTTGACAAAACACCTTCTTATCAAACGTTGTGTTTATTAGATGCCCAGTATTTACTCACTTCAGCATTGACAAATACAATTACAAATACAAGTCAAGTTTAAAAGATGCCACTCATATCTTCAGATTACTTTGACTGCGTTTGAGACCCAACGTGAGGCAAAACTTCTATTTTTGTTTGGTTTGGTACCATTCCAAGATACTTGACTCACTCGGGCACACTTATCTCCCTAGTTTGGCAAGTGTGTGTTTCAAATAACGGCCATTTACACATACTTTGGTGGGAGTCTACAAAATTCAGCTTCTTTATACCAAATTAGTACACATCATCAGAATAGAAGACAAGCAAGAAGCACTGTTGCAGGTTTTCCGCTAACAAAAACTTTTTATTGCCTCTTTGGTGCTCATCTTATCACACTTCATTTCCCTGTTCTAGTGACATATAGGTACTAAACAGAAACAGGGGTCTTATTTTTTAAATCAAAATCAAATACTAAGTCTTCCGTGTCATGGAAGAGATACCCAAGTAAAGCATCTGTCAAGCACTAAATATTTTATATATAGCTTTTCCTTATTGTTCTCCAATTTCTCTAAATCAGAGGATATCAAAGCAAGAAAGAAAGGTCAATCCAGCTGGACAACAGACATCGTGCTGTCACCAAATTCCACACTTATATTAGTATTTTTATATCATAGTGAGAGTTCTCTCAAAGTATCAAGTATCAAAGCAAAGGCTAGGAGGCAATTTTAGTCATGACATTGCATCAGTATTATGATATCACACTGCAAACCCACAAGTAAATTGTTAGTGGACCATACACGGTAAGTTACGATACCTGAGGTTTAGTGCATTCCTGTGAGCCAAAATGAAATGAATGCCATATAGGAGGAAAGGAAAAGATGAACATTATCAGACATGCCATAGTACATTCCACCACTATGAAGATAATGTTAAAATTATGCTAATGAGGGTCCACCATCCCTACGAGTTGACTCTATTGCAAAAAGCCATGCCACAACTGACCACTGTATTTATTTTTGATTCTTGAAAAGCACAGCCATGCATCTTCATTTAAGCGCTACGTTTTGCTCTACGTTTTCACAAAGATATAAAAAACTTTCTTCAGAAAATACTTTTTGAACTTTCTGAAGAAAAGTATTCAGAGACTACTGCAAATAAAGCATTAATAATTTATCAACAAAAAAAATCATTTTACATGGTAACTATGGATTTAGGGTAAAACAAAATAAAAGAAAATTACACATTTTGTGAAGATTTTGAGGATCCTATTATTACTTTGAATTTTTATTACTTCGAATCTCATGTACCTAACACCTAAACCAGAACACATCCACAAGGAAGAGCAAACTTGAAAACAAATACATCATGTGAGTTGTTTTTCAATTTGACTTCAACATTATTTACTACAATAGCTGAACAGCTGCATTTTTTTAATGCTTCTTTATTTATTTATCCAAAATTAAGAAGTAAAACCAAAGATGAGACCCTGACAGATGCTGACCAAAGAATGGATGGGCAACAAGCTCAAGCCCACGAGATATGTCCCATAATACGCTTTGAATTCCTTGGTGTTTAAACAAAAACACTGCTCTCTTCAGTCAAATTTTTCAAGAAATTAAGACCAAAAACATGAGGTCAAGGAACATAAAATAGGAAGGGAGAAGAGACAATGCAGTCTTTAACATGTATGGTTAAAGCAGTAGAAATAATATTGCTAGTAAAAGCAAATGAGAGAACAATGCACACAAGATCACCAAACACTGTAAAAAGCAGAAGGGAATAGGCCAGCATGACGAGTCTTGACTACACTGTAAAACTCATTTGAGCTTATTTGACTGTATTTACTTGGGGGGAGGAGGGAGTCATATGTTTCATATTATACTTTTTGAAACAACATTTGACTGTAATTATTGCACATTTTACAGTTTATTTGGCAATCTCTTCCAACTCAATATGAAATCTCGCTTGCAATGGATTTCCCAACACATACACAAAATCATTATGAACTCGCACAACAGAATGGCACACAATGGGCTTTTGCTCTTAGTACCAGTTAAGCATACAAAAACTCATTAGGCATACCTAAAGTGAAATTTATACAACAGGCATGGACCTACAAATGCAAATGGCACTGTGTGTAATCTAAATATTGCCCTTCTAGAGTTAGATGAAAATCACAGTAGAATGGTTTGCTAAGCACAACTTAGACATCTAAATAATACAGAAGTAATTCTTCCTGTAATTCCTACAAAGTACAATACCACATATTTATTTTTTTAAAAAATCGACCAGTAAAATGTTTCATCTTCAAATCAAGTGAACTGGCTCAACCCATAATAAATTTAGAGGCAATTAAAACTGCACTGAAAATTAAACCATTGAAAGCTGTTGTATAAACAAAAACAAATTGTTGGCATAAAATGTAATTATTCAACTCATGAGGAAAAGCCTGCATAATTAACAGATGTAATCAAACATCTACACACTTACAGACACGCAGGGAATATACAGGGAACTAGCAAACGAGACAAGGAATAGGGATAAAGAAAGGAAAAATGGAAAAAATCTACAACTGCATTGGATCAAAGGCAGTATTTTAAAAACACTAAAGCTCTAATCTTGCAAATTTATATGCATGTGGTTTAGATTGTCCAAAATTCAGCCCAATGAATTTGATGAGATTAAATACGCACAAAGTTACTCATGCCCATGCCTTTATGGTTCTAGCAGATTTGGGGGCTTAAACAAACAAACGAGAGCCAAATACAAACAGCTTTTCCAGTATTTTGCTTAGAGTTGAAATCAATACCAAACATATTAATCTAATAGAGCTTTTCTCAGTTTAAAAGCCATATAAAATATTGTGTAGAATAAGTTTCAATTATTAGTTTATTTTCACCTCAAGAGAAAGCCTGGAACTTTCAACATGTAAGATTAGGAAAAAAAAAAAAGAAAAAAGAAAGAAATCAAGTAAAATGACCAAATGATCTCCCTGATGATGGGTAGACTATGTAGCTCATTGAAACCCAAGTATAAAGGGCTCTTGAGGCAGACACCAGTAAAGGTTAATTTGACATTTAAGTTGTGGATATCAAAAGAAATGACAGATTTAATCCAAGAATTTGGTCTACTGCAATGCAGCACAGTTTTTTTTCAGGCAACAACCGTTACCATATATGTGAATGAGTCTTTCACTAACTGACCTTTTAACACTGTACACTAAACTATTTGTACGGGAACCTAATATCAAAAGGAAATGAGAATACAGTTTCTTCCACAATTTCAAATAATGACTGAACATTAAGAAATAATACCTGACATTCACAGTCATAAAAAAAAAAAACCACGTGCTTTCAATGAACTAAGATGCAAGCTGCACACATGTTCACGTGCTGATGAAGCCAAATTCACAGTATTTTATAGGGAAAACTTCACCACAGAAACACATTTCTTTGAAGCTACCAGCAAGTTCAGTCATTTTGATTGCTTTATTTTCAGTAGTTTTCCTGTTTATATTGTTGTGAACCATAAACACAGACAGCTTACCGTATGGTAGCCTCTAGGCAGAGGTGGCTTCCCCACAGGATAAGGGTCAACAGTGTCAATAATTGTTTGTCGCTCCCCTTTTTGGTTGATTTTCCTAAATCTTCTTCGAGATTGCCTATGAGAAGCTTGACGCTGAAAATACTCTTCATTTTCATCCATATAATCAACCTATAGCAGATGCAAGAAAGTGTCATTTCCCACAAGACAAAAATGTTTCTTATTGTCAGAAACACAACAAATCCTATTTTCAAAAAACAGCAGTTAGCTTTGAATTTCCCGCATTTTCAGTACTAAGAATGAGGCCATCACTAAAAAAAATAAAAAATAAACAAAAATCAAATGCCCACAGGGATGATAAAAAAGCAAACACTGACATGAGCAGCATCACTGATTATGAAACTTTTCAAAAACAACAGAAGAAAAACGGTCACTCCTCAACTCTGTCGTCACCCTCTCCCTGCTTGTTCTTGTAGAAATACAAACATTTCACCACTCTCAGTACATTACAAAAAGAAAACAGAGAACACTTGGTAGTTTTCCTACTATTCTTGATTCTATTTGTCACTTGGGATCGTCCTTAACCAACCTATGGCAAAGGCTTTACCCCTCAACAGGCAGCACTGTTTTTATTATTTACTTCAAATACTTTGGGAGGTTAAAAGAAATAAGCTAGATTTATATAAAAACAAATCACTTCAAAACAGCAGCAGGGAGGAATTAAAAATATCTATTAGATATATCCTAATATAAAATTGGTCTGCTCGGTTTCAGAGTCTTTCAAGTCATCCTAAATTTCTACACAACAGTATACTGCACTGAAAATATTTGAACTAGGAGTTCTGATTTTCATGAAAGGGAAGAAGAATCTTCTTATAGTAAAAAAAGCAACACCTCTTCTGTCTTCTTCCTACTAATAGAAATCTTACTCCAGACTAACAGGGAAATGAGAAAAAAAAAAAAAATCAGTATTGGCCATACATGGGGATTCAGTTAACTCATTCTTCTATTCAGTTCCACTTCCCAGGAATAAATAGTATTTCTGAAGATGTAGAGAAGAACTTATGAGGCACCTTGTAAGTTTCCTCCGTATTTTTCAACGAGGAAAAGAAAAATTAGCTGAAATACTCCTAAGAAGAGATCGGGAGACCTGGCTAGTCAGGATATGGAGAAGGCTGAGGTTCTCAATGACTTCTTTGCCTCAGTCTTCACTGACAAGAGCTCCAGCTGCACCACGCAAGTCACAGAGGGCAAAGGCAGGGACTGGGAGAAAGAAGAATCACCCGCTGTAGGAAAAGATCAGGTTGGAGTCCATCTAAAGAACCTGAAGGTGGACAAGTCCATGGGACCTGATGAGGCGCTTCCACGAGTCCTGAGGGAACTGGCGGATGAAGTTGCTAGGCCATTATCCATCGTATTTGAGAAGTCATGGCAGTCTGGTGAAGTTCCCACTGACTGAAAAAGGGGAAATATAGCCCCCATCTTTAAAAAGGGAAAAAAAGATGACCCAGAGAACTACAAGCCAGTCAGTCTCACTTCTGTGCCTGGCAAGATCATGGAGCAGATCCTCCCGGTGACTATGCTAAGGCACACAGAAAATAAGGAGGTGATTGGTGACAGCCAACATGGCTTCACTAAGTGCAAATCCTGCCTGACTAATTTGGTGGCCTTCTATGGTGAGGTTACAGCATAGATGGATAAGGGAAGAGCAACTGACATCGTCTACCTGGACTTGTCCAAAGCATTTGATACTGTCCCACACAACATCCTTGTCTCTAAACTGGAGACACATGGATTTGATGGATGGACCACTGAGTGGATAAGGAATAAGTACTTGGATAAGGCCCCAGTACTTAAAGGGGGCCTACAGGAAAGCTGAAGAGGGACTTTTTACAAGGGCATGTAGTGATAAGACAAGGGGTAACGGCTTTAAACTGAAAGAGGGAAGATTTAGATTAGATATAAGGAAGAAATTTTTCACTCAGAAGGTGGTGAGGCACTGGAACAGGTTGTCCAGAGAAGTTGTGGATGCCCCATCCCCCGAAGTATTCAAAGCCAAATTGGATGAGGTGTTGAACAACCTGGTGTAGTGGAGGGTGTCTCTGCCCATGGCAGGGGGGTTGGAACTAGATTATCTTTGAGGTCCCTTCCAACCCAAACCATTCTATGATTCTATAAGAATTTGCAGCATGTCTGTGTCAGAAGTGACCCATATTAGCCAGCTCATGTCACTAAACACAACTTTCAGGGTACCAATACAAGGGGGTGAGCACAGTTCCTGGTTCACCAGGAAGAGCTGGTAAGGCTTACCCCCTCATCCCTTAGTGTCTGTTTCACATCTGACACTGTCACACCCACACCTTACACCTCTCCTGCTTGTTAGCCCCACAAAGTGACCCTATCCAGCCCTGAGATTGAAAGTTACTGTGCCCAAACTCTGCGGATGGGATTCTTTTTATTCAAGGTACAATTATTCCTTTGAAAGGCTGGATTGAAGTGTTCAATTTTAGCTTTTCTAAAAGTCTAGAGGTTGGTTTTTTTTGGACTAAGACAATGCATGTGGGAGTACCTGCCCATGCTAGGTCCTGCACTTGGGCCACAACAACCCCCTGCAGCATTACAGTACAGGCTTGGGGAAGTGTGGCTGGAAAGCTGCACAGCAGAGAAGGACCTGGGGGTGCTGGTCGACAGCCAAGTGAACATGAGCCAGCAGGGTGCCCAAGCAGCCAAGAAAGCCAACGGAATCCTGGCATGTATCAGAAACTGTGTGGCCAGCAGGAGCAGGGAAGTGATTGTCCCCCTATACTCAGCACTGGTGAGGCCACACCTGGAGTACTGTGTCCAGTTTTGGGCCCCTCACTTCAAGAGGGACGTTGAGGTGCTGGAGCGGGTTCAGAGAAGGGCAACAAAACTAGTGAAGGGTTTAGAGAACTTGTCCTATGAGGAGCAGCTGAGGGAGCTGGGACTGTTTAGTCTGGAGAAGAGGAGGCTCAGGGGGGATCTTATCGCTCTCTACAATTACCTGAAAGGAAGTTGTAGGGAGATGGGGGTCAGTCTCTTCTCCCACGTTATGAATGACAGGACGAGAGGGAATGGCCTCAAGTTGCGCCAGGGGAAATTTAGGTTAGATATCAGAAAGAATTTCTTTACGGAGAGGGTTGCGAAGTATTGGAACAGGCTGCCCAGGGAGGTGGTGGAGTCCCCATCCCTGGAGGTGTTTAAAAACCATGTGGATTTGGTGTTGAGCAATATGGTTTAGGGACCCTGACAGTGCAGGGTGAATGGTTGGACTCGATGATCTTGAAGGTCTCTTCCAACCAGACAATTCTATGATTATATGATTATCCATCACAAGATTTCTTGTGGACTTTTGTTGTTCGGTCGTCTCCTTTCCCTATTCCTATCTTTAGGCCACTCTTCCTTACAATTTATCAAGGAATGCATGAGAGAGACAGACAGACATCCACACAACTACCACCAACTAAATTGTATACAAACACATCTGGGACCATAAACTTTTTCCTGAACTTGTGGTCAGATACAAGTAACACAAACTGGTCAGACAAATCAGGGGCCAAAGGGGAGGCATAATGGGCTGCTGTTGAGAAGCTGCTCCTTTCCAAAGTAAAGTTACAGAGAGCTTTATTTAGAGACTGTGAAAAAGCAACTGGCATTTCTCACACATGCCTTCTGTGTCTCCTCCTACACGGTATTAGCTTCGTAAGATGATTTTCTTAATTAGAAATGGAAGAGGGAGATATAGCATCAAGTATCTGACAGAAAAAGCTACCATTGTGTAATCATTACACAATCATCTTTATCTGTTTACAGTGAAATCAGAAAGAGCTTAAAATCCATAAAAGCATGCCTGCATTTGAGTGAAAGGAAGTTAAAATTCAGGGTTTTTACTAATCAACTTTAAACAAGTAACCTAATCTCCTCTACGAGCCTAAAGCTATACCATAATTTCCTGAGCTTCTGCAAGTTTTACAGAAACTGTTGCTTTTCAGGGGAAAAAAAATGTTTAGTGTCACAACCTATATTTGAATTACCAACTACATACAGTTTAGATAATTGTCATGCCTCTCTTATGAACTGATTGCTATCTCAGTGATAGAGAGGAAAAAAAATCCACTTAGCCCGTTGATTGTGCATTAGTTCAGACGATGCACCCTGAGGTGGCAACTAAAAATTTTTGAGCCTGTGAACAGAGACGATGCTGTTCCGCCACTGCATCACAGAAGATACTGCTAACGAAATAACTTTCACCCAGAAAAGTTGGTAGAGTTTTAAAAGATTCAAACTGCTTCTCAAAACCTCAGACAGCCGAGAAGAAATTTAATTCAATCAATCATTAATTACTTAAACTAACATGAGATTAATACTTTAAAGTATCTATGCGTCGCTATAATAATAAAACAGCTTAAAAAAAAAACAAAAACAACCACAAAGTGTTCTGCTATTTTGCTAGCACAAGAAAACTTTAGTTTTTAAAAGAAATCTGCAAAAGTAAATGTGACAACAATATAAAAGATGCCTTTATCAGTAAAACAATGCAAGGACGTGTGCAATGGCAAAAAAGTTCTGTATGACGTCTCAGATTTACAAAAAGATCATGTGCAAAACAGAAAACTGAGTTTTATTGGAAGTTAAATTGTTACCAAAGCCAGTCTGTAAAATTTGAAAGCAACTGAATGAAAATATTCTTACCACAATCATTTCAGATGGCTCTAAAACAATGCATTCACAGCCACGCCTGAAGCTTCCTGCAGAACGCTTGCCAAAACTGAAGAACAAAAATACTCTGATCAGAACAAAAATCAGAGCTATAACACAATCTATAAGCATATTTACATCTTCTCCAAATATTGTAAAGCATAGAAAAAAACGTACGTACCTCTGCACAATACAAGTTTCATGCATATGTCCTTCGACAAGTAACTGATATCCAAGGACACCAAAAGCTGTGTATTTTCTATTCACATAGTTTACTAAGGGTATTTGCTAAATAATTCTATTAACACTAAACCAAGTGTCAATCAAGTGTCATCTACTGAAGACACATGGTTGATTGTGAACTACATTACAGAGTTTGATCTAGCATCTTCTGACATTACAGTATTAAGTTACCTAAGCTATCTGCATTTCTATAAAGAAAGCTAACTAACATACCAAGGAAAGAATGAAGAGGCCAATCAACTTCAATTAGCTCTTTTTTACTTAAAATAAACTAATAAAACAAGAATGCTGAACACGAGAGTATTCCCAAATTGAATAGATGAGAACAAAAGGCTGTTCTGCCTTTCACGACGCATTCCCACCTTAGTGCAATAATTAAACACAATACTATTTTTCTTCTTGTAGGATAAAATAGAAAGCTATTTTAGTTTCAGTTTCTCAAGTGCTCCGCTTGTATTAAATGAATGTGTCTGCATGCTTAACTGCAAAGAATCCTCGAAATGCAGTGGTAAAGGTGTAGTGCAGAGAATCAGTACATAATTCAGTGAAATACAAGACCTTTATGGTTAGATCCTTAATCATGCACTGTCAGAGTGGAAAAAAAGACAACCAGCTGAAGTTCGTTTCTGGGATGTGTGCTTGCCCCTTCAGGTAGTTCATATTTATGCCTGCCAGGTCAATGCCAGACCTTTCCCATCGCAGAGAGGAAGGCAGAACAGATGAGAAAATGGCTGGAATTTAAGGTCCTCTCTTCTGGTCTGCTGTAACAAACCTGCCCTAAAATTTGCCAAGAGCCAATGTACTGTTTAGCCTTTCCCTTTCTTCAACCTGGCACTGTACAGCAGGCATGGTAAACAATCCTATCTGAAGCTCATGAGGCAACAGCTATTAAATAACTTCATGAAAAACTAACCAGACTCAATAAAATTGGAAAATATGAATTTCAACCAATCTTGTAATGCACAGTCACAGCAACACACTTAAGCTACCATGTTTGTGAAACAGAACTTTTTTAAGCTTTATTTCCTAACAAGCAAGCTGAAGAAGTTCATATACCATTCGGAACAGTATATCTAGCCAGTTTATATCTATTCTCCTGTCCTGCCAGGCGATTAGTAGAAATGAACAATTTAACTTGGTACCCCAAAGGCTAATCTCTTGACAACAGCACGTTTATAGCTTAAAAAGACAGCAGTCAGATATTGAAAAGAAATGCCAGCTGTGCCTATTCATCAAAATAATAATCGCATTTAATGGTACATGGGACCTCCACAATAGAAAAAATTTTCCAGAATACTAAGCCGCTTGAAAAGAAACAGTCAATAAAGAAGTCTCTCAACAAAATGCGTATTTTCCTAGAGGCAAACACATGCTTCCTCCTATAGTCCAGCAAAAAAACACAGGGTGCTTCACTCTACAATGCCATCTTGATTTTACATGATTTTAACTGCTCTTAAAGATAACAGAAAATGAAGTCATTATCTTGATTCATTAGACTGTTGCAAAAGCAATGAACTTATTTTCTTGGCCATTGACCTGATCCATACACAGTTTTTTCCTTAAAAAAAAAAAAACAAACACACACACAAAAGGAGGAGGAGAGAAAGGAGAAAGTAAATCAACTCATTGATTGAAAAGTAACAATGCAAAAATGGTGATTAGGAAGTTAACTTGTTTGATATTCTAATTTAAAACCATCACAGGAATATTCCCTTTCCTGTTGCAGAGCCTCATCCCCTCTTTGTAACCATTGGTTTGGGTCTAGAGTATGATATTACTGTATTTTTGCCAGCCCATTTTCTAGCCTCCCAGCAAACACTTATTTCAACAGAAAATGCATACACGCTTTTCCACTCCACCATTTCTTTCTCCTCTACTGTTGTCCGTAAGTATCAACTTTAAACTTCTGCCCGTTGCTAATCACCGCTGACATCGAAAAGTTTCAAGCCTTGGCAAACGCAGTGAAAAGAAAAAACTGGGGTTTGGATGTGCTCTTCTACTCTTGAATAACTTGTTTGGATTATGCCCTTCGGCACAAGGGAACAGGTATTCAACATATTAAGACAGAAGGCATGCACTGAATTACTATAAAGAAAATTCTTGATTTCTGTTCCCAGTAACACACTAGGTCTTGCAGCAAATAACTGGTTGCATCACTGTTGTATTGCTCAGATTCCCAGGACAGCATGAAACTTATCAGAGCAGACAGCGCATCACACGTATATATTATCTTTGACCAAAGATCACACGACACTTCAGGCTGCAAACAAACTCTGTAATCTTTGTGTTGTTGGCAAGAAGACAAGTAAATCAGGGCAGAAGAAAGTTAAATGACCTTTCAAGTGTTGCAGTTCTCTTCTCAGATATGCCATGCCAGCTAAACCTCCTGACTTCCAATCTGCTGCTGAGGATTCATCATCAGTGAGGAATTCACACAACCAGTGAAAATCAGGAAACTCTTTTGCGACTGTCCACTACATCTAGACATTTTAGAAGTGCCCAATGCTGACCGTGGTAGAACATCCATCACAGTATTTACATACTATGTGTTGCAGAACCACACTTTGATACCAGCATATAGTCACACAAATACCTGTTGGCATGCAACTCTAAGAAATAACTGCGATCTTAGGGCATGGCCAATCCCCCTGTTTCAGTTCAGAAGACTGATATCAAAGTCACTAAGTTTTACCAGAAATCATTTGTCAGAGCTTCGCACAAGAGCAAAAAAATCAAAGACCAGCAACAAAGGACCTCAGTGACACTCTTCTCCACCTGAAACCCCTAGGACAGTAACCAGCCATCAGGCAGGGGATGTCACCAAACAAGCTTGATTCAATTGAACATAAGTTACTTAAAATTCTAGTAAGCAGCAAAAAACAGCAAATACCAACACATAACAAAGTCTGTTTACTGATTTAATCAAAAAGCCCAAGCTGTAAAACATTTTATAAAATACCAGGAGACCTTCGTAGAAGGGACCACAAGCTGGCAGGCAAGCTGGCTTGAGGGATGCTAGGTATCACAAAGAAACAGTAGCAGCAACCAAAGTTTCAGTGAAAGGGTTGACAGATTATCTTCATAATATCAGCTATTTTAGTAACTTCGGCTAGACGTTCTTCTTTCTAAATTTTGATACTACACCAGACTTACCATAGAAAGTAAGTTTGCCTACTCAGATTTATCATAAACTCTGCAGTTTACCTGAGCACTGGCTAGCTAAAGTAACATGTAGAAAGCCTTTAGGCCATTTCAATAGACCAGCAATTTGACAAATTTATTCCTTCCCTTACTGTAGAGTGAAATAAGTCCGTGGATATGACTTCTCTAGGGAGTTTAAGGTTAAACCACATTTTTGTGTTTAAAATACAGTAAAGAATTTTACATAATATACACTTCACATTTAGTTGTATCATATTATTCCTTAATAATTTCAATCAAAATAGTTTTATTACATAAAGAGAAAACCTCCTCTTCCTCCCTAAGCCTCACTAATTTCAACTGCTAAAAATAGCTCATTCGCAACTATTAACTCAGTGAGACACCTGAGAAAGCCTCAGCTTTGCAACTATTTTCTCTAAATCATGAGGTGCATGAGATAATTTCACCAAAGCAAGCTAAAGCAGGTTACGGTTATCTTTGCAATGGTGGCTGTCAATATGGGATGTAGAGGTTATAACAGAAATTTAGATAGCCAGAAGGCTGCCTGGTTAGGATACTGCTGTCTCACCTAAATTCCCCAAAGAACCTTGTTTTGCAGCAGTTTCTCCAACACTTTTTTCCTGCTACCACATAAGATCTGATTTGAGGTTCCCCGAGTATTAAACTTCACAGATGCTCTCCTCAGTACCTGTCCTAGAGGCAATTTCAATTTTGGAGTCCTTTCCTATCAGTTACTTTTATTCTCCATAAAACTACTAATGCATGATGTGAATATAAACCTAATTTAAAAAAAAAAAAAAACCACAACACAACAAACCCTTAAAGATATACAAAACAATTTTATTTGCAGGAACCTATTTTATAGTAGCAATTTCAAAAGCAGATGATAAAAAAAATTTAACTGTCACAAGGTTAAACATTCTCCCTGAGCAACTGCTCCCAAACTATACTACTCCCCAAAGCAACTGACAAGAAGTGTAATTTCCCACTTGACTATCCAAAAGCATTATTTCTAAATAAATTAATACTAAAAAAAAAAAAAACCCACACCACGTTTTGCTCACTATGCGTATTAAAAGCAGGTATTTTAATCCATATAAGTCATTTACAACTTCATTTCGATTCTAATGCATTATAAAATTGAGTTTACACTGACTGTAGATGACAGTTTCCTTCTCCGAAAGTGTACTTTACTACATACATATCTCATCTTTTACCTGTTTATACTTAAAACATACGTAGTTGGCTAAAGAACAGATGTATTACAGTTTACAACACGCTGGTTAATAGAAAGCAGATCTGAAGTGAAAGCTAAGGGTTTCCATGTTTCCCAAGTTTATACCTTCAGTTTTCATTAAAAAGACCTTTACAATTATAAAACTACAACTAGTGCAGTGGCTAACAAACAGCAACAGGAGAACAATTTAAGACCGCTGTCTGCATTTCTTCCTCATCAAATTTATTAAACTAAAACAACAAAGTACCTCGATTAACTGAAACACTCAAGAACACAAGCAACACATTATTTTTTATAAGCACTTACGTGTAGAGATAGTCAAAATGTCCCAGGTATTGAGGGTGACTCGGTCTATCCTTTCTACCATTATCATGACACTGGAGGACAGAGCAGTTTTCTCCAGAGATGACCCATCCATTTCCCCAGGTCCCCAGACATACTGGTACACGTACACACAGACACTCTTTTCAAAAGCTCCAAGAAAGGCAGCAGCTACTGAAGAGGGACTGTTTCCCTATCGGCATTCAGCCCTGTCCCCTCACCCGGGGCCTCCACATTCCTGTTTTCACCTCAGTCCAGCTCCCAAATGGAAAACTATTTCTCAGCACTGGAATGTAAACGCATTCATCAAAAGCAATGCAGAACCTGAAGAAAACTCCACAGACTACGAACACCAAGCAAAGGTTCTTCAGTGAGAAGCCCTTTTCTTCCTTGCTCTTAACAAACATCACTCACAGAAAACTCAATTTTACTGATGATAACAATTTTTCAAAAAGGACATATAAAACTTCAGGTTTTCCATCTACCACGTAATCTTAACCTCTTTCTCTTTTGATATTCACCACCTCACATTAGCTTAAAGTAATAATTAATTCATGTATGAATCACAAGCCTTAGCAAAACTACACCTAAGTCTCACAAAAAGCAAGCTCCACAAAGTATGGTCATCTATATTGTACAGATTCGTCAGCGTTTTTTGAAGTGCAAAATATTGTTAAAGTTTTATGCATTTGCAATTGCAGTATTTGGAATGAAGCTGCTGATTTAGAATAAAGTCTGTTTAACTGGCATTTCCTTTAAGTCAAAAAGCACATTCTGTTTAGACATCTTCTAGAGCAAGGAAAAATACAAGTAACACATTTTCTTGTTTTTCAAGTTCTTAGAATTTTCTATGGTACATTTATGCAAGCAAATAAATTCCACATAAATTTTGCTTTTTTAAAAAAGTTCTACCAGATACTAAAACTAGAAACACAATACATGATTATAGAGAGGATTTATGCCAAAATTCTAGCAAGCAAATATTCAAAATCTTTCTTCTGAAGTTTTCAAATGGGATGTACAAGAAAGCTTATGGCTTAAGATCACTGCTATGCAATATTTGCCAATAAAGGACCTCTAAATATACGTGAAGATTAAAGTGTCTTCCCTCCCCAATGTCCCTGAAATTAATCCTTGTCTCTTCTAGACTGTACCTGAATAAATCTGGAAGCACAAAGCTTGAGTTGAGTTCAGTTTCCCAAGCTTTTAACACATTTATGATAAAAACAGATCTTAAGTTACATAAATCCAATACCCCCAAACTCTTGCTCCAGTTGACTTCTACATTTAGGAGAATCACAGAAAACTACCAAAATTAAGTACAGAGGTATTGCATTAAGCAGATTTAGAATCTGAAGCTATGTAACACAGACCCTCCATTTGTTTTTGGGAAGCACCCAACCTGCAAACGCTCTTACTACCATCGCTGTTTAGATTCAAACGCTCTCTACCACGTTTCCCATCTTCCCTCTACCCTTCACATCTCAAACTTGGGGCACAGAGGAGCCACCATTCTTCTGGACAGATCATTTGCTGAATGTCTCGTCTGCACATGCTGCATGGTGCTACTTCCTCACACCAGTGCCACGACCTCAGCCGTGACCAGCAGCTGCTCTCCATCACCGCATCAATTATTCTCTGATGATACAGAAGCAAACATGAGCAGAATGTCTGGTTGCTGCCAAACCCCAAAGTCAAATCTTGATGTAATAATCAACATTTAACTTGCAACAACATCAAAACGTGTTAGATTTAGCTCTAAAGCAAACCACTGAATTCCTGAACAAAATATTGTAGAGCAGTAGTTATTTGAGGTCTAGATGGGAAAAAAAATGGGGACTATTTTCTATCTGCCACTTGGGGAGATAGTAAGGGATTCAGTCAAATTCCTTCTCCCGCATCTTTTTTAATTAAAACCCACCACATTTCATTTTGGTATGTCCAGGTTAGAATTAAAACATCAGCCTCTGCTAATAGCTTATTCTAACCAAGCTGGGTTTCACATCAATGTGCTGTGAAACCCAGACTATTCCTACACTCAACTCATCCTTGCCAGGGCTGGGGAAAAAAAAAAAAAAAAAAAGAAAGGTACAACTTAAAGTGTGTATACATGTGCAAGCCGTCCCTAGGGGAACGCTTAAGTGTTCTGATGAAAACTAAATTTGGCATGGCCATTTTCTGACCCCTCAGAAAAAAAAGACAGAGCTTCTCATGTATGCAGAGCAGCTCTAACGTGAAGAGCCCTCCGCTGGGGACGGTGGAAGGAGGGAAAGCAGCAGTGGGTTTCCTCACACTGAAAGCTGCACACTGGAAACTATGAAAGCAACGGTTCATCAACTAAAAGACAGAGGATCATTATCACATAATTTGATCCTCTGTATAATATAGGCTGACTTTTCTGATTCGCATTCGAATTAGTGCCTGTCTTTTAGAAAAAGTAAGCAAGTAGGCGAGTGAATCCCCAAGCTACTCTTTGACTTGTCTTACATATTATTTTTAGTTAAAATGCAGCAGTCATCTACATATCAAAATAATCAATAGATTAGGGTTTTTTTTTCTTTAAACTGCATTAATTCTCACCTTATTATATTTATAGCACTTTTTTCAGTAAGAGAAATAGCTGCCTTACAGAAACGTTTTTCAGTTGAAAGGAAAACAGATGCTAGCAACTGCAACGTGAGTTGAAGAGGCATTTGCAGACCTGTCACTGTTTGCAAATCCTGGAGACATGAGCTCACCACATACCACGGATAAGGATGATTAGACTTACCCAGTGTCATACGATAGCTCAGATGTTTACAGCCTGCGATACAAGAGCTCATGTATCAGGGAAGGGACTCACTTGCAACATCACAGCTAAGTATGTGCCACTTAATAATACTTTGGGGGGCTGTTTCACAAGAGGAAAAAGCCTCAAACATCACTGCAGCTCCTTTGCTTGATCTGGGACCCAAACCAACCGCTGCCTGAGAGGGAGAAGAGGAATCGTGGTGTCAAGGGCAACAACCCCAGTACTGCAGCAGGAGGGTGTGAAGATGGGAAGAACTCAGCAAGGCAGACGGAGAACACCTGATGAATAACCAGCCTGTGTAAGGGACACTACAATTACAGGATAAGCATATTTACAGTATACTAATGCTTTAAAAAATTCCTTCTAAAAACGTATGAAAGTTAATTTGAACTCCAGCTGAAAGCTTTAGCAAACTTCCTCAGTATTTTGAACACATTTAGTGCGCATCCTTAGAGATGATAGACTACAGTACTTTACCTACACAATACTCACAGGGATTTCTTTATTTCTTACGCAAATGCAAGCCAGATCAGAGATTTATCCGGTAATTTATAGCTGACTTGACTACTGAAAGCTCTTGAAAAGAAGCTCCTGAAAACCCACAGCAAGTAATTTGAAATTAGCTAGATTCTGGAGGTTTGCTTCTAGAGAAAGTCCCTTCAGTCAATCCCTGAAACACATGTTTTATGATATTCACAGTTTTTCTTTTAGTACAGACTACTCTTTTGAAAAGTGTGGTTAATTTTAAAATTTCAGCTAGTTACACAACTGAGTATGGTATCAATTTGACTAAGTGATGTAAAAAAAAAAGAGTAAAGTTTCAAATTTTTTGCTTTTCACTGTAGCTTTTTATAGTGTTACCTTAAAACTAAAGTCAAACTGAAAAATTGTTAAAAACCCAATATGAAAGAGTGCTGTAAAGAATGACAAGTTGTTTTGCAAATTCACTGCAAATGCGGGTATATGCTCAAGGTCTTTACAGCAGCAAGTAATCCTAAATACTTTTCAGACTAGAGTACCACTTAGGGTTCTTTAAGATCGCTTCATGTATACTAACAAGAGAAATGTGTTTATGAAATTTTCCTGTGAACCTCAAGATCTGTATTTATAAACTATATACACAAATATAAAACAAAACTAAAAAGCAGTAGTAGTGGCAACAACGAAATTTACTTTTTTGCAGCAGTTCAACTTTGCAGCATCCATATAGTACAGAAGGCTAGAAGGAGAGGTACCTCATCAGAAGAGTTGACACAAATTATCTTTATTTGGAAACAATCATGTTCATTTTATTTTTAAATTAGTTCTCATATAATTTTATCTTTGAAAACATTCAAAAATGAAAGGGTTTTTTCCTAACCTACTTTTTTTTTTTTTAAAAAGCCACAACTGTATTTTAATAAATGGTTTCAATAACGACAGCTTTGCTTACGCTTCATCTTAATGACGTCTGCGTTGCCATGGAGATTACTATGAGATCACAAGATCTACATAATGGTCTCAAAGAATGAGAAGTAGTAGGAAAACATTACTTAAGAGGCAAGACCTTGTCTGAACGCTTTGGCTTAACATTCATGAAATTCATTAGAACAGAGGAGTATTTTCCAACCCCATACAAAGCCTTTAGATGTTCTATCCTAAATGAAGAGGGTTTTTTTTACCGCGAAAAATATATAGTAAGCTTTTTAAATACCCTTATAGATTTTCATAATTAAGATATTAGAAACAGTCATCTTTATTAAAAACTACAAAAACAACTTGACATGTCATCCAGGTTTTCAGTAGTAAAACAAGACCATACATATTGACATTTTCCACCCTCACTTATATGCCTAACTCATTCAGTCCAACCAATTTGCTCACATAGAGGGCTGAACATATGACCTCAATAACTAGTTTCCATAAATCTTATCAGTACAAAGCAGATGCATTCAAGATAGCTTTGTAATAAGAGCCCTATAACTGTAAACGAATAAACAAACTAAACAAGTAAAGTAATAGTGACAATTTTTCTCAGCTATTTAGATTAGAATTTGAAAATAAATTATCTCTCACTTAGCATGTTATACTATGTCTAGAGTTCCTGGCTTTACTTTCAAGAAATATTTGAAAATTTTAGCGTCACCTGAAAGAAAATTCTCAGACATTTTAAAGTCTTACACAGTATGGAATAAACATTTTGTTAAAAACTCTATTTGTAGAAGAATTATAGTATCGGAATCATGCTAATAATCAGAATAATGTTTTTGATTCCTTCCAGCTTTCTACAGTCCTGCAAATATGTAAGTGAATAAGTAAAAGTCATTACTTCAGCTTATCAATATTATATTTCACCAAAGATAGGTCTATAGAAGTTTGGATCACTTAACTGAGTTCCATATGACACAAAGTAAAGGCTCTTCCCCACATATAGTTGAACCTTAAACATAGGTACAGCTGTCCCATAACACATTTATATTGGACTTCCCTCAAGAGTTTTCCTGGATATTTTGTTAAAAAAAAAACAACCAACCAAACACCACCACCACACACACACATATCTCAAACAAGATTTTTAACTCTGGCACTTGTAAGCGCAGGATGGACTCTAAGGTACCTCTCGATGTACAGTATACAAAGTTTGGTGATCACCATCTTCCACTCTGTCTTATTCTTTTAAATATATTGTAATTTTTCAGCAGTAATAAATCATCTCCAGTTTCAGGATTTAAATGGACCTTTCTAGTTGATGTAGCTCTCTAGGCTGTGAAAATCTCACAGCCCTGCTGAAAATGGTCTTTTCTCCAGTGTATCATACCTAGACCTTCTTGCTCTCCAGTGCACTCCATCTCCTCTCTCCACATGAGCATACTTCTTCCTCTTTGGTATTCTTTATCCTATTTTTGCACATAGTTCATTTTGTTGTTATTTTTATGGAAGAGATGACCAGACAAGTTCTCACAGATCATTGTGCTTTTAAAGCTTGTCCAGAGACTCTGTTAGCATGCAAAACACACACAGTCTTCCTTTTGCCCTCAGCTGGAATCTCATAATGCAGGTTTCTCAAGTAAGTGAGGAGTTTTTTGATGTTTTGCATGTTTGTATTAAAACTCAAAACGTTAAATACTAGAATCCAAAGGAACAGATTGCAAAATAGGTCATCTAACCAGCTGCAATATCAATTGCGAAAAGGCAACAGTTTTCTTCGGATAGATATCTTTAATTAGCAACATAAGCAGTAGTGAATATCCAGGTATAACAGGTATCACATTTAACTTTGAAATAACCATGTACTTTACTACATAGAAGATTTTTCCCTTATTAACTTCTCAGAAAGAGCTCTCATTTTTTCCACATTTTGATTTTTATGCAAGTAATCTACCATCAATTCAGATAATAGCTTTTTAATATTAAAATCAAGCCTGAATTTTTACGAAGAAGATACCAGTATAAGTGAGGACTGTTGAAATTAATATAATTGTAATATACGGAAAAACAATACAAGGCAAAGCAAAGATGAACCATGTTGCCAAGACTGATTAGATGTTGTTCTCAAATACTTCAAATTGTGACATGCTCCATTAGAACCCTAATGCTGGGATTAGAAAGGTCTCTCTAACCAGTGAGACATGATGTAAGCCAAAGAGAAGAGTCGGCAATAAAAAGCATAGGGTTTTAATGGAGCATATTTTAAAAATCAGGTATCAACTGAGAACCACCAAAATTTTTCAATAAGAATGTATCAACATCTTCAGAAAACAAACAAACAAATTTTCTGTGAAATGAATTTTTTTTTCCCCTTTTTTCCTAGGGAGCATCCTAAAACACTCCCAGCAAAAACAATAAGCCCACAATTTCAGCTCACTTTTCAAACACTAAATAGCCATAATTTTAACTCTAAGTTTCTAACATTTAAAAAAAAAATGGTATGTGAGACTCAGTATCATTCACAGATGCTGAAGATGTTATTTTCTCTATCAGCTACCTTCAAGGATTCTCTCCATTCCTCTGTTTGCTGTGGTTTGTATTTATACTGTTATATACTTTGTTTCTATGCTCCATAGTACTAATTCTTAAGCATAATTTTGACATTAAAATAGATACATTTAACTTTTTAGCATTTTTACACAACTGTGGTTTCAATGGGGAAGATTAACACCATTGACCTGAATAAAGCACAATATTAAAAAAGCCTCCTTCAATTTTTTTTTTTTTTTTCATATAGCTACAGTGGCAGGAAATGCCAACTTGACTTAGCATAAAATTACCACGTGTGAAACAATGAAAAATTGGACCAGAACAAGGACTCCCAATCCTACAAGCTCTACACCATCAATTAATGGGGCCTCTCCTACAGAAAGTGTGTGAAGTTGTTCCGATAATTCCGCCAGTGCACCTGAGCAGCAGCAGGGGATGCAGGCCATCACAAGTCCATCATCAGGTCTTTCATACGGAAAGGGACAGAAGCCTGTAGCTCCAGGACATAAACCTAGAAACTAGTAAAATTATAGCATTTATCAGCTTGTTAGGGATTCTGAAGTTAGCTTTTCTCCTAATGTAGAACGCTTCCTTCCTTGAAAACCTCCTTCACCTTAAGAGGAATCAGAAATATACAGGCTCACTTAAAAGTTATTCAGGTCATTTGACACTTTCTGCTGCTTTGTTACCTTCTCTTCTCCTCATTGCAAACTTGGAAGAAAGCCTGGTAGCACTAGCCCCACTACATTAGATTTCTATTTTTATTGTCAAAAGATGCCAGCATAACAGATTAAGTCGCTTAACATTTTATCAGCTGTGCAAGAACAAAATTCCAGTAGTGTTGAAATAATTGTTTTGACAGGAACAATGCCAGACACCACTCAATCTCATAATTTAGGAATTGTGTCCTCTTCTATTTCCCAACACCTCAGATACTGGCAGGACACTTGGAAGACGATCAATTTCAAACCTCAATGAACTCCTAAATTATTCAGCCGAACTGGAGACAGGTGGAATAAAGCAAAACGTACATAACACCAAACTCATTTAGCTGTAGAAGACATTTAAAGTATTCATATTTAGAAGACTATACATGAATTTCTGCAAACAGTAAGGACAGTTTCAGGTGACATTACTGGTTCAAGTAGCATGCGCTCTGCATCACGAACTTTGCTGTAACAGCAGGTGATATGACAGGACAAGGCCTCGTTAATTTATGGCTCAGCTAATTCTGAAGTTGACTGACTGCATCTATGTGAGGAAGCCAGATTCAGACAGCTTAAAACCCTCCCTGCTAGTTGGCCCTCAGGGACAAACCCATGGCAGCTCCAGCTCCTCCAGCACCCCACAAGGAAGAAGGCAATGACACACATCAGTGAGCTCCAGGCTTCACCGATAACATAGGCCATGATACCAGATTCAAGGTAGATGGCCACACCAGACACTCCCAATAAAATGTTTCCTCTTATAAGCAAGCTTTTATTTTCTCCAGGAGTTTGAGTCTCAAAAAGTAATTACAGTCACATGCACCACGACAGCCTACCTTTGTGCTTGCAGATAACAGTAAATACCTCCATCCAAAAGGACATATACAGTCTTTTAGGTAGATGCAGATGGTACAAAGCAATTAGCATTACCGTCTCGATGTCTATTTGAAATCCATTGTGAACAATTCATGGTAGACATACACTCAGTCATAAATGCACTGACATCTCTACTACTTCTTCCAACTTTTCTTCAGCTTATGATCTCAGTCTTCCCTGGATTAAACCATGAGACCACTCTCCTACATGCTTCAGTTTCAGTTGATAGACTGAAATGCTGAACCAAGGCATTGAAATCCGACAGAAGACAGGACAGCACTAGGGGTCAGCCCACAACAATACCATCCTCTCTATACCTCCCCAAGAGCCTTGAGATAGTCATGAGCACAGCTTCAGAACAGCACTAGCTGGATACGGAACTAACAAAGCAGCAAACAGGTCTTGGGAAAATCCACAGCAGCAACTAGCCGCAAAAAAATAAAGTTTAATATTAAAGAGCAAGAGTTCGGAGGGCAAACTAAATCCAAAGCATGCATTTTCAAGTAATTTCTTAAATAGACTTGAAATCATAAGCTAGGGAGTTATTTTTCTTTACAAAGATCCAATGTATGGTCCTCGTGTTTCCATCACAATGCTGTAACTCCTTAGCCATAAGCAAAACCCAGAAACAGAGAAAAGCTCAATAAGCTCAGCACAGCTTTTCATCAACTCCCTCTGCAGCTTAAATAACTAAACCAGCAGCTCCCAAAAGTACAACCTTGAGCCTCCCTCAAATCCATTGTTCTGAATCTCTCAGCTTCCTGCTCAGGGCCAAAAAAAAAAAAACCAAAAACCAAACTCTCTTCATTCAAATTCAAAATTTATCCTGGTTTAAGTATTTGTGTATATTGGTCACTCTCTTCCAGTTAAAATACCAGTTTCATTCTGTTATCTCCTAAGTTTCTGCCAGCAATAGCCATTATTAATAAACACTGAGTTGCAAATATATCAGGGTTATATATTGAGAGAAAGATTTTAGCACTGATTAAAGCTATCAATATAATCTTACTCACTGAAAAGAGCGCTTAAAACCAGATCTCTATTCAAAATATAAATGTATCATCAGTAAGATACATGCAAACCACAGAACACAGCATGTCCCAGGCATCACAAAAATTAGGAAGTAAGGTTAAGGATATACAAAGCTGTATAAACGGACATATGTAGCCAAGAGCTCTGCTCTAGCACTATTATATTCACATGCATTACTTGTCAAAATAAAAAAATCTGCCAAAATTCCTAGCAAATTTTCTTCTGAGAGAGGTTACTTTAACTTCATCAGGACATACTTGGACAAGGACAAATCTTTTCTGCACAAACTGAGTTTTGTTATTGCTTTAAAAACAAGTCCAGAATTTCTTCAATGGGTCTCCAGTAGAATTTCATATCCTACTTCAAAGTTGTTTTAGTATAGGAAAGACCAGAGGGCTAAATCATCAATACAGCCCTTATAATTTTGAAGAGAGAAAACACAGGTGTTTTCTCAACTTCAGAATTTAATCTTTTAACCAGAGGAAAAAGCTTAAATAATTGCTCCTGTATGCAAAATTTGTGAACTTGCCAAATGGAACGCAGCTCTCCATCACCATGTGAAGTGGCGAGAGGAGAACTGGCTGTGTGGGGCAGTAAGGAAGGAAAAGAGGAGGCTACAGTAATGAAAGAGTGTAGACAAGTGAGTGGTTAAAGACAAAAGCAAAGTCACGTTTGCACGTGGCAAGTCGGCACTGCAGCATGCCCAAGCAGCACAGCATACACCACCCAGATGGTCTCGGAAGAATTCTAGGAGAAAGGCAGGAAACCCCAAGCACTGGAGCCTCCTGGTGTGAGAAAAACTGCCCAGCAATTACATATTTTGTTGCTGTTCAAAGAGTCGCATCCTTCAGTCATGGAGGCCATGGGCAAGCACAAGGTTAGCTCTGGAAGATCTAGGAGATGTTTTTGTAGTGCAGCTCCAAATCAAATAAGAAAGACCATGGCAAAATTTACACTAGAAGTAAGTCCTGGAAGAATAACCACACGGCAAGTCCGAGAAGCTGAGCAAAAGTGATGAAGCACGGAGCAGACCTAGAGATGCTGGAGGCCATTCCAAAAGATATTTTGAGGGACTGTCACATTACTGCTGTCAGCGACCACGTGAAAACACAGGAGAGCCAGGACAACCTTCAGGGAATTGTATTTTCTGCTCATTTATTTTCTGGACTTCATACATAAACCTCATTCTACCATGTGAACTGCTTCAGGGTACAAATGCCATGGGGAAGCAGTAAGTGTTAATTTGTGCTAGTTTGGTGGTCATGGGAGGAGAGGGGGAACTACTAAGGAATGTTTAGCTTGACTGTAATATGTGCCTGATGTTAATAAAGTATGAAAATTTTTAATAGTAAAATATGAGAGGGGGGAAATATTCCTCACATTCAGCTGTCAGAATAAATTTCATTGTTGGAATTTACAGAAATTAAATAAAGGAACAAGATTAAGCTTTACTTTTTACAGAAAATATATGGCAGCTTTAATTGTTCAGATTGAAAGTCTTTAAAATTGAACTGTAAGTTTCCCTAAAATAACAAATTAACTGAATGAAATCCATCTTATGAACACTATTTGCTAGCTCATGGCTTGGCATTTGAACAAACACAAGCTAGACTATATTACAATACACAAAGAAACTGATACTCATACTGTTTTCATAAAACAGACATGGTTTAGAATTTAGTTTCCAAAATACGGTACTCTATTCTAACACACCACCTTGAACTTTGTTTTTGAATTAAAGACTTGTCAAGTAGCTAGTTACAAGTATTTTTACAAATCATCCAGTAAATTATGTAACTTTGGTAGTTATGCCACTCATTTCAAATTATTTCAACTAGCAGCTATTTGACCATATACAGCACATTAGAAAGCTGCTAATTTTTAGACTGCTATACTATTATTTATTTGTGGTTTGAGCAGAAAAGCAGCAGTGTGCTGGGTTTACGTGGTGAGGTTTTGGTAGCAGAGGAGGGGCTACGGAAGGAGTCCCTGTAAGGAGCTGCGAGAAGCTTCCCCAGCACCAAGTCAGACCCACCTCTGGCCTGGGTTGAGCCAATCAGCACCTTGTGAATAAATACATTTTTTAAGAAAGGACAAAGGAAACTGTGCCATGTGGGAGCTGCAGTGAAGGGAGGGGTGAGGCAGGAGGGATGGCCCCCAGCCTCCCATACAGGCAGCTGCCTGTGCTGAGCCGCCACCACTCAACCGGCAGAGCTCATCCTGCTGGGACCATCGTGGTTCATCGGGCCAGCAGGGCCAGCGTGGCTGCAGCAGAGAGAGGGGTGAGATCTGAGAGAAACGACTATGCAGGCACCGAGGTCAGTGAAGATGGAGGAGGAAGAGGAGACGTGCCAGAGCCGAGATTCCCCTGCAGCCCATCAAGATTAACGGTGGAGAAGAGATCCATCTGCAGCCCGTGGAGGACTCCATGCCAGAGCGGGCGGCTGCACTTTAAGAAGTCATGACTCCATGGGAAAAGCCAGTGCTGGAGCAGTCTGATGGGTAAGGACTAGATTTCATGGGAAGGACTCATGTTGGAGAAGTTCATGGAGAGCTGTCACCCATGGGAAAGGACACCACACTGGAGCAAGGGAAGAGCGTGAGGAGTCCTCCTCCTGAGGAGGAAGGAGTAGCAGCAGAAACAATGACCACAACTCCCATTCCCCATCCCCCTGCACCAATGTGGGGAGAAGGTAGAGCTGGGACAAAGGGAGGGGTGGGGGAAGGTGTTTAAGATCTGACTGTTTCTCATTATCCCGTCTGATGTGATTAGTAATGAATTGAGCTTTAATAAGGCCAAGTGCAGAGTCCTTCACTTGGGCTATAAAAACCCCAAGCATCGCTATAGGCTCGGGGAAGAGTGGCTGGAGAGCTGCCTGGCAGAGAAGGACCTGGGGGTGTTGGTTGACTACCGGCTTGATATGAGCCAGCAGTGTGCCCAGGTGGCCAAGGCGGCCAATAGGATACTGGCGTGTATCAAGAATAGTGTGACCAGCAGGAGCAGGGAAGTGATCCTGCCCCTGTACTCGGCACTGGTGAGGCTGCACCTGGAATATTGTGTCCAGTTTTGGGCCCCTCGCTTTAAGAGAGATATTGAGCTCCTGGAGCGGGTCCAAAGAAGGGCGACTAAACTGGTCAAGGGGCTGGAAAATAAAACTTGTGGGGAGCGGCTGAGGGAGTTGGGGCTGTTTAGCCTGGAGAAGAGGAGGCTGAGGGGAGACCTGATTACAGCCTACAAATACTTGAGAAAAGATGGTGGGGAGGTGGGGGAAGGGCTCTTTACATTAGTGTTGGGCGACAGAACAAGAGGAAATGGGTACAAGCTTAGTCAGGGGAGATTCAGGTTGGATGTTAGGAAGTATTTCTTCTCTGAAAGGGTTGTCAGCCACTGGAATAGGCTGCCCAGGGAGGTGGTTGAGTCCCCACCCCTGGATGTGTTTAAGAATAGGGTGGATGATCTACTTAAGGATATGGTTTAATGGGGATTAGGGACGGTTGGACTCGATCTCTGAGGTCTTTTCCAACCTAGAAATCTATGAAATCTATGAATTAAATTGATTTGTCCCCAAGCCAAGTGTTTTGCTGTGATCATGGTTGGCGGGTGATCCCTTCCTGTTCTTGCCTCGACCCTTAGAATCATAGAATCATAGAATCATAGAATGGTTAGGGCTGGAAGGGACCTTCAAAGGTCATCTAGTCCAACCCCCCTGCAAGGAACAGGGATATCTCCAACTAGATCAGGTTGCTCAGGGCCTCATCCAACCGGGCCTTGAACGTCTCCAGGGATGGAGCATCCACCACCTCTCTGGGTAACCTGTTCCAGTGTTCTACAACTCTCATAGTAAAAAATTTTTTCCTAATATCCAACCTGAATCTACCTCCCTCTATTTTAAAACCATTACCCCTTGTCCTATCACAACTGGCCCTCCTGAACAGCCTCTCCCCATCTTTCTTGTAGGCCCCCTTGAGGTACTGGAAGACCGCTATAAGGTCACCCCGGAGCCTCCTCTTCTCCAGGCTGAACAGCCCCAACTCTTTCAGCCTGTCCTCATAGGAAAGGTGCTCCAGCCCTCTTATCATCTTCGTGGCCCTCCTCTGGACCCTCTCCAACTGGTCCATGTCCTTCTTATGTTGGGGACTCCAGAACTGGACGCAATACTCCAAGTGAGGTCTCACGAGGGCAGAGTAGAGGGGGAGAATCACCTCCCTTGACCTGCTGGCCACGCTCCTCTTGATGCAGCCCAGGATGCGGTTGGCCTTCTGGGCCGCAAGAGCACATTGCCGGCTCATATTGAGCTTCTCGTCCACCAGTACTCCCAAGTCCTTCTCCTCAGGGCTGCTCACGATCCATTCTCCGCCCAGTCTGTATTTGTGCCTGGGATTGCCATGACCCAGATGTAGGACCTTGCACTTGGCCTGGTTAAAATTCATGAGGTTGGTACGGGCCCACCTCTCCAGCCTGTCGAGGTCCCTCTGGATGGCATCCCTCCCTTCCAGCGTGTCGACGGCACCACACAGCTTGGTGTCATCGGCGAACTTGCTGAGGGTGCACTCCATGCCACTGTCCACGTCACCGACAAAGATGTTGAAGAGGGCCGGGCCCAACACGGACCCCTGAGGGACGCCACTCGTGACCGGTCTCCACATGGACATCGAGCCGTTGACCACTACTCTCTGAGTACGGCCATTGAGCCAATTCCTTATCCACCGAGTGGTCCATCCATCAAACCCATGCCTCTCTAGTTTAGAGAGAAGAATGTCGTGCGGGACAGTGTCAAAAGCTTTGCACAAGTCCAGGTAGATGACATCCGTTGGTCGACCCTTGTCCACCGATGTTGTCACCCCATCGTAAAAGGCCACCAAGTTGGTCAGGCACGATCTGCCTTTGGTGAAGCCATGTTGGCTGTCACCCACCACCTCCTTGCTCTCCATGTGCCTTAGCATGGTTCCCAGGAGAATCTGCTCCATGACCTTGCCAGGCACAGAGGTGAGGCTGACCGGCCTGTAGTTGCCCGGGTCCTCCTTGTTCCCCTTTTTAAAAATGGGGGTTATGTTCCCTCTCTTCCAGTCATCGGGGACCTCGCCAGACCGCCACGACTTCTCAAATACAATGGCCAGTGGCTTGGCAACTTCATCCGCCAGTTCCTTCAGGACCCGCGGATGGATCTCATCAGGTCCCATGGACTTGTGCACCTTCAAGTTCCTCAGATGTTCCCGAACCTGCTCTTCAAGTACAGTGGGCGGTGGTTCATCCTCACAGTCCCTGCTAGTTCTTTCCACAGCTTGGGTGGTAAGACAAGAGGCTTTATCAGTGAAGACTGAGGCAAAAAATTCATTGAGTACCTCAGCCTTCTCTATGTCCCGGGTGACCAGAGCACCAGTATCCTTCCGGAGGGGGCCTACATTCTCCTTGGACTTCCTTTTGTCCCCTACATACCTATAGAAGCATTTCTTATTGCTTTTTATATCCCTTGCCAAATTCAATTCCTTCAGGGCTTTAGCCTTCCTCACCTGATCCCTGGTCACTCGCACAGCTTCTCTGTATTCCTCCCAGGCTATCTGTCTCCGCTTCCACCCTCTATAGGCTAACCTCTTCATTTTCAGTTGGTCCAGGAGCTCCTTGCTCATCCACGCAGGCCTCCTGGCCTTTTTGCCCGACTTGTTCTTCGTCGGGATGCACCTCTGCTGAGCTTGGAGGAGGTGCTCCTTGAATGTGGACCAACTTTTCTGGGCCCCTCGTCCCTCCAGGGCCGCCTCCCATGGCACTTTGCCCATCAGGTCCTTGAAGAGGACGAAGTCTGCCTTCTTAAAGTCTAGGGTACAGAGCTTGCTGAGTGGTTTCCTTGCTGCCCCATGGATCTTGAACTCCACCGTGTCGTGGTCACTGCAGCCAAGGCTGTCCTTAAGTTTCACCTCACCCACCAGTCCCTCCCTGTTGGTGAGCACAAGGTCGAGCATGGCACCCCTCCTTGTCGGCTCCTCTATCATCTGCAGGAGGAAGTTGTCATCCACGCATTCCAGGAACCTCCTGGACTGCCTGTGCCCTGCTGTATTGTCTCTCCAACAGATGTCAGGGTGGTTGAAGTCCCCCATGAGGACCAGGGCTTGTGACCGCGAGGCTGCTCCTATCTGGCTATAAAGCGCCTCATCTGCTCTGTCCTCCTGGCCAGGTGGCCTGTAACAGACCCCTACCGTAACATCCCCTATCCGTCTCTGTCCTCTAATCTTGACCCATAAGCTCTCTGTCAGCTCCTCCTCCGACCCCAGGCGAAGCTCCACGCATTCCAGCCGGTTGCTGACATAGAGAGCAACACCCCCTCCTCGTCTCCCCTTCCTGTCCTTTCTAAAAAGCTTATAGCCCTCCATGTTGACACTCCAGTCATAGGAGTCGTCCCACCACGTCTCCGTGATGCCAATAAGGTCGTAGCCCTGCTCATGTGCACGCATCTCCAGCTCATCCTGTTTATTTCCCATGCTGCGTGCGTTGGTGTACATACACTTCAGCTGGGCCTCCGACAAAGCCGACTCGCTGGCTGGAGCGACAGGGGTTCTCTTGGACGGCAGTGTAAGTTCGTTTGAACATACCTGCGATCCTTCCCCAGCCTCTGGACCCTCAGTGCTGGCACTGGTGCCATGCTGACAGCGGTATGAATCTGACTTCTTGGCTGGAGCGGCTGGAATTCCCTTCTTCTGTTCTACGGGTACTTCCAGCATATCTTTATCATTCTTGATATTCCCCCCCTCCCCCTTCAAATCTAGTTTAAAGCCCTGCCAATGAGCCCTGCTAGCTTTTGAGCTAAGACCCTGGTTCCCCTCTGAGAAAGGCATGTTCCATCCGGTACCATCAGACCTGGTTCAGGGAAAGCCTCCCCATGATCAAAGAAACCAAATTTCCGTCGGTGGCACCAGTCTTAAGGCTGGTGGCACCAGCCTTAAGTCTTTTGTTGTATTTTCTCCTCTCCATCCCACCAGGGAGGAGGAGTAAGTGAGCAGGTGCATGGTGCTTAGTTACCAGCTGGTGCTAAACCACGACATGGGAGGTGGTCATTTCTTACGCATTTAGACAGCTCGATAGTTTTTTTTTATTATTATTTTTTAAGATACTCTTCATCCCAACTATATATTATGTCTGCCAACACTAGTCATCACTCTCTCTCCCCAAGGAACTTTAAATGGTATCTAACAACAGGAATCAAAGACATGGAAAGAATGATTTGATTTTGAAAATAAGTTTACCTGACATAGTACATAACAGAACAGCATTTCCAGTGTTACCCGCCAATCGGCCTGAGGATGCTATATCTGAAGCTAATGCAGCTAAATTAGCTGAGAGGCCCTAAACGCAAATAATATGCATATTCAGTCAAAAGCACTAAGGTACTTCCAAGTTTCAGCTATAAATCTGAAGACAGCACTCCATTCTATTCCTTACAGGGTCAAATGCCAACAGTCACGAAGTTAAGAGTCGGATAGAATTCAGCACAGAATTGAGAAAACACCTCCAAGATTGCAGGAAGATTTATTCACTAGGGCTAGCTGAATTATCCTAGCTAGGTACTACTTTTACTCTGGCTTGTACAGACATGCATTTTAAGAGAGTGAAATCCAACAAAGAATAGCACATGCTCCTGAAATTTGGAGGTGGGGCAGGAGGAGCAGAACAATGGGACACAGATGGACGTATTTCTTTTCAATTTGGTGAGCTACTGCCCAGCCATCGTTCAGTGAAGCCGAGCTTGACAAAGGCAGCAGCAGGGGCAAGGGGAAGCCCAGTCTGAGCAGCACCAGCAGCTCTCAAGGTCCCACTGGGAGGGCTGGATGCTGCCCAGGGAACCTGTGCAAAGGCGTTTACTGCAGGTGCGTGGGGCAGGCTGGGTTAAGCTGTCAGAAAAGAGAGAGTAATTTTAAGGTAGAAAAAAAATGAGGGGTTTTGGACAGTGGTATGTTTGGGGATAGGAGGGACTGGGAGACAGTATGTACTGATCACTCTGAGCTCTGGGAATACAAAGTTAGTGAAATGAGAATTTTATGCGTCACTCAGAGTTGGGGAGAGGAACATACTTCTTGCTTTCTGCTCCTACATAGGCTTCTGAGCTCCATCCTGCTTTCTTACTCACAAGCTTCATGTGTTGCAAAATTATTTCCTAGTGGCTTTCTAGATTGACAAAGATAAAATGGATGGAACTGAAAAAAAAAAATTAACACTAGTCTAAATATGAATTTATAGTAAATTTACTCAAATGTCAATGTTTTGGCCAAAGAAGATCAAAATTAGATCATCTCTACCTGGCAATGTTTAGGTCTCTTCCAATTACCTGATGTCAATGATGCATCAGGGTGTGCTCCATTTGCTAAAGCACAGCAAATTCATCTTAATGGCAATAAGATATCAGGACTCCCAAACTACGCAATAGTCAAAAACGCTCTTGAAATTACTACTCCCTGTATGTGTAAACACCCAGTTTAAGCAAACAGATATCCAGTAACTGCCTTTTGGCCACTTTTGCCACCCTATCAGTTCTTTCTGGATAGCAGCCTTTTCAGAAGGTCTCACTCTCTTTTTTCTAGAACACTGTGAAATTTTATTGTAGTATTGCTGCTAATCAGTCTCTTCTACCTAGTCTGTATATCTGTGGAGTTTATTATTTCCTTGTGAGCAATTCACTAGCAGCATAAGTAAAGCTGAACAACTTAATTTTCTTCTCAAGCCTTTGCTTTAAAAAAATCACTTATCCACCAGTATTCCAAAATCAGAAATTTAACCTGGGTATCCTCTCATTTTTCCCAAGTTTCCTGTTCATAGATGAGCTCAAGGCCCAGATATTGCAGCTCACTCATTTACAAAGTAAAAATCCTGATTAGCCTTGCCCTAAATTTAAATAAGGCCCTCACCCACCCTTTAATAACTATAAATTCTGAGCACAAAGCCTCTCTCTACAATGACTCTAGTTTTGCTCTCCAGAAATCCTTTCTATTTCATATCACTAAATTAAAGTTTCTTAATTTTGCTTTCATGGACTTATGTTATCTTTGTTAATTAACAAGTCATCTCTCTTGCATTTGCTTCCCAAGATACCAGCTTTGGCAGTTACTTCACTCTATCCACAACCATGAAACCTTTTCTAATGCCAAATTCCACACTTGAAATTCACCAAGATCTCAGACACCATCCCAGATGTCATTTCTGAATTTCTCTAGGTAAACTGCCCTTAAACACTATACTTAGAGTCACAGGATCTGTAATTTTCTCTTCATTCTTCCAGTAAGAATCACAAGCTCATTGTTTATCTTATTAAATCTCACCTCTCATCAAGTGTTAAAAAAAGTCTGAAGCACAAGTATTGCTGAAATTCAAAGGAACAGAAGATTCTTGCCACAGACTATATACAACCAACCTACATTAATTCAGATATCATACATCCCTTATCCTGGCATCTAAAGGTAGCACTTTCTGCCAGCTTTTTTTCTGGCATTGCCTGTTCATGGATGACATATGGGACAATTTTCTTCCATCTGCCTGCAGCAGAGATCCCATAATCTGTTGTTGTGATACTTTTTACAATAACCAGTTTTGCACCTTTATCATAGATAGTACTGTTCAATGGCACATCAAATATATCATTTTATCAGCAGTGTCTGTCCTGTTACATATGGAAGACACTTGCTTACATCAAGAACATACCACCATCATCAAATGGAAGTCCCAAGCCCAGCATTGCTCTCTCATCAAAGGGCAGCTTTGTTTGTATGCCAACCAACACTAGCTTTCAACTGGTTTCCCACTGTTTAAAACTGTAAGGAAGTTTCTAGTACTTTCATTCTCTTCATACCACACAGAGATGGGTCATTCTTTCATTCTGTCTTTCACAAATTTTATTACATGCTATTTACTTCAAAGGAGTCTATTATAGTAGCCTGAATGAATATGCATATAACCAGCATTTTAAAGTGATTCCACTCTGCTTCCACTAAAATGATCAAGCTCAGCCACCTTAGTCTAAAATCCTTGCAGTCATTTGCATTTTTTTCCATCACTCAAAATAATTAAATTTTTTTACTGTAGCAATACAAATTTTGAGCGTCTCACATTCAAACTTATCTTTTTCCATGTAAAATATCACTCTTCATTGGAAATTCATTTACACGAAGCACAACCTTAAAAAGAAGTAGCAAAATTGGCAGTAACATGACCTAAGCATATGCTAAAAAAACGTACTGAAGTCTTGTGCACAGTAAGTCAAGCCTCAAGGAAGCTTCATAAGCTCTAGTGCATCTTATGATCTAAGGTTTGATTACTCACGGGAACAAACTACTCAGCACTTCACTCCATTTGTCAGGTTTTTGGTGGTGTTATTTCTAAATCGGCAGTATTTGCATGACACTTTGGATATTTGTTCTATCCACAATGACGAGCTTTCAATTCTAGCTATGGGCTTGAAATAATTACCACAGCTAGCAAAGATAGGAAAAGTGTGTCTTTGTGTGTACTTCTGTGTTTCATTAAGCGTAAGACACTGTCTTTTAATTCTAAAATTTTGCTACATCTCATGATTTATGTTTAAAATACAGAATGCTGTGCATTCGCAGTTGACATACCTGCTCCTTGGAAGAAACATAGATTCTTTAATGAAGACTGAACCAGACAGCAGGATATACCAACAGGTACCAATATCATCAGGGCTGGAATTAAAAAAAAAAAAAAAAAAGAGACAGTTTAAAACACTTGATTTAAGTTACTCAGAGCACTACCAAATTTGCAGTATGAAGAATATCAAAGAGGTAAAAATGCTCAAAATTATGGAAGAAAACCAGTTCAATCATTTACAAAACAACTCCATCAAACTATTCTAATTTCCACCTTCAAATACATTTATTATTAGAATGCCTCATTTAATTTACTTCACTTTTTAAAAAGTACATATCTATCCATTTGGTAACAGCACAAATCCAATTTCAATTAAATATAATTGAAAATTATTAAAAGAAAGTCAAGCTACAGTAAATATATTGTATCATTCTGTCGAATCAATTACTTTCCTCTTCCTGAAGAGAAATGTAGCATCTTCACCTCTATAAATAAGGCTTCCTTTCCCAATTCTAGACATCTCCTCCTCCTTTTCCTCAAGACAGAAATTTGCCTTTTGGCATCAATCCACCTTCCCACAATGTAAGAGAACATTGGATACATTTGCAGATTTAAATCTACATCAGATTTAAATCTACATCAGATTTATTAGTCAACTTTATCTGCTGCTACTACACATTGCCCCTTTCATGCCTTTTCCTGGCACAAGAATAAATCCCCCAATAAAAGGAAAAAAAAGTTTTGTTTCTCCCGTCTTCATCCTATAGAGTAAACGGATGAAGGACTTTGTCATCCAGGCCCCATTCATTCTACTGTAGATTCAGATCTTGCTCCTTGTGTAACACAAAATCTTTTTCATAGGCTTAGACTCTTCTTGGCTAAGTTTAAACAATGTTTAGAAAGGAAAATAAAATAATTTCAGGTTACTAAAAATAGCCGCAGCAAAAGTCTTGTGCCATTTCAACAGTCAACATTGAGAATATCTGTATTTTACTTCAGTTTTACCACCCCTTCTGCTTCTTCCAAGAAAACTCACTAATTGTATTCAAGTACGCCATTACAAACTGCACAAACATTCTTATCTGAAAACCACGTCCCCAGTGACACTCAGAAATGCAGATTAATCTGTAGCACCTTCATTTTTTTAAATTACATGTCTCAAGTCTTTAGCAACAATTAGTTCTAACTTCAAGCAAGAACAGCCTATATCTTTTAATGAGGATGACAGCATAGTATTAAAACCCAATCTTAAATCCAAGTCAGCTATGTGCACATTAACAGCATGTTTTTCATTTGAAGAACTTCAACTGCAGTACCACCTACACAGCAGGGTCCTCAAAACAAAAGGGCTGTTTCCTCGGCACTCACTGTACTATGCTTTCTCAAAGGAAAGCTGAAGTTGGAAAGAGGGAGGGAGCTGGCCTAAAACAGCCGAGAGCAAAACAGCAAACCTTCCAATCAAAAACGTACTCCATTTCCTTTTTGCACTTTATCATAACCATGACAGAAAGAACAAACATCAGAAACACGGAGAATTAACACAGAGGCAATTGAGGACGTGATCCATGACCATGGACAGAAGAACTGACTAAGATGATGTTGCCTGTATTTCTTTTCTACCAGGCTATGACCTGATCACTGAAGCCTCACCAATCAGTAAACATCTAACATCTTCAAAACAAACACTTCAAGAAATACTTCTTTATACTGACAGACAATAGAAAATGAAGCAATAACAAGGTGTCACAGCTAAAACAACAAACCATTTTGATTTACATAGTTGAAGTGCACCAAGCTGCCTTTCCTGAAGCATGCTTCCCATGCTTGCTTCTCACATGGACCTGTATTGCCCTCAAACTTGTCAGTCTGGAAAAATCAACATTATACATAAGCATAGAGAACTAGGTTAACACAAACTCAAGAAAACCACTACTTCAAAAGAAAATACTGTTCTCAAAAGCATAAACATGCAACTGAGCTAAGTCACACATCTTCCAAATGCTCTTCCTCCTAAATGAGTCCTAAGCTAACAGGCATATAGCCAGCAGTGCTGCTGAACTGCAAGTCTGGTGGGTTTGGGTGTTTTTGTTTCCATTTTTTTAACAGATGTCAGTCTAAATACAAATAATCTGCCCTAATTAGCACGGTTGAAAGTTTCTAAATAGTCATTTTTAGCAATGGCTGTTAAACTAGTGATTTCCCAAGTTACTGGGAAGTAACTCTATTAGGATGTCAATTATAATTTTTCCATGTGGATTACAGTGCATTATATGATCATGTAAGAATTCTTGTGGGTGTTTTTTTCTCTTTTTCCTAAAAATTAGCAGTTTGACTAAGTATAAAAGTGTAGTCTGACAGAAAAGAACCTCACCTGGTGTCAGAGGGTTTATGACTCTGAAGCAAAAGTAATCTAGAAGATTTGTTTATACTATTACAGAAAGCCATTTCCAAGGATAAATTAATAGAAACAAGAATTTTTAAAATGCATGTAGATCAATAGTAAAATATTTTAACTTTTGCAAATCTAGTAATACACAAGCTTTTTTTTTTTCCTCCATTAAGAGTTGATGAACTGTTTCGAATTCTTCTGTCAAATCACCTACTTGTAAGGAGTGTTAGCTATCTTTTCTCATTGAGAATCTTAATCTCCAAAGAGAAAGGCAGCCACCTGCATTCACAAGCATCAGTCAAGATGTTCAACATTCAAATTCATCTTAATGCTACTTTTGAATCTCCCTTTAAATCATTTAACACAAACAGCTGTAATGATTATACATTTAACTGCAGTGGTTTACGTTTTTCTTATCTGATCACACACACACTTTTCACTCAGCTAATCATCCAACTCATTTTTATTGTTTTCGTCAATTCATAGTTTATACACTAAGTTAGCTGTTCAACAGTTGTTGCTCCTTCTCACTTATCTGATATGAATATCATACTTTATCCACTTTACATATAAAAAAAGAAACATCTGTTCATTTGACAGCTGAAAGTGCTAATTAAAAAGAATAATAATGAAACTTTAGAAATACCACCATCTGATTGGGTTTGTTTTCCTTTTGCTTTATGTGTACTTTGATAACTTTTTATTCTTACAGTCATGTTTGAGAGTTTCTAAGCTGTAAGTTACTTGCACCCTGTCCGAAACAAAACAATTCTACTGTACTCAATTCCTTAATTACATAAATAAAAAAAAAAAATATCTTCAATATTGCTGTGTCACAATAGTGGAAAGTTACTACAGAACATTTCTATATTCAAAGTATCTTCCCCAAAATACACTGTGTATTCTTTTAAACTTTCATCGCCAGCCAAAGCATCATAAATATTTCCAAGACAGTCTACAAGAGCAAAGAACGCTGATGGATTTTCATTCTCTTCATTCTTATAACTGCTACTGTCTTAATATAGTCTTGACCAAACTGATAAAACCCTACACATACAGCAAATACATTCCTTCCATCAGAACACACGTTTCGCTCAAAAAAAAAAAAAAACAACCACAGACAACTGAAAGACTGATCTGTTGCTTTCATGAAAATATATTTAACTCCTGCACTTCTCAACACTTGCTACACTTACAGTTGTTTAGAATTAAGCCTCAAAGTAGTCATTTGGCATCCAGCTTTTGCTAGACTGTGCTGTTACAAAAAACATGTGCAATTCTTTCATTTTAAGGATCCTGAGCTTCCTATAATCCTATTCAAACATCAGGTGGCTTTCAATCAAGTTTCCATGTTTTACATTTGACATTTGTTCATCAACAATGCAACTGCATGCTTCAGGACTTCTGTGCCTGTAATGAACAGAAGGAACTATAGAAGAAGCCTATACTGCACTAAAAAGCGTTCTTTCAAGCCACACAAGGACTCGTGCAAATACCATTTTACCCAACGCAGAACATTCACATTTGAAAGGTTTTCTTTGCAACCACATTCTACACTTTGCTTTTAAACATGAAAATTGAATTCTAGAGAATAAATCTAAGCCCAGCTACAGAGTTTTCTTTCACTGTTAGAATACTGCCTACCACCAGCAGTCCACAGAGGTATCCAGAAACGGTATCTGTGCTCCTAAAAAATATTTCTCTGTCAAAGAGATGACAGCAAATTGTGCTTAAAAGGGTTCTTCTGTGGGACAGGACACATCCCCGACCGGGTTTGCAGGAGGGTATAAAAGTGCGTGCGAGCTCTTCAACCAGAATTAGCTGAAGCAGAATAGATGCTGACGACTTTCCCCCAAAGGCATCCTTAGAGGGAGATTGGGGTTTTTTTTTGGCCTAGGGACAGTCGAGGGGAGGGTCTAGTAGCACCTGTCAGTCAAGCCGATGTAGAAAGGAGAGACATTTGCTTACGTAAGGTCTTTCAAACGACTAGTTTTGTAAGGGTGCCACCGCTGTCCATCCCCACCACCACCAAAGCAGCAGCTGTCAGACCCTAGGAGACTGGAGGCACAGTGAATGATCCACGTCAGGCTGAAAGCAAAGCCCACCGAGCCCAAGCAAAGAGCACTTCTCCTATCTAGCTTGGAGTTCCTCTCTCCACCCTCCCTCCAGTCTTGCAAGACTGCATGCACTGCAGGAGTGGAAATGCTTGAAGGCAGGAGATGCTTGCGCACGTTGTACGTTTCCAAGCAGCCATTCACAGATCTTCTTTGCAGGCAAGAAATTACTTTACCTGTTGGCCTTAAGTGATGGAATACACGGCTTTAAATACATAAGACTGGTGGGGATTTCTTTGGGGGTTGTTTGGATTTTGTTTGTTTTTTTCCAGTTCATCTACTGTTCTGTATATTCATCTGGATGAAACTCAAGACTTGTTAAAGTTGTATTGCCTACTGAATGCAGCACAGCTATCCACTTCCTTAAGCTACAGAAAACAAGATCTATTACTAGGAAAGTAAGATGCCACAGACAATTTATCCCGCAGAGAATCAGAACTAAGTCACACCAGAAGCCACACATTAAGGGGCAATCAGAAAAACAAGATCAGTACATGAAGTCATTCTGTCCTATCCGTATTAAAGCCAACAAAAGCCACAGTGAGACCTTAGTGACACAAACTTCCATCCATGCTTTACAGAACCAACAGGACTACGGCCAGATTCAAGACACTGTCTGCACTACAACTGTAGCCTGCATTAGCACACTAGGGTTAGACTAACACCAGTATGTCTACATGCACTCAAAGCATTTGACCGCCATGCAGAGGAAAGAGGAATCAAGACTTAACGTTCTTCTCTTACAAGAGCTGTGACAGAGCTATCTCATAAAGTTCTCAGAATACGCAAGTTCTAGCAGCAACCTTGAAGTGGTGCAAAACTGAAAGCCAATACCAAAATAGTTAGCAATATGCCAACTTTACTCATAATCTCCACTTGCTTAAGTTAGTTGTACAAAATTTCAATGAAGCTACTTTAAACTTTGACTCTTATAATATAGCACTTTTGAGAGCAGGGGATTTCCTGTAGAATCTATATTTAATTTCCCAGAATGCAAGAGAGCTTCATTTACGGGAATTCGAGAGCTAGGAACGGAAATCAAGACTGGATTGCAATGCCTTCCTATTGCGTTTCCCGCCCAGCTTCCTTGACGTAGTCCTTTTACACAACTACAACCTGCAGCCAGACAGCATACTTCACTTTGACAATGACACAAAAGGCTGAAGAAAGAACTTTGCAAAATAACTTCATAGCTGTCACTCTAACCGTTCTGTTTGAAAGCTTCAGTTACATAATTATGCAATAGCTCGTGATGATATCACCAGGCTGCCACCACTGACAAGGTTAGATAGTATTTTCAGACTTAGTCTTTGCATTTTCTAGTCAATGACTGTTCTTTGAGACCTCAGAGGTACTCAAAGTTCAAAAATCAGTACATGTTTATAAAGCTCCAAATTGTCAAGATCCAGGAAACTCAGTCTTCACCACTTGTATCAAACTCTTCATGCTGTGAGCTATTTATTCCACTGGAAGGTGCAGCTTCTTACTCCCAGACCCCAACTAGTTACATATATGCTACTTAAAACTGAAGTTTTACTTTTTAAATACAATGATTTTATTTTGATTTAAAGCAATCTGTAGCACTTCTACACCAGGTTCATAACTGTAAATCTGAATCAATATTAGCAGCATATCAAAGAAATTATGCACAAAAATAACTTGTTTCAATACATGTTCCCTGATTCTATAAAGCATCTATCTATAGTAGCACAGGTCTCCCAATTCTAGTCATCAGATTTCCTGATCACATAAAATGCTGAGAAGCCTTCCAAAATATTCAGCTACAATAAAGATTTAAATCAACCTGCTGAAAGACCCAATAAATCTCAAATATCTACACCATCTCCAGTGTCTTCCCTTATCCTAACAAGCCCTGATGCATCACTTTTTCTTTAAAGCGCCTTTAGAAATAGCTGCATTTTAGTAACAGTAATCCATTTAACTCTCATTCTCCATCAAGAATGTATCACTACTAAAACCTCTGGCATGATGAATCATATTCAGCACATGCTTACTTACGTGCATTTGGTTCAACCGAGATAATGAACATTGTAAGTATGTACAGTGGCAAGAATTTGCAGGTCTTTGTGATGACCGCTTTAATTCTGTCAAATAAGACATCACTTCAGTGCAAAATTCAGCACCTGGACTTGAAAGCATATGCAAAACATAAGTCTTTGCTGCTCTGATGACCTTCTGGTCACTGGTTTCTCAGTCAACTCCTTTAAGATAGCACTTGAAAAAAGCTAAGTGGTGTACAGGTCTCAGTGGAAACAAGCATGGAAATGGCTTCCATGTAATTACTCTTTCATATTCCTTTTACAGGAGATGTATCTGTCCTGAGACCTAAACAACAGAGGTGTCATTCTGCCTGCAACACTTGACTGAATGGTCCAGCAATATCAGATTCTGGAAGAACTCCTAACATAAGTCAAACATCAGCATCCTGACTTACTTTCCAATTCAGAGGTATTTTCCAAGCTACTTCACAAAAAGGTCATGAAACGAGCAAGAACGATTTCTTGGTTGTGAAAGAGCTAGTTAGAATTACTCTTTTCATAAATCATTAAAATTCCAACCACTAAAGGATTCGTTCAAGACTTCCATTTAAGCTGGAAATAGTACCATTCCTACAAGCTATAACATTTGTAACTATTTTGATAACTTATATCACAAACCAAAGTGTACCTGACAGATTACATTTTCATGAAATCATACTCAAAGTTGTTAAAAGTTGAATAAATTTTAGAAAGTAGACAGAGCAATTTGTTCATGCTCCCAGATCACCATTTGAGAGGAACAGAAACAATGAAAATTTGACATGTCAGAACTGGGACCTCTTTCAGGCATTTAAGCACTACACAAGAAGAAATTAGAAAGAACATTACTCTGCAAGTTTATGCTCCATGGGATATTGTTTCAGCAGATTAACCTGTCTGTTTCTCTTTGCTCATTTTAGTTACCTTCTGTACGCTGAAAGTTATAGGTAGTTTATGGTTTAATTGAATAACCATTGCCACAATTAGACATTAGCCCTGGAGTGCCTTGGAATGTCAAACATGTCTAAGTTTAAGGATTCTCTCAGGTAGACATATCATTGCCTGAAGATCCTGCCCATTAGCACTGTATTGTTGTAGCACTCAGAATACTCAGAAAACCGTTTACTCACATTGTCAGCGCTGCCTATAACCCTCTTTACTAAGCTAGTTATGCAGTTACCTGACATCTGCCAGAGCATTTTAGATGCTCCTGATGACATTAAAAGGTGTAACCCAAACACAGAAGTAAAATAGATTGGGTACTTAATGCATCAGCCACACGTAACTTTTAAATACTTTTTTAAAAAATAAAGTTACTTTTATTCTTACTTATAATGTTCACTCTAAATATGAGAAAATGTTAAAATATATCCAGTAATGAAACTGATAACTTATAATTTAGAACTTCTAATTTTCATTAAACAGGCATCTTCATTTGAAATATGCGCTTTATGTCCACAATTATGTTTTATTAATGGAGACAAGATGAAAACTGGTGTCTTATCTCCTGGTAGCAAGAGTGGGAAATAAAGAAGAATGAACCACAGGAAACAATTCCTCAGTATTCATGAAAACAAATAATCAGAAGTATGTTTTTCTTTAGAGTATTTATTTGTATTCTTTTCTACTTCTGACAAAATCAGTAAAATAAAACAGAAAATTCATTCAAACCAAAGATTATTGCAGAGTGTCAGTAATGTGTGTCAGTCTAAGACAGCTGATTAAACAGGCAATCAATAAACACATTATGCAAATACACATATGCAAGTTAATTGACCTATTGTCATTGAAGTCTTGGTATTAAATTTGTACAGTGAATTAGCCCTTCGTATCAGAAGAGAAATTCAGAACGAAAACATTAGTCTCCTATATCATCAGGAAAATAATTACAGAAGCAGTAAAATAGAATGGTCTTGCATCCAAAATACTGAGGTCAATCAAGACAGACAATTCTACTACTAATTATTACACCCTTCTAATATTTCCCAAAAATCAAAGCTTTTATTCTCAAAATTACAACAAGAAAAGCATGATAGCTTCTTGTGAAACATTTACAGTAAGGAAGGTGCACATTAAAAATCCTTCAAAAACTTTAGTCTTCATTCAAAGTAGTCTCAAAATCAGGTCAAACAATAACACAGAAATTCAAAATTGGCTATAGAAAGCCAACAGACTGTAACGTTGATCACTGACACTATTAAGAAGCCTTGATTCAGTGTCTGTTTATACAGAGCTGACTGTCAAGTCTTTGAATGTATTTGTTTTAATCATACACATTGTCTAAGAAATTCCCCACAGAAAATGCATCCACAACATAATGTACAAACTCAGGGTCCTGATCTACTGCAGTGCAGAACTGGCAGTATCCCAACGCTACTTTGGCAACTGCCCAACTATCAGAAGGTGCAATATACCTTTAGGAATACCTTAAGGAAAAGGATTTAAAAAAAAAAAAAAACAACCACACAACACCAAAGAAGAGACCAGAGATCAGCCCTGCTGCAGCAGTTCCTTGCATTATTAAATATACTGCTGCATGACTTCCACAGAAACCTACGGATGCACAAGCAGAATTAATATATATTGCCTGCAGAAGTCTACATGGAAATTAGGGTGCTGACCCAGACAGATGCTTCAAACAGACACACTCTGAGTCTACTCTTTATTCAGAATGTTTTAAGTAAGTTTTAAAGTAAGTTTTAAAGTGTCTCATATTTCCACAACCAAGGAAGAAATCTTTCATAGGTGCTCTCTGAAGTCAAGAACATTTGGTAAACAAAGACAGTAAATGCAGAAATGTGACCCAAGCGTCCATGAACAGGTGCATTCTGTTCAAAAATCAGAAATTCTAATTAATTGAAAGTCTTAAGGAATACAAGAGAAAAATTTTACTGAGTATCACTAGCGGAAACATCAGCTTGATCCTCATACACTTCTCTAGCAATTTCTTTCTGTAATATTTCAGGTTTCAAATTTCATATCCGTAAGATATAAATATATATAGCTACAGATCACACACATCGTGTCTATACAGAATAACTTGGTTTTATGATACCATCATAAAACTTGCTAAACATGAACAGAACACAAAAGCACTCCTTCATACACAAACATGCATCAGAAGACATATTTCAGTTGGACGGTCTCAGCAGAGCTGTTCAGTTTAAAAACCATGCACCAATAGCTAAAAAAGAAGCTTTTAGCTCATTTTGGTCACACTTCATTGCACCATTAAGTCAGGCTATGCAGAAACATACAGCGACTTTGGCATCACTTCTTGTTTTGTACACGCTGCTTCCTCCTCCTGAGAGGTCTGCAGGGCAATACACTACGGTGAAAACCATGAATTCGCCAAGTGTCACTTTTATGGTAGGACTTAAAAGTTTGACTCAGATTCCCACTCTTCAAGACTATTCATATACCTACTTCTCACCTGTCCTTGCGCAGAACTACTGTACATTAATTACATAGACCTACAGCTGCAAATAAAACTACTGCTTAGCTGCGTAGCTAAGACACACCCAGGCAATTTACAGCTATGCCCAAAAATCCCTCCTTGACTTTTGGTGGAATGAATGATACCTGGGAGAGATGACAGCATGTCTCCTCCCTGGGAAGAGCATCCTCCTGAGGAAGCTCGGCAAGTTCCCCGCCAGTCACTGCCTGGAGTCCAGTCCGTCTCCCCAGCGCCTTGGGGCGATCCTCTAACCGGATCCTGTCCCAAAGCCATGCAAAGGCAATGTCCTCCAGCATTTTTCAGACATGCTGCTTTACCTCACGAAAGGCGCTAACATTTTCATCTAAGGAAACCATTAGTATTTTAGTAGCAATCAAAAAAGTCATGCTCTTTTATTTTCTTTCCAGATTTCATTCATTTCAGCCTTCGACAGCAGGGCCAAGCCTGCTCTGGAGAAGGCTGCATGGTCAGCCCAAAACAAGTATATTTTGTTCTTGTGATCTGCCACAGTGATGTAACTCAGAAAATCTAAGACTGGATAATGATATTACAGCTACTGGACCTGAGAATTTGGTTCTAAAACATGGAAATGTTTTAGAAATGTTTTGCCATCCAGAGGAACCTTGACAGGCTGGAGAGGTGGGCCCGTGTCAACCTCATGAAGTTCAACCAGGCCAAATGCAAGGTCCTACCATCTGGGTCATGGCAATCCCAGGCACAAATACAGACTGGGCAGAGAATGGATCGAGAGCAGCCCTGAGGAGAAGGACTTGGGAGTACTGGTGGACAAGAAGCTCAATATGAGCCGGCAATGTGCTCTTGCGGCCCAGAAGGCCAACCGCGTCCTGGGCTGCATCAAGAGGAGCGTGGCCAGCAGGTCGAGAGAGGTGATTCTTCCCCTCTACTCTGCCCTCGTGAGACCTCACCTGGAGTACTGCGTCCAGTTCTGGAGCCCCCAACATAAGAAGGACATGGACCAGTTGGAGAGGGTCCAGAGGAGGGCCACAAAGATGATAAGAGGGCTGGAGCACCTTTCCTATGAGGACAGGCTGAAAGAGTTGGGACTGTTCAGCCTAGAGAGGAGGAGGCTCCGGGGTGACCTTATAGCGGTCTTCCAGTACCTCAAGGGGGCCTACAAGAAAGATGGGGAGAGGCTGTTCAGGAGGGCCAGTTGTGATAGGACAAGGGGTAATGGTTTTAAAATAGAGGGAGGTAGATTCAGATTGGATATTAGGAAAAAATTTTTTACCATGAGAGTTGTAGAACACTGGAACAGGTTGCCCAGAGAGGTGGTGGATGCTCCATCCCTGGAGACGTTCAAGGCCAGGTTGGACGAGGCCCTGAGCAACCTGATCTAGTTGGAGATATCCCTGTTCCTTGCAGGGGGGTTGGACTAGATGACCTTTGAAGGTCCCTTCCAGCCCTAACCATTCTATGATTCTATGAAATATCCAAAAAGACCAGCTGAAATTACATATCTTTATCCTTTTTGTAGCCTCCTCTGCTTCTCATCCCCTTTTCCCTTCCCTTATCCTCTCCCCGCAATATAAGCACTACAGTCTTTACACAAGTGGACGTTTTTCATCTCAGATTGTTTGACAAGTGGGGAACAAGGCAAAAAGCAGGATAAAACATAATTGTACAAACACAACTATTTATTAAAGGCCCTGCCTACCACAGTCAGTAATTTAGAGAAATGGCAATCTCTTTCATTTCAGCTGTGGACATTCTCTGTGGTAATAATTCAATTTTACAAGTAACATTTTTTCTCTCCCATCTCCAGTTTATATGTATGCCTTCTACTTTAGTTTCACAATAGAGTCCCCTGAAAACACTGCATTTCACTGCAGCACAGAAGGCTGCACAACTGAATGACATGAAAGCACACAAACATGTTGACATTAGACAAGAAGTTTTTCCAACCATAGACATTAACACTAAAATTCAGTTCAAGATGTCCAAGAGATAACTACTCCACTTCAAACACTTGTCCTTTTCAAAGAATTAACACAATCAAAACTACTAGCTTACTAGTAAGTTGGTACAGACTGAGAAATTTGTTACTGATTAGAGCTTAAATCCAAAATAAACATCTCGCAATATTCTCAGAAGGGATGTGGGAGGTAGGAGCACATATCCTATCAGGCTTTGAGTAGAAAGTTTTCTAAAAAACTAAAACACACTTTACAATAACACGGGCTGGGTTTTTCTTCGTTAATTTAAAAAAAAAACATTATAAGCACACTTAAGTTAGGTCCAGGTTTAACTGCACAGAAACTGAAGAAAATATGATCACAAGAACATGTTGTGCCACAGCATTGCAATTCAGAAACACAGGAAGTTTTATTTTCAAGTGACTTTGGACAGCAAGTCATCAAAATTTAAAATGTTTTCTGCCAATCTAGTAACTTTAGAGAAGAAAATAAGGGAAGCCTAAAGACATGCAAGACTTCCTTACAGAAAGAGTAAGCCAAACACCACTGATGCATACAGACAGAAGTATTAAGCAGCATGGCTGAAAGCCACATGCAGCCCCTATACAACTAATGAGGGGAAAAAAGAGGTGGCTCTCTAATAAAAGACATTCATTTGCTTATAAGGAAAACATATATGGCCAAAGATTCTTCTCTGCCATCATGGCAAACATTTAAATTCTGGTCTGAAAAATTTTGTTCAACTGTCAAGATGTATACACACCTTCTACAAATCTGCTAAAACTTTGGTTTCCAAAGAAAACACTAATTAGAAACTTACTGTTGGAAATATCAAGAATGATTATTATGCAGATATGAAAAAAGAACTTTTTTTTTTAACTACTGATAACATATATATCAAGTGACCAAACTAAATATTTTTTTTAAATGAGATCTGCAAGTAGACTTGAATAAAGGTAGCAGGTAAAAAAAAAAAATAAAAAAAATCAGGTACACATGTCAAACCTCAATTCTGCAAATTTGCCTTGCAGGTTTTAAGCCCTTTTATCATTAACTTCCCATCAAATGAAAGTAGTAGGATGACTGGCAAATGAAGAATAACTCGAGTTGAACTGCCACTTTTAATAACCCAGTTTCCATTTAAACAGGGAGATGGCCGTAGGGTTTGAGAATTTGTCACTACCATGTACACCCGCTGATAGGAAAGCACATGCAGATGAGATGAGCCAATTTTAAGCAGCGTGCTCCGTTTTATCTCTTTGGCCATAAAAAAAAACTGTAGAGATAATATGAAAATTTACAACTTTAAAAAAAATGGAGGATAAAAACATTACTGTTTGTACTGAATGTGGATAATTATTTTCAGCATTGCACACATGCAACAGAAATATATCTTTTTATAAATACAGCTGACAACGCAGATTTGAACAAAATTTTCACAATGAAAAAGATTTGAGCAAATAAACAGAGCAACTGTATTAGTTTTCATGTTAGCATTTAGGGATAAAGATTTAGCTTATCCACATTGAGATATTAAGTTGTGCCTCTGGGAGGTCACACACACAGGTCAATTAACAGCTCCAACAGTTGCAGCTATTTTAATAGATTTTTCTAATGAACATAGAAGATTAGCACCCAATTTCAGATTTCAATGAAAGTCATATCATCACTGGGAAAAAAAAAGAAACAAACAACACAGTTGTAACAGAGATCAAATTTAATGTTTTTTTTTAAACTTTAGCCTTCATGACAAAAATAAGAGCTCCAAGTGATAAATTCTGGCATGTCTAATAAAAAGTGACCATGTTACATGCTCCAAGCTCATTTCCTATGGCTCATAACTGAGTGGATTGATTCTAACCTGGCCATCACATTGCTTATCTCCTGTACTACTCAAAGGATTTTTCCAAACAGGTACAATGTAAAACTGGAATTCTGTTTTGCAGAAGAATGCATCTTTAATACATATGCTGAACTTGTGAAACAAAAAAGGATTCCTCCAAGTTCATTATCCTAAAAACAGAACACTGAAATTAGGCTTCAGGTTCCATGGGATTTTCTTACCAAGTAGATCTCAAATTGTTCATTAAAACAAAATGTAAACTTACAACTCAGATCAACAGAACATATATTTCCGGCTTCAAAATATTGAATTTTTAATTTTTTTTTTTAATAAAAAAATATATTCAGTGTTAACTTTCAGGTTTAGCCCATTAAACATTAAATCAGGGATGTGAAATGCTAGAGCAAGCACATTTTGCATTAACATCTATATCCAGAAACTGTCAAACTGTCCATTAAATCTACTGAATATATCATGGGGGAAAAAAAAAATGTCAAGAAGCAAGTAAATAAAAATGACAGGCAAACAACCAAAGTGAAATGAAGTCACATGAAAGGAGTGACAGAGGAAATCAGTGCAAAAGAATTGCATAAAGCACTTCAAGTTAACCAGATTTCACAATTTTCTGTTTGTGCATTGTATTTTCTCAGGCACGTCTCTCCTGGTAACTTTTGCCTGCCTTAAGCATATGCATAACTACCAGCCTGGATTCATTCAGCATATTATTGAAATTTAAACAAACAGAGTGAGGCAAGATATTGGGTCTAAGCAAAAACTCTAATACATAAACCAACTGCCTAGAAAAGGACAAATAACCAGCACAATGCTCACTAGCAAATTAGTCTGTAAAATTAATAAAGACTATATTGGTCTAATTAAAATTATCTATCCACCTATAGATTTTGACCTTATGCATTTTCCATACATAACTGATGACTGAGTTTCATTAGACATTAGTTTAACCTTGCTGAAGTCAAGGCTTAGCATTAAAGTTTGTTCAATCGCATCTTCCTCCTGATGCCAAATATAGGAAAAATTACGCATCTATAATCGAAGACACACAGGTACCACTCTGTATGCTTAAATGTTCAAATAATACCAGACAATCCAGAAAAATCTGCATTTAGAGTCTAGTTTAGGGGCAGTAAGTGAAAATCTGATAAAATTTTGTTTCGGTAAGTTGCATGCATAAACGAAGCAATTGCAACCCTCAAATCTCTACCGTAAATCTAAGCTGACGTTAGATCACATCCCTGCTAATTATAAGCCGCGGTAGATGTGTCAATTTGGCACGAAAAGCTGTTCACTACGATTGTGACAAAATTGAAGTGAGACTAAATGACAACTTATTCTAACAAGACATCCCACATCCCCTAATTCTGTATAATCTCACTGCTTACAAAAATTAATACAACACACATCACCAAGCGAGAGTCACTGTTAGCTCCCTTCCTGGCACCAGCAAATTTCTCCACTGTTTGACGATGAAAATGAAGTGGCTCATTTATGTTTACAGACTGTGCGCTGGGCGAGGGCATTGGCACTAAACACTGTCTTTAACACACTTAAAAATGAATTAATTCTTCAAACATCATACAAAAGGAAGCAGAAATACTTACTAGTACAGAACTTCGTTTGCTTCATGCCTTTCATATCTAACAGTTTCACACATCAGTCTGAAAGAGAAGAAGTAATTTTTAATTATGATTCCTATCAGTGTCACAAATACTTCACTTTGTGAAGTTAGCCAGTATTTCCAAATTTGCCTCCAGCACTTGCAGAAACTAACCATCGATTTAAAGCTAAGCTGATTTTTATTTTAAGAGAATAAATTGTTAAGTCTAAGCATTGAAGTTATTAGCTCATCCAAGATCAGATTTGATTTAGAACATTAGATGTAATTGCTACCATTAAAAAAAAAATCTGTAAAGCGGGTAAAGTGATACTGATCTCGTTTTTATAAAGTGATCTGATAAAAGTAAGTTGCTTTATATGGAAACAATTCAGAGTTTTATAAATGGATGGAAATTTATGATATGGAACACTAATTGGAGATATCACGATATACAAGCTGCTTTCTTTTTCAAGTCAGGTCAAACAGATAAAACATGAAATTATGTTGCATGGTAAATGGATGCTTCTCCTTTTGGTAAAATTCAGCAACTTAAAAATTACCATGAGATTTTAATGCTGAAATCCCAGAGGACTTTAATGTAGAGAGAATTTCCTGCAGGAAAATCCTCTGTCTGGAGGGGAGGATTAAAGCACTTTTACATTCATGGTCTGCCTGATAAATGTGGCATAATAGAGAGCAACTATAAAAGAACTTACCACGTATTAGGAAATGCAATGTTAACTTGGTGTAAAAAGTGAGCATGCCATTTCTGTCTATTGTCTTAAGGAAACGGACCCTGTAAATTACTGGGGGGATGGGAAGGAAACAAAACCCACCATCTCCCTTGGACTTTCTATGGCTCTGAAGCAGACTGCAAACACCAAGGCTATTTGACAGACAGATTTGCTTAAGAGGCTCATGCGAACATTCAAATAAAGAACTATATTTAAATTTGGGAAAGAAATTCTCATTCCTTGCAGGATAAGTCATCAGAACCTCAGCGCACCAGCGACCGCCTGCCCGCAATGATATCCTAAGCAGACAAAAGCACTCAAGAAATCTTGCTCAGACAAAAAGGTCTCAAAAAAGTTGATATGAGGCCTGGAAGAGCTGGTCTGGGTTTGATGTGACACTTGAAAGGTCTCTTATTGCCGTTTCCCAAATCATTCATTTCAATAGCCAACAGGCTGCTACAAAAGTTACCTCAGCACTGATCTCTTTTCAGGAGTTTACTTATTAATTCAACTCACTAAGAAATAATGCTTTTTCTGTCCAGAAGTGGCAGGCTTACAGTGGTATCTTGATAATTCATAAATTGTGAATAAAAAAAATATCAATATCTTAATTCCATTTTTTCGAAGAGTCAAGTTTTACTACCACAGCCCTTCCCCAACCCCAGTATTTTAGATCTACTCTTTGGACTACCTTTGAGAACTTGAGAACTTTTCTTACAGACAACTTCTGTATTGTATACAATTATTACACATTGTGTATCAATTTCAGTTAATCAAAAAATCATCTTGCTTCCTGGCACAGCAAAAAAAACTTTCAGTGACAGAACCTTCTGTTTCAGACACCGTTCCCCACCATAGAATCAGGTCTTGCCAAAATCCTTTACATCGAAGAGCTACTGTCTGCTTCTTCCTCCTCAGTCCTCATCATCTCCTCAGATCCTCTGTTTTGAGCGGACATGAGATTACTGGTGAGAAGATACCAGCAGAAAAGTCATTGCTAGCAGTCAGATTTAAAAAGTAAAATACTGCTCAAGGATAGTTTGTGCCCCGCTGGTCTGAAACGATGCTGGGCAATGGGCCATCTAAGAGTAGGAGTCACAGGAAACAGAATCACTTTAACAAGTAAGTTTTGTTCCCCTCTGAATTGAGAGGGAAGGAAGTACATTCTTGATAGTCACGCAAGTTCACCACTGGCACTGTCTGAGTCTTACAGCATTTTGGTTCCATTATTAGGACAGTAACGGGAGAAAATGCCTCTTAAAGAAGGTAGCCAAGTGTTTCAATTCCTGTGTTAAACTGGAACAGTCAGAAATTACAGCAGTCAACTAGTACAAACTAGATGGCTTCCCCAAGTATTTGAAAAACTGAATTAGTTCTGGTCAATACTAGCGTTTAATTTTCACTCAAACATGATCTGTGCTTTCTAAACAACTGATGAGATCATCAGCAAGCCATAACATAAGTTATTCACTACTAGAGGCTATATTTAATGATCTAGTTTTTAATGAATCTCAGAAGTGTTGTGGCATCCCACCGCCACAAGAAATGTTGTATCCTAAAAGATACTATAAAAGCTTTCTGCCCCACATCTGCCGGGAGAGCCCAGCCTTTTCCATGTATGGTACTGTAAACAGAAGCTGTCTTCTAGGAATTCACTGTGCCGGGAGAGCAAGCCCATTCCACACATTCCTCAGCAAGAACCTCATTCTGCACAGGATGCCAAAAAGCACACATCAACATACCATGCAAGCATATGGGCACACTTTGATCTTCGTAAACAAGTTAATATCGGTTCAACTCAAGCTATGCAAAATTTGATGTGCTAAAAGTCTTGCACGTATTAGCATAACACAAAATACTTTAACTGAATGTGATCGTGGCCTCCTTCCAAAGTACAAGTAATTACAGAGACTACTTTGAAGCCGATATTCACATTGCAAAATGTGTCTTAAGCACTTTGGGAGAAAGAAAGCTCAACCTTCTATTTTCTCCAAATTACAGAATATTGGCTTGGGAATGCAGACTCTTGACAGAGTGACGAAGCAAGAGGCCTGAAATTAGAACCTAAGCCAGTATTAATCAAGTCAGTTGCTTCAGCATCTTCAGATGTGGCAAACATTGGCAAACCCCAGGATGCAAAATAATAGTAAATCATCCTCTCTTCCCATAAAGCACACAGGGGATCTGCTGGCTTCCTCCTGTATCGGGCAGCCTCACACTGATGTCTAAATACCCTTAGAAACCTCCACTGTCAAGACGTCTATGTGAGGACAACTGAAACAATTGCTTAAAAATCAAACACAAGTCTTTATAAAAAATAAGAACTTAACCTGGAAGTTTTTACTTGAATTTATTTGCTTCATGGAGTATTTTAGTAAACAAACACGTGGATGAAATTTATTAGTAATTTTTTACTAAGTATCATTTGCATGTGTAGTACATAATTCGTCTAAAACTTCCACATGAAAGCAAGCACAAACTGAAACAGAAGTAAAATAACAGACTCTGCTATCGTGATTATTAACGTTACATAAATTATTTGGATTATATATGGACTTTCATTCAGGACTGGAACTTGTACTCTGCATGTAAAGCATTTACTCCTAATCTGAAAGTTTGAGAAGACAACAAACACATAATAGAAATCCCAAGGAACAAATAGAGATACGCATATGCACACATACAAGAAAAAAGCCTTAGGACAATAAAGAAGGGAAGAAATGGATGCAGCGATGGCCAGCTTTTCAGTTTGAGGTAGGGTACAGAAGAGGAGTACATAGTTGCCAAACTTCCTGTTCCTTTGCTTTATCAGTGCATTAACATATATGTCTTTTTAATGACAGAGTATCATACCTTAGCTGATGCTCCCTCAGATTAGACAAGGCTTCCATTCCATGTAAATAGGAATACACAATCTCCAAATCCTACAAAGATAAGGAAAATGTTATTAGAATTCTCAATTTGGTACAAGCTATTAAAATACTGTTCTCATGGAGCATTCAGAGCTTTCCTAATAGGGGCAGCAGGGGTATTTGAAATAACACATTTACAACAGGCTAAAGGCAAGTTGCAGGAATACCTTGGATCATACGTTGGAACCTGAAATGGGGAAGAATGATGCAATGTCCACATCAGAAAACACAAACAGAAACATTTCTGCTTTTGCTGTCGTTACTCACGCCTAGGAAACAAGCCTGGTTCAGAATTCCAGTGAGCTACTTTGCAACTACCACTGTCCTGCTTCCCGATGCCAACGTACCCAAAAACTTGCATTTATTCCATAAAGCAAGCTCATAGAAATTGGTCTTTTCATGTTGAAGGGAAAAGGAAAAAAAAAGTACAAAACAGTCTCACAAAATACCCCACTGTACATAAGTATTTATTAAATTATACCCTCTTCAAATGGGAGGTAAACGACAAGCTTAAATAAGAAAAAAAAGTTGGCATGAACAGAAACTGTTGGCACGAGATAATAAAAAAATAATCATAAATACAGTTCTAGATACATGGCAAAGTGTTACATTCAACCATTGTGAACCTCCAATATCCAGCTCACAAAACAACATTAATAAAGACATGAAAACAACATCCAAGACTAAAACTTCCCAAGATGCAACTATGGAAACACTAATGTCAGTCTAGAGGCTTTGCTAATATTATACTTAAAATTACTACAGCACTTAAGAGAAAAAACTTCAGAGCAGTCCACAACATCTGGGATGATTTAACTTTGGCTCACGGATTTGATGCTTTTCCATCATCTGTTTTTTTAAACATCCTAGTTAAGAGTCAATGTATTATCCATAATTCACTGAAAATCAGAGCAGTGGCTCGTAACCACTAGATGAGGCTGACGAAGTTGAGAATAACCTAACATCAACAGCAAATGCTCTCCTAACTCACTGCAAGAGGATGTTTTCCAGCAATGAAATATATCAATACTATGAATTTATGAAAGACTTGGCCACTGGGAAAACTTTTTTTATTTAAAATTGATCGTGAAGTACAGAAATACTTGAGCTTTCAGACACGATGAAAGAATGCTAGATGTGGTATTTGGACGAAGACTTTAGAACTGATGTCGCAGAGAGAACCTGAATTTCAGTAAGAGAAATAAAAATAAATCTAGTTAAAATATATTAAGTGTAGAAATGTTACTGTACTTGTTTAAACCATACTATAGATCAGAAACATACCAAGAGTTACACTCAATGGTTAAGACCAAATACACGTCTTTCATTGAGTACCTAAAGAATGTCTTTCTCTCACAATAAAAAAAAGCAAATATTCAGCTCAAAAGGTGAAAGAATTGCACGAGCCAAATGCTGCGATTTCACTTCTATTCCAGTCCTGCTGTTCCCTTGCCCTCCAGAGGCTTTGGTCCTCCTGTGCAGAGCACAGGACACATCAAGGACAAAAGGAATTATGCATGGTTTGGGATGGAGAGACCTTACACACAGAAGGCTTTGAAGAGAAAATACAGTAGTGAGTTGCTTTTTTGTCCTTTTTTTTTTTTTAATACTAATAAAAGCGTGTGAAAGGATGTGCCTGCCGCAGTCAGTGACCTGCCCACTTGCTAGACAAGCTGGAGGTGAGCAGAGTATCCCGGAAGTCCCGTGCCAGCCGGCAGCAGGGTAAGACACGAGCCCGACAGTCCCTCTGTCACCACTATCACCCGTCCGGACGCACCGGACTACGCTGCACAAGCCACAGGCTGTCATGGGAGGCTGGGAGTGGATCACTAAGGATCAGACATCCATCACAGTGGATTACACGGAAGAGAGCCTGGCCAGAAGGTGCTACTGTGATTTGTTTTTGGCAAGTCTGTCTAAAAACAAGCAGATGCAGAACAGAAGGAGAATTACCCTTTGCCACCAGCTCGCACTGAGGTTTTTCTCGAGTGGCACAGATTTTTACTTGCAGTGAAGGACTCACAGATGAACAAAGAACCATTAAGGATGCTGACTTATAGGGATTCACAGATGTATAAGTGGGAGTGCGTGGTAAAAGGAATTCACGGACACTCGGTTTCCAAAACTGCTGGGTGACACCAACCTAGGGACAAACCCTGCAGATGTACAAAGCAGTAAAGAACACAGGTTATGTTCCTACAGAAATGCAGCTGAAGTGACTCAAAGAAGGGGGAATGCATTAAATCATTGAAGTTTCACAAGCAACAGACAAGATAAGCTTAGTGAACATTTTTTTTAAAAAAAAAAATAATCTCTCTTCAAACTATAAGCGTACTTGTCAAATCCTTGCAAATACAACATCCTATAGGTCCTCACACCAGAAACTGCAGTGGGGGGAGGTCCTTGCCTAAAACTGGCAAAAAAAGAGACCTAAAAAGATCAAAGAAAAAGCCCAAGAGACCTAAAGAGATCTGAAAAAGCAGAGGTCTAAGAAAAAAATAAAAGAAAACAAACTTTAATAAATCTTTACTTTGCTTCCATCATGGTTGCTGGCTGCAGCAACACAGGGAAGAGAAAGCAGACAAAACCATGGCGAGAACTAAGGTGGGTTTTATTCGGTTTGCAAAAAAAAAGCAGCAAGAAAATAGACCAGTGCTCCAGGCAGTGGAGTCCTATCAAAGCAAACAGTCATTATAACATTGCAGCTGATACGCACTGGTATTAAATCAGACAACTGTTTCGAAAAAGTGTGCTGCAGACCGTTCTTTAAGCTGTACCTTTCCAGAGGATGTCTAGCAGGAAACAGCTCCCTCTAGCACCGAAAGTTTAAGTAACAAATAATCAGCATCATTCCTTTCAATTAAATTCTCCATATTAGTGCAAGGTACAGAAAACTACGGTAGAGTCAAAAGAGCTGAATATATTTTCATATATTGCCAGTAGGCACTGCAAGCTTCCAGTCAGTCTGCAGCATTAGAGAGTAAGAAAGCAAACTGGAAAAAATAAAATTCAAAAATCCAAATAACACGTTAGTGTCATTAGGTCACCTCAGTTTTATCTCAGGAAAAACTATGCTTTGCTTACTTAGCAAACATACTCATTATTGAGCATAAATAGCTGTTTCAGCTTCTTAATTGAAAGTGAATTAATGGAATGCAAGAGTCCTTCAGAAATATTTGTGCCAAATGTTGTAAAATCCTAAACAGATTCCAAATGGTTGAAACAATGGTTTAATAAAAGCCATTTCACAAAATAATGCACACACATAAACTGAGGCATGTAAGCCATGAAAGTCTTTAATTTTGATATTCTAGACACTTGCCAAAAAGCTAAAATTTTAAAATTCTCAGGAAAAGAACTTTATCTTTCAAGAAGGACATAGCCTGCCTATGTGATTTATGCTGGCTAGGTGAGCAAAACTGTAAAGCAGCAGCTAAATTGAGCCCCACTGTGACTTGTGCAAACACTTCTGCTAGCTTGCACTGTCCCTGAAAGCTGCCTCTAACTAATCCACAAAATATATAAAATATGCAGGTGACAGTCTGATGCTGAAGCCTGATGAAGGTGAAGCCTGATGCTTTTCTGGAGGTTGTTTTTACAACACATATACTCCAATTACCACGAGGTGGCAGAGTGAGCCATCAAAACCTCTGAGAAAGTAATTCTTTGCACAGTTTCTCCTTTATTTTTTAAAACGTAACTTCATAACAGTTTTTAAAAGTCAAGAGGAATAAAGTTAATCATCACTGTTACAACTGGTTAAATGTTCTGCTACAGGAAGGACTATTATACTTGCACAGAGGAACCACCAACTTTCTGCTTTCTAGTTTTATCCAGTCAGCAGAATTGAAAAAAAAAAAAAAAAAAAAAATAGCAAAAGCAACGCAAAAGCTCGGCTGATCTCGCTTCAAGAATCAAGTTCTACACAAAGATTGTGGCAACAGCTTGACAAAACATGCCAACGGAAACTCCAAAATCAAAAATTAAAGACTGAAATCCAATCTACACTTGAATTTGCACTGCAGCCAAAGATGTACGCTTGGGTTGCCGTGTGTGGAGCAGCCCGAAATTTGTGTAGTTCAGCGCTACTGCTTCATGTGTTTGTTGCCGTGGTGTCAGCGGCTCAGTTTAAAGTTCTGACTGTACTTTGAAACAAAACGGAGAGACTCAAGTTTCAACACAGCCCAACTTCAATTAGAACTGTAGAAACACACTGGTCTGCAGCCTTACCTCTGCTCTCCGTTCTAATAAAAATCTGCATGTGTTTATGCCCAGATATTTCTACCCATTTCATTTGTGCTTCAAACATCTGTGGCAACACCAGTTATACAAACCAGGCAAACCCAAAACAGAACATTGGCCCAAAATTCATACTAGCTTAATGAAGAAATTCTTACTTCAGTAAAGTGACAGAGACGTGAAAATTTGCTACATTGGACTGAAAAAGTTAAACCTCTCTAAATATCACAGACTTACACTGGCTTGAGTCCTGGTCTGCACTAAGGGGTGAAATTCCAGGCCCAACTCAACTGTTCAACCTTGCCACAGTTTGAAAGCATTAAAATGCTAAAGTGAGAAATTCATTACTCTTAGTGAGAAATTGTCATTTCTGTGAAGTGGCAAACAAGTGGAGAGAAGCTTTCATCTTAGTTTGATTTATTTTAAATCAAAGGGTAAAAATAAAATACAAGCTAATTCCTTAAATCACTGTCTTGGATAAAGAAAAAAAAAAAGGACCTTTTCAAAGCACCTGATATTCACCTTAGGCACAAAAAGATCTACCTGCTGAGCATACAACAGGCTTTGAAAGGCTGATCTTTGTTAACATAACCCATCTCTAGCTCACATTCAGTCAACCATCCGTAGCACCAGGCTCCAAGAGTGAGCGCACCCGGGCTCCCTGTCAACACCTGGCAGCTCCAGACCCCACCCCAAGTCCAGGTTTCACTGTTGTGAAAACGGGAGGTCCCACCCAGTCCCTCCCCTCTGCCCTCCTGCCACCTCCCTGGCCCCAGGACGAGCACCTGCTCCCAGGGATCCAACTTCATGTCTCTCCATTGGAAGCAAGAGACCCACACAAGGTCCAGCATTGGGGTCACGGAGGCAACAGCTCATGCGGTGGGGAGAAGGTGGGACCTCAGAGTCTTTGATGGGTTTAAACAGACCATGAAACCACGGGCAGGAAGGCATTCGTTGTTTCTATACAGAACAGTAATTTTAGCTTGAAATGACACCTCTCTTTTCTCATCAAGTATTTTAATGTTTTGCCCAAATCGTGCTATACTAGCACGAGCAGCAATGCCAAGTTTTTCCTCCTAGTAAGCAGTGAAGCCACAATCCAAACCCAGGTTGCTGAAGTCCTGCCTCTCTTTCCTTGCAACTGCAGGATCTTCTTTTTCCCTTTTGTTCTTGCATTCACCACCGAAATCACCACTCAGCCACTCAGGTAGCTACACTAAGCATTTATATTTTCCTTTTTTTCCCCTCTAGCATTGATTTAGCACCTGCCTGGCTGCCCATACTGGCTCACCGAAGTCAAAGCAGCACCAGCAGCGCCAAAAGAAACAGACGTGACTATAGCAACATCGATCCCACCTGGCTTAAACAGAAATTTCCACATCCACAGAAGAGACAGGTCTGGTCCCGAGTACGTTTGTTCACATCTGGTTCACACTAACATGCCAGGATCTCACCAACAGCAGCTCAGGAGACAATAAGTTACTGTCTTCAGAGACAGCAACCTCTGGAGGAAAGGCAGGGCAGGTGAGGGGGAGAAGCTATGTCAGTTATCCCAGGCAAACCTATCTCCAAAGGCAAGACCTTACCTCAGGGGTGAGCTCACATCTTGCAAATATCAAGCTGTCAAAAGACAGGAGCAAAACCACAAAAAATGACTTAAACCGTGACAAAAAAATCCGGCATTACTGATACCAAACTCCTTGCCCTGCACATGTGAGGATGAAGAATTCATCTTCACCTCCAGCTTCTAAATGCTTTCAGAGTTGCTGTGCAGAAGCATGTCCAGGTACACATGGATCTACCAGTGAGCCATACCAAGACTAATTTGTTGAAGAGATTAAAATGAAGTATTTGTCATATACTAAAAATTTTTGACATTCTTTTTCTTACATCAGGACCTTCATATTCAGGTGGGAGGGCCACCACATGGGAAGCCTGCCAGAATCCAACGTATTACACTACAATTTCAGATAAATTATTCTTTTTAACTTCTCTGTAAGCTACCACAGCATTTTTCTGCAAGTCATTCTTACTACTGTACATAGAGATCCATGGCGTAAAAAAATAAAGCCAAAGTTATATATAGGAAACAATTTATTGACTCGATGCTGAATTGGCAACTGCACAAATATAAATGTAACATTTAAGTAAGTGAAATTACATATGTCAAATAGTCCAAATTGGTATTTTGGTGACTGAAATCCCAGGGGCCATATTTTAAGGATGAATACAGATGATGTAATTTACTTTCGTAAATTCACCTGAAACAACTATTTCCTTTATATCAGTCTATTTTGAAGCATATAAAAAAATTGTAAGCTATCAAAGACTAATAAAATTCATTCATTAACGTAGAATATATCTGCTAATTCTTAATACACTCAGTTTCTAAGCATAGTCTGGAATGCAAAGCTTGGTCTATCAGTTTTGCATTACGATCGATGAGCATTTCCTTCAGCCAAACTTGACATTTTTAATACTGAAAGTCTGGTTCTTCAAACAGAAAACCTATAGAATGAGGTAACGCTACTCTCTTCAACTGTCTCACAGCAGGGCTGAAGAAGTTTCTATCCTGTTTATCAATCACATTTAGCACAGTTTCAGATCCCATTTGCCCTTCTCTATTCCTGTGGGACTCCTGTTTCCCTGCCAAGAGCAAGACAGACCCATTCAGTCACCATCCAGCCCAAAACAGCCCTTCTCTTCTCAAGGAACAGCACCATGAGCTCCCAGGCAAGCTACAAGCCTTGAAACTCGGAATTCATGACATAGATGCAAAGAGACTCCGCTCAGCAGTTGCTCTGATAAGCACCATCCATCACACCACATTGCCGTTATCATTTCTTCCTTTTTTTTTGCTTGGCACAGGAAAAACGTAAGAAGCTGAGGAGTGGAAGCAAGATTGAGTAGCATTAGAGTCAGGTGGGGAGCAAAGCCAGGCACACAGGGCAGGAAGACAACTGATTGTAGCAGAGTAGCTTTGCCGTTCCTAGTTTGTCACCCAGCAGCTCAATCTACCTTCTCAAAAACTACCTGTTCCAGGCAATAGCTTGGCTCACCTCAAAACCACAGCGCTCCAAAACAATAATGAGACAACTGGAAACTGAGGCGTTTCTAAAAACAAACACCACCTTACCCATACTCCAAAGAGGTGACTGGGATTAAAAGGCAACTTTTGAACGTAAAGGTGTTAGAGACATCGAATGCCAAATTAGTTATCAGAACTTCAGCGAATGGCCATTAACGTTCTGAAAAATTTTATCATCTTAAACCTGTATGAATTTGTTTCAGGAAATTTATGACAAAACACTACTTCACAGCAACCAGGCATGACTAAGCTTGGGAACTGGCCTGTACTGGAAGGCCATCAAGACAACCCAAGTCTTCACCCTCCTCTGCTTCAGCTCAGTGGTGAGAAAGAAATACGGAAACTGTATTGATCTTGTTAAGACTTGCTGGCACACAAAAAATTGTTATTTTTAGCTTTGCCATGAGGACAGTGGGGACATTTGTTCTGGGTTATGGGTAGAATTTTTAAACTGGATTAGAAACAGGAGAAACAGGCAATTTTAATCTGGAACTGAAGTACCCACACATGAAGCTAATCAGGAACAACTCCAAAGTCTCAAAAAGAAAAAAGAGAAATCTCATTTTCCTGGTTTGTCTTAACTGGGAGTTGTCCAGTAGAGAACAAAAATATACTTCTCCAAAGCCTTCAGCTGCATGACTGCCTCCAAAAGTCAGGAACTGGAGAAACACCATAGAATCACAGTAAAATGGTCATGGAGAAACAAGATGTTTCAATGGGAAACTTAAATGAGCCTTCCTGTCTTTCAAATACCCTTTATGTGTTTTGTGAATTATTTTCTTTTTAAAAGACCATTACATGTTTATTTTTGCATTTTAGAATTCTTTTCTAATGAGAAGTGTGTTAAAAATCTGTACTTTCATGTAATGCAACATGGATTTACATACAATAATATAAACAGTTTTTAGGTTTCAATCTTGCCAGCAGAACGTGCTCAAATGTATAAAATGAGTTTGAAAGTTCAATGACCCACCCACACTAACAGACTCTTAACACCGGCTCAAGATTAGTACAATTGATTCAACATATCCTGCTGGTCATAAAGCTTTTACCAGAATGAAATAAAGAAATTAAGACATTCATTATTATAATCATCCCATAAAACGGGGATAAATGTGGAAAGGGTAGACGGGAAATTAAAGCCTGCCATCTCACAGAACTGAGTGAACAAACTAATGAGCATAGGAAATTACAGGGTAGAGCCATGCATTTCTTTTCTGCTTTCCAGACTCTCAGAAGTCAGACAATTAAATGCTTAACATAAAAGCCTAAGTTCTGTAGTCAAAAATCCAAATGTTGGTCACATGTCCAAATGCAAACAAAATGGTTTCACTACAAAGATCTCTCCTACTGACTGTGCAGTCCATAATTATGAAGGCACTTAAGTTATTCACCATCAAAAATATATATAATTGCCTTTTGGTGCCTTTTCAATATTTATAGCCAACAGTTGGCAGCTTGTATTAAATCTGTTCTATCCATTTTCACATCCGCAGCACAAACATTCACATCTTTTGTTGCAGAGTTATACCAGTTCCCAAAAAAGAGGTTTTTCCTTTTTTTTTTTTGTAATGCTAAAGAGAGTCTCAAATTGTTTTGGGACAGTCTCTTATTTGTCCCATGTTTTCCATTAGCTGTATGGAATAAGACTCAATACCCTACTAAATGAAAATCAATCTTGCCCTAACAAATCTTTTAAAATAATTTTTAAACAACTACTTGTAGCAGAGATGAGTTTATATAAGTTTATCCAAATACAGAGGACTATAATGATTGGTAGCTTTTAAATAACAAAATTTATTTTAAAAAAATAATCAGGAACAAAGAACCAAACAGGGAAAATCAAGTGATACACAAATATCCTGGTGTAAACGACTAAAAATTAACTCCTAGTTTGCACCAAAGTTGTGACTGCAGAAGCATTTTAAAGGACCCCCACCTAGAGAATATCATCAGGAAGAGCAATCAGGGTGGCCAGGAAAAGGAGACTACACTATATCAGGTAGGGTTGCCTACTAAAAATAGTGTTAGCAGTTAGCTGTGCTTAGAGGATTCCCCAAGAGCTGTCAGAGCAAGATTAAGATATGACAGTTCTCGGATATTTTTGCTGGTGGTGGGGTTTGGTGTTTTGTGGGTTGTTTTTTGTTTTGATTGGGTTTTTTTTGCAGTGTTTAATCAGTCTACAGGTTTCAAAGCAGCCAAGGTTAAGATCCATGACATGAGTTTAAGCACAAGGACTAGATAACCAGATGAACAAATTGCCATGAAGGAAGCACACACTCCAGACTTGGCCTAGATGAAGTTTTCATACAATTTTCCCCGCAGTGGGCAAGAGCAATCTATTTTCTGAGAAACTTTAATCTCTGTAAAGCCTACGTCACAGTACTTCAACATCATAGCCAAGTGGTAACCACAGATACGCAGCACTCCTTCAAACGCATCACTAAAGAGGTTGTGATCATTAAAAAAATCCTAACAACGTATGCTTTATAGTATACTGGTCTTCGTAGCAGACTAGATTTGTTAAACAGGGCAGGTATTCCAACCACGAGCAAGTAAGTCGCAGTGACGTTAGAGAGCTGTCACTTGTCAACCAATCTGCGATAACTGCTCATGTGAACATTTTAAGTTTTGTGTTGCAAACTGGCTTTGTGCATTCAGTAACAGGCTAAGGCAGCAATGCTGTTGCGCTGACGGAGGGGTAACCCAGTAAGCCCCCTCTGCACAATCACCGGTGATCATCTGTCTGCATCCGAAGCTGTAACGGTCCCAGCTGCTTACATTTCATCTAACTTCTCGGGAATACTGGCGTTTTACTAAGATCTTGGAATCAGCCTCCTTGTGCCTTTGGGATGGAGAAGTCCAGCAATGGATCTTCAGAGGGGCTTTCAACACTGTCCCAAGTGCTGAACACCATCATGCCCCACCCTCTGCTTGTTGCATTTCTCCCGTGCCAAGGAGGGGAAAAAATAAAAATAAAAACCTATGCAGAAATGCAAACCTCACACCCTGGTTAAGAAAAATCAGTTCCCAAGAACAATTCAATCCCAATCCAGCCAGCAATACGCTCATTTCCAGAATCACACAGAACATCAGGACCACCTCCACTTTGTAAACTGGGATTTTCTAGAAGCCTCCGACGCCCAGCGATACCCCAGCCACCCTCTCCAGGGGTTACTTGTTGCAAACGGCCACCACTGACCCAGGGTTGAGGAGCTCTGCACTGCAGCTCGCTGGCTTATTACCATGACAACTCACATCCAGAAACAAAAGAAACCAGCACGCGTTGGAAACCGTGCTCTGCCAGAACTCCCAACAGAAATATCTCGGTAGTACTATAATCAACAGAAAATACAGTGAGTTATTTCTTACGGCTGGCCTACAACCATTTTCTATTGCTGGCTTACAACCAAACAAAGCAAAAACACAAACAAACACAACAAAAATAAAGTTTGCCTTTCCAACCACAGAGGCAACAGCGGGTATCAGCTGAGTAAAACTGCACTGTTCCTTTTTGCTTTGACCATTTTGTTTTCCTTTAAGAAAAATTATGTTATTCAGTGCTTACACTTATGAATCAAAAAAGCAGATACAATACAAGGGAGGGGGGGAGTGAAGATTATAGCACAATTGATTTCAAAAGTTTATACTCCGATACACATCTTTATACTTATGTGTTTAAACAAACCATTAAGATTCATTTAGACAGATACCATTTTTTCCCACATTCAAACATACAACTCCTCTTAGTTCAGGTTATACTTTAAACAAAAGCTTTGTAATTTTATTTTATGTTTTAAAAGGAGATAGTAAAGAATCCCGTTCACTTATTTTTTTTGGAGCAGCTGAATTTACAGCAGCGTATTTCATAACATTTCTTCCAACAGAAATTAATCTTACTTGAAGCATCAACAGTAAGTCACATGAAAATTATTGCCAGACTATCAGGGAAATGATCACACTGAAGTATATATTTGCATGTCAAATCAATCCTCACCCAAAAATTCAGTTCAAAAGCTGCCAGTGGTCACATCCTGCCAGAGCTGGGATTACTCTGCTGTGTAAACGAGGCGAACATTAGAAAAATGCTAAAATACTTTCCACAAAATAACCTCCAAGTCTACATTTATTTGTTAGCTCAGATATTTCCTGAAACAGAGGCTGCAATTAATAACTCTAAATTTTTATCTTCTGGGGTTTTTTTCCTTTCTATGAACAATGGTAGGATTCTGAAAGGGACTTGAGGGTTTTTTAGTTTGTTTTGTTTTTTAAAATATCACTTGAGGGATGAATCAATTACCATATCTTAGATGAGCTTACTGAAGACACTGCTCTGATCTACTGGAGCAGATTTTTGCACTCTTACAAGCAGAACACCAACCACTTAAGAAATTCAAAAGTCAAATGGGGAAACACCTATAGAGGTCAAGCATCTGTGGGGTTATGGTGGTGGTGAAGCATGCTCCTCTCAGGTCACCACCCTGTGACCTAACGCAGCTCCGAGTACCACCATAAAACAAGATGGAAAAGCTAAACAGCTTTCCATTGCCAATGAGCTGGACTTTCTCTCAGGCACTGGGAGAGCATCTGACACCTCAGTGAGCCAAACCCCTTGCCAAAACCACCTCCTCTTTGACTCGGGCTCATGCTCTGACCCTTTAATGGTCCAAGTCCAAAGAGCAGAGCTCACGCGCCTACCCGCAGCCAGCCCACGTGAGGCTGCCCCGGCACGAAGGGCACACGGGACCACCCTGGCTTGGCAGTGAAGCAGGAGGATGAGCTGGATTCAGCCCATCTGCTCTGCCTCTGCCCGTTAAGATGAGGTGACACAGAACAGCTTCAGCTGATGTAACGGATCACTGCCCTTAAGGGAAGAACTCAACTCTCTCAATTCAGTCTTACCTGGCACTCACAAGGCAAAATCACCAGGAACAGCACTGAACCTTAAAGAATGTAAAAGAGAAGTCTCATGGTGACGTTTTCACTGGAATGCTCTGCCAGTCCCTGAAAAATCCCTTCTGGACAGAACAAGGCACTCAAAACTGGTTTGGCTGTATTGTCAACACCCTTCTCTCTCTAACATCTCCTATTAGCAGCTCTAGATAGCTCTTTCTCAGCACTTGGAAATCCTTTTCACCTCATCCCATCTGCTGAAGGGATACATCAGATCTAAATCTACTTCTGGGCACCAGGCAAGCTCAAAAACAAGACCTAACATCTATATTCTTTGTTGATTGCCAATTCTATACCTTAAAACACTGCATTGGCACCACGGATTACAGAGACGGTCACACAGACATGATTTTCACTCACTATCACAAACACACAAGAGATCTTGAAAAGGCTAGAAGTTGGAAATAAAGCTTGTCTACTGCTTACTCCATCAACTGGCCTGGCTGGCTCTGTATTTTTTTTGTTCAGTAATTTTACCAACACCAGCAAAGAAATAGAAATACTACTAGCTATTTCTTTGTGGCCAGGGGATTCATAGTTAAGAGCACAAAGCAATCCAATAAGAGTGACTGCTCACAGCTGGTCTACAAACTGCCTACTGAACTAGCGTTCAATTTCTAATAACTGCTAATGAGATATCTAGCTGTATTTACCTTCAGTTCAAGAATATTCCTCCCTTTGTTACACTAGTTTCTCCCTCCCACCAGCCCCAACAAACATGGATATTTACAAGTCAGCAGGTGGTGCAGCTGACAAAGGACCACCATCAAGTGTTGTGAGATGGAGAAACCAAACACATCAACACACAAAAAAGCCCATCCACGGGACAGCAGCAGGCAGTCTCTCAGAATCTTAATCCAACCCATACTAAAGGGAATCAGGTTTTTCAACCTCCATTGTCTTTCCAGGACGGTACCATGTCACATGCTTTGCTTAGAGTAAACTTAAAAAGAGTTAGAGATATAACACTCAGTTCCTCTTTATAGTAAAAATACATACCCTTGGCTTCCTAACAGAGTATTTTGGCCCAGATCTTAAGCATCATTGTTTACAAAAATTGAACCAAGTCTTGATATGGAAAAGCTTACCATATCAAAGTTTTGCAAACTAATTTAGACTGAGCATATGACAGTCATCAACCTACCAAATCTTAACAAGATACTAGTTACCACTGATGAGCAAGTGACATTTATTCTTAAACACTGAACGTGTATCTTCACAGCAGCTTAAACTCCAAAACCAGACATTAAAAGTACACACATTCCTCATTAGAGATTACTGTTAGTAATTTACCACTAAGTCTGATGACTCACCTTTTGTCTTTTAACACCACCAGCAACCCCAAGCAGAGCTCAGCTGAGGCACAGCAGTGACACATCGCGCCCCTCCCCAAAGCACCCTGACAGACAATAGGTGTGATCTCTCCCACAGAAGCCCCACAGAAACCCTTGCAATGCTATTAGGAATCCAACTCTAAACAGGTTTGAGCACCACGTCAGTATCTGAGCATTCCTAAGAGCATGCTAAGAAACATGACCAACATTAATTTCCTGCTTGCACAGACCTAAAGTGTCCTAAAACATGAAAAGGAGACCAACACCTTTCCATTGCTTTTCCTGAGTCTGGTAGAAGAATACATGAGTAACAAAAGTGATTCCAAACAGCAGCGAACGTTCCCTAAGATACAGTGGCTGGATGCTGCTGGATGACAAGAACTAGAAGACCCATACAGAAGCACTGCCAGCTCCTCCCAGAGCCAGGTGGCAGCCAGGAGGCTGAGTCCAGGAGCATCTGGTGGGAACCATGGCTGCACCATGCTCACCAGTGCTCCTGGGCTTCAGGCACAGAGGAGGAGGGATGATTAGTGACGCTGACTGAAAGCAGAGGGCTCCTACAAAGAGCAGCACGGTGACTGAGGTATGTCGGCTCCCGGGCTGGAGGGCTGGGAGGGCGAGGCACAAGTGCCTGTTGCCTCTGCGCAGCACCGCGCCGCAGCCGGAGCATCCCGCAGGACCTGACCTCTCCTTGGAAGATCATAGCAGCACATGTAATCCAGGTAACAACTGACGGGGAAGCACGTAAGGGCTGAGACTTGCTCCTTTTAAAACAACGTCCTCAGTCACATTTAACACAGATCACTGTTATTATTTCCAGTGTCCAGCATATCAAAGGGCAGCTCATCTGTCAGATTTTATCTGTTCAATCTGCAATGGACAGTAGCCCCAGGCAAATCGTCTAGTTCAAGAAACGGTAGTCAGACTAAACTTTTCATCTACAACAGGCGGTACAACTACAGTGGTTTCGGGTTATAAAGTCCTTGTTTCTGCGTACAGGACCCATGCATTACATTCAAGCACTTCTGCCAAAAACGTTAGCCTCCTCCACCTTCCCTCCCCCACTGGCATTTTTAATCCTTTTCACCAGTTCCACTTCTTCATCAGGATTTTTGCTCCTTCGTGAACCTTGCAATTGCTGTAGGCTGGCAAATATGACCTACCATTTGCTTTTGCCTCATCCTTAATTCAAAGAAATCAGTTCATTACATTTCTACTACATTCCCTTCTATCTTTTTACTAATACTAGCGTTTAACCACGACAGGCAGACCCAGGGCTGATGGTCAGCACAAAAATGAATTAGAGGCCTCAAAGCAGCTGCTACGGGGCAAACAGCCCTAGAAAACTACCAGAGGAGGAAAGAAATTGTCACCTCTCTTGGCAGTCTCAGATACTAGAAAAAGACTGAATAAATGCAGCAGCGGCTCCAAGGCCCCACGCATTTTACGGCCAGCCAAATCCTGCAAAATCTGGTAAAAGTTCTATGTAGGTTCCAGCTGTACTTTTAACTAAAGCTTTTTGGCACTTGTGAGGTACGGGAAGCAGCCAAGAGCTCCAGAACAAGTACATAAGCTGGATACGTCTATGAAAACAATCAGCAACGCAATCATTTTCCTGAAAAATTCACATACACTTTATGGCTGTTCTCAAATACGGGACCCCACAGCTGCCTTCCCTTCCTTACTCTAAGTGCAGAAACACCAAGATTGCACTGCTTATCCTTGATATTTATTTTTCCATAACTGAAACGGACTAGAAATAAAGCAAGATTTGGCTGTGGACTGCCGTCATATGCAACAGGTTTCAGCTATTTGCAGTTCACATAGCACCTTGACTCCACTTCAGTCAAATCCTAATTGCTCACTCCCATTTAGTACGTACAGTGGACCAAAACTTGCCTTGAAAAAGTATGCAGTCTAGGGGAACCTGCACCCCACCAGCATCCTTGGTTTCTCCCACCAAACTGAAATTCTGCTCCAGAGGATTGGGAAGGCCATTTGGCACCCTCCCAGAGATCACTTTACAATCACAAGCTATGTTACTGACGCAGCAAATGTACTATGTGCTCTCTTCTGCCAGCTCTGCTCGGGTGGGTACTGTACAGATGAAAGACCACGTTGACAGGCAGAGACAGTTGCTCCTCAAGTTTCCACAGCAAGTTTTACCAGAGGAGATTCTCCAATGTTACAGTCATAATTTAGCTGGCTCTGTACAGTTGTCTCACCCAGAGGTCAGTTCTGCACTTTTTTAGCCATTGACTTATGCTCCTTTGTGCTTCTCTCTCTCTTTTTTATTTTTTTTTTTTGGGGGGGGGAGGGGGAAGATTTACAAATTAATTTAAAAGTCAAGAACAGCAAATGCCTTGTTCTGGTTTTTGGTGTTTTGTTTGTTTTGTTGTTTGTTTCTTTTTAAAGCATTGAAACACCATATTTTCATTTTACTGTATCAAGAAGTTACGGATTTTCTACCCACATAACTTGAAAATACAGAGCAGTTTCCTTCCCAGGATACCTTGATTTTCCTTTCTGACAGCACGTGCAAAAAGTCCAAACTCAAGATTGAATGCAAGAACACATACTCTCTGAAATTATTAACTCGCCCTGTGAACTTACAGAGCATACAAGCTGAGTAAGAAGTGAGAGGTTGGCCATTAGAGCTTAGCTATTTAGTAGGTTAAGGTTACAGTTACACAGCTGGCCACAAAGTATATGCAAAGATTATCTGTCCTTCAGTGAAGTAGCTGATAACTCCAGGTAGCTTAGGGCCAACAACGTATCCTTGACTATACCACCGGAATGGAGAGGATTGTTGGACAAGGGGCTCCTTTGACATTTGGGGAATGGTCACAACAGTGAGGGTGCAGGGAGATGACAGGAGAACACTACGCTCAGGTTACTGTAAGAAAGTCCACAGGTCAACTTTGTCCTGTGCTATCTAACAGAGCTTTCTGGAGTTATTTCAAAAATATTAAGTGCTTTCGTAATTAATCACATCATTTTTATATATTAAACAGCGGAATAAATGAATTCTTTGAGCAGCAATATTGGATAATAGATCCTTAGATATTTCTCCTTTTTAGGCTTTGGCAATAGCTGAGCACCTTGTGCCTTCGGTACAGGCTCACTTGGTAACTATGGGAGTTTATGTGTAACCAGTCTTATTTTTGCTGCGAGTAATTTAGAACTCCCAAGGGACAGGGGAAGGGAAACAAATACTGTATTCAACACTGATCCAGACACTTACATGAAGAAGTTTCAGTAATAAACTGAGTTTGCAGCAGGCTTGATTTCACTGAGACTTTTCAGAGTTACTTATAATTCTCTTTTTCATTCAAATAAACTTAGGAAGTCTTAAAAAAAAAATCATTTTACAGAAGTTACTTGAGTGTAATTGTAAAGGTTTATTAGCAAAGAAAACTTGTTTTTAAGCTTGATTTTATGCCCTGAGAGTAAAAACCTCAGTACTATGTTAACACAGCTTTACAGGAACTGATTAAACTTGCAAACTCAATCTAAAGAAGTCAAAAGATAGTCAGAGAAAAGAGATCGTAACAGCTAAAGTTGACACAAAGGACTAGTTTTTCAAAGGTACGTATGAAACAAGTGAATCAAGGCCCCCATCTTTTATTTCAATACATTTATTCTTTTGACGGAATAAAGAAGGCTTTGTATGCAACCTGTATATGTTTCAATTTTCGTCACTTAGGAGCCCGCTAGCTACTTTTAAATCTATTGACAGCATGGAATATTTACAACAGGAAGGGAAGAAATCAAGAAATGCAAAGAAACTGGACACAATGAGCCAAAGGGCTGGGAAGCACACAGAAGGCACAAGTTAGGAACATCAAATACTTGAACACACAAATATTTACACACATTCTTTATGCTCACAAAACAACTTCTTTTAGAAAATTAAAAACCTGTCAAGTACTTCATACCAACACAAGTGACCTGAAACAGAAGTTCAGCTTTGCCAGGCTTCTAAACCGAAGTTAATATTTAATATCAAGTTTCCCTTAGAACAGTTACTGTGAGTTCTATGTTAGCAAATCAGAGCACCCTACTCACTTTCAAGTATAAATATATTTATATATCATCTCTAAATAAAGGTGATTTCAAGAAAAACAGCTTTGTTAGTTTTTTTTAAGTAAACATGGCTTACCCAAGATCTCAGGTCTTGTAAAAAACAATGCTTAGATCTCTAATAGGTAACATTTGCCTAACAAAAAGGAAAGGGACTAGCCCAAGCTTTCACTCCTGGCTCTCACAGAAAGCTGGCAGAGGGCTCGGGGCGGGGGGTGAGCTGGAGAAGCCTGAGCATTTGGCAATGAAGACCAAGAAGTCAATATCCTGGCTGTCTGACAAGACAATTTTCTGGCCGTAATCTCATTCGCTTAAGCAAATTAAAACAACAAAAAAAATGCTCTCGTTGCCCTTCTGGTTAATGGCATTTCATTCACTTAAACAGCCCACCGTTTGAGTGCTTAATAGGACTATTACCAGGAATAAGTTTTATTTCTGACCTGAAGCCAGCAAAGGTAAAGTCTCAGAAGCCTGGAATGCACCCACAACACTGAGATGGCTCACATGTGTCCAAGATTAACTCCCGGAGCATGTTTTGTTGGTGAGTGCATGCTTTACTAAAACATACATCATATATGGAAAAAGGTTTATGGGTTGACAATTTATCTAAAGAACAAAAAAATCCTGACCAAGCAGCATCATGTAAAACAGTGTCTTCTTATATTCACTTGATACTAAAAAGCATCCTAACATAGTTTGAAGCACCAGTAAAATTTTCAAGATTAAGTAATTGAAAGAAATATGTTGAAGTAGACTTGCAACAGACATATGCTCAATAGCTTTCATTTCTTCACAAGAAATATTCCACTGTCTCTTGGTACCTGGCTCTGGCATTCAACATTTTTCTTCAGAATGTCGTATTAATGAAGGCATGAGGAGGCTAATCGAAACTCTTTTCATAAGTACAATTTTTTCTGCATGAAGTGATATTATGTGATTGTTCAAAGTCCTGGACACCGGTAAAGAACAACTGTGTTACTGCAGAAATACATTTGACGTTATCAAAATACTTGATTTAGCCTAGCAGTAGTTCACAGTTTACAAGCACCCATAGTAAAGTATCAGAAGATGCAATAAAAATGCCTGCACTTTCTAGAGAAGTCTGTTTTTTTTTTTTTTTAACATCTCCTACATAAGCATATCAACACTGAACCCCACAGCTAACATGTTTTCAGAAGGTTCTGTTTCAGGTCAGTATCTTACAAAACTACTGAAATATTTATAAGCTTTTTACACAACATGGAAAGCAAAACTAACCAAATAACCTCTTACTGCTAATATATCTGGTTGTCTCCACTGTTTCCTACTTCACCATTAGAATCCCAGGAAAACACAGTAACTGTTTTGATACCAAGCACAAAGACGTCCTAATTATTAGAAATCCCTCAACAAACCTAAGCAGCAGAGCAAGATTAATACAGTCACAAGACCCAGAGATTAATCTATTTACCAAAGAATCCGTGCAACAAAGCAGTCTAATACTAAAAGATTACTGAAGCTAGAATTTCAACAAGATAATAAGGGTCAAACCAGTTTGCACTGACCAGTGCAAAACATCTCCCCAATAATTGCTTCTTCTAAACATAAAAATATGTTCCTGAGAAAAAAGATATTACCTTGCTGACTTTTAACAAAAATGCCTCATTTAAAAAATAAAACTCTCTAGATGGGTTAAATTCAAGAGCCAGAGTTACTATAACACATTACAACATAAGCCAAGCAATAAGCCTGACCAGTAAAATAAGTCCTTTGTTTTATTACATTTAAAGATCACGAATAGATGCCAAAAAAAAAAAGAGCCTTATCGAACTCCCACTCCTCTCCCTCCTCCAAAAAAAATCCCCTATCTTGGAACAGTATAATGTTTCAAATCGGTAAACTACAGTCAAATTTTAATTAATATTAGAAAAAAAATCTAAAGTCCTAATTTGAAAAATATTTATCTATTCAGTATGTTCCACAATTCAGATACGGGATTCTCTCCTAAAAACTATTATAACCACTTTAAAGAAAGGCAAAGTCAGACCTAGAACCTTAACTTTTTTCTAAGCTTAAAAAATCCCAGCTGATCAGCTTACACTCACTGAAGCAAAGGAAGGCTCTGAGGTACTCAGACTTGATGACCAAGCAAGCATCACAGGTCAGGCTTCCAAATCCCAGCTCAACAGAGGATGGTACAGTGAAATTCAGTAACCCAGAACCTGGCACAAGGCAATTCAAACTAGAAATTTCAGGGGCTATTGGAGTCTTTGTTGTTTTTCTTGCAGATTGTGAAAAACAAACCTTCAGTCCACTTACCCAAAGGATTCAGTAAATCCTATCACTCCACACCAGGACCAAACAGCTTTCAAACAACGCATTCACTATAAATTACAGGTACTCTACAGAAGACACCAGAGGAGTTCCCGTATGTTGTAGAAGAACTCAGATCAATCTTAACACATTCTTGATTTAGTCAGAGTTCCACTTGCATGAATTTTAACGGTATATTCTTAGCAAAAAGAGCATTTTACATGAACAACATTAAATCAACCTAGCATTGCTGCCACTTGATTTTTGCACCAAAAAAAAAGCTTATTCTTAATGCTCCTATCATTCAATATATTCCACTTACTTAGCAATTTATTTTAATTTTTTTAACTCACACAGCATGAACTAGATGGGAAACACCTTCCAGCTCTAAGAGCATGTGCTGCACCAGGGGAGCACAGACTGGAGTAAGCAGTATTCCCTGCTTCTCAGGTATGATCTTTGAACTGACACCTGACTGAAACAAAACAGGGAAAGAGGTCCTGGCTGCTCATACACAGACTTTCAGGGACCCTTAATGTAGCTCAAGATGCTCTGCATAAGCCTGGCAAAGCACTCGCATAAAGACAGAAATCCTTCCTTCCATCTAGGGCATCCAAGAGAGGGGAAAAACAAGGATGACGACAGAGGGATTAACAACCTATTACAGCTCCCAAATTCCATGCTCCAGTTTCAGAGGCTAGCCAGCTGGTCACAGCTTCTAGAGGAGCAATTCCTAGCTCCAGAAACTGTACCACCAGACAATGCCACTCACTCCCCGCCGCACCCTTGGAAAACCATTGTCCCAGCAACCCGTTGCGGATGGTACACAAGTATCTGCTGATAAACCACGCCCTGCAGGCAGATAACCCACTCAGAGGAGCACGCAAATAGAAAGGATTCAGTGGTGGAAAAGGAGTCTAATGGGGTAGGGGCTTCTCCCTACAGACTGAACTTATTTAATGTTCAACTCTCAGTCGTTGGAAATTGTAGGCCTATGGAAACAGATGATTTTGATGTAGCCACACATGAGCATGATATAAGAATCCACAAGTAAACCTCAAGGCTACACTATAGCTTAAAGCATGAGTGCTGATGGCTTACACATTTACACCGTATCTAACTCAATTTTAGGAGTAGGTCATTATCAGCCACATCCTCCCTTCCTCTTTGCATTAAATAATTACCTTCAATTATGCTTTTATAATAGGCCTTCGTTTTCCCACAGTCTCATTAACCTGGTGATTTGAAAACAATAGGATTTGAAAACAAGACAGAGGATGCAGCTGCTTCCATCTATAAATAAGATGTTGTTGTATCAGATGTGACCGCTATTGTTTCCAGCAGTCCATCAGTTACATGAGAAGATTAGAAGCAAGGGTCAAGGTGTATTTTTTTTCCCTTTCTTTGAATCAAGAGGACACCATCTTAAAAAAAAAAAAATAAAGGACTAAAAATGTGTACAGAGAGAAATACAATAGTTTACGCAAGTCACCTCCCATACCCTCTGGCTTCTTGACGTAAGACAAACCTTAACAGTAATGACAGAAACCACTAAATGGTGGAATTTATTTTATATTTTAACATTCATTTATCAGATTATGGAGCTGTCATATTCTGTACATCCAAAAATACTTTAAAACACCTGGGTAAAGACTAAATCTGAGCTTTTATTAAGACTTTTGTAGCTGGAAGATCTATCAGTACATACTTACCTGTATTTTAATGACACCTCAAATTTTCAAGGAGGACAAAGAAGAAATACAGTATAAAAGCCTGTATTACCAGCCAACAAAGACAGAAGTACATTTTATCAGCAGCATGAGTTTAGGAAGCGTTTAACATGTATCATACTTTGAACTAATCTACAGGTACCCAGTACTTAGAAGTACCCAGAGCTTCCCCTGAGTGACCAAAAGAACAGGGGAGATGCCAACGTGGGAGGAGGAGGAAATCCAAGTGCCTTCAGCATCCATTTGTGAAACAGCATCTCAAGGAGACAAGGATGGATCCCAGTGCCGTGAGCAGTAGAGGATCCACAAATGAAGAGGGGCAAAACGAGAAAGACTCTACCTACTCTCATCAAATACTGAAACTTCACTGATCCATGTCAAAGATTTTCTCTCTGAAGTACTTTTTTTTTTCTCCTGATGACACCAATTACATTAAGTTATGCCATCCACTAATCCCAATTAGCATTATTATCAGTTAATTTACATTAGAAATATTTAGATATTTCATGAGCATCTTTAGTTCATAAAAGTATAATTTCAGTTTTCCTTGAGAAAGCCTTTTAAAGACAACACTGGCTATGCAGTAAGCCCACCATCAGGATCTAGCTGCTCCATGTGATACTCAGGAGCTGCTGGTGGCAAAGGAGCTTTGTTTGCCTGTTCTACTTTGGGAGAAGGACAACTCCTTCCTTCTCCAAAGACTCAGACCCTGTACCAAGGTGTCTTTCTAGCTCACTCTTCCTACCAGCTCCTACCTGGTGCCTCCTGCCAGGCAACTATGGTAGGGGTGTGCCCTGAGCCCCAGTACAGGTACCCACAGAGAACTACACCCTGTAGAAAAGTGTTTCCATCTTTCAGGTTACATCTACACCACAGCCTGCCAGGTGGGTAAATACATTCCAGCAGGCTCCAAATTCAGCAATACCTAAGCTGACCAAGACTGCATAGGTCCTACACAGCTTAAAATAAATATATATTACAAATTTTCATTTCTATATACATATAGAAGGAATATAGAAAGATATTCCTAACAAGCTATATACAATCTTTGGCAGTTTGTCTACACTGAGCTTCAAACCACTGTGGTAAATTCAGGATTAAGTTTTGGGTTGTCTACATAGACTTGAAGGTAGGCATGCCCATAGAAAAAGAAAGAAAAAAAAAAAAGTAGGGATAGGGAGAAGAACTGTCAGAAGCACTTAAGAAGGAACAAGCTGCAGTCAGAATGAAAATCTTAAGTTTTCCTGACAGAGTAAAAGCACAACCCAACAGAAACTAAAACATGCTTAAAAAAGAGTGGAATTGTTATAAATAAAGGAACATTAGCTAAGAACACAAGTCTGTTCTGCTTGTGTATATATATGTGATATAATGCACATAAACCTCAAAAGTTTATGTGCATTATATTGGAGAAAACTCTTTCGCGCTTACCAGCAGGAAACCCCTATTTTTACACTCAACGCTGCCACAAGCTTCCAGCATCAATTAGAGACTCTGTGTCTAGCAAGAGAATGCGACTTCCATCAAGAGTGACAAAGTGAAACTCAGTATTCACCCAGTGCCTTACACTATTCTTCAGACAACTAACTTGCATGTATTTATTAAAGAAAACCATTAGAGATTAGAGACTGTTTACAGCACATTGTGCTGCCTCCATACACGCATTCATTCCTCTGACAAATGTTCAAATTGAGGACTAAGTCTATGTTAAAAATTAAATAAACTCTGCACCAATTCACACAGCCCCAGACTACTGATGATCTAGTTCCCTTTTACTCATGGCCAGAACCATTTGAAAATCATTTTAGTGTCAAATCACACAAGTCTGCAAACATCTGGAACTATAATAATAAACCCCATTTCAAAACAGGCTAAGTCACTTACTAGCTTGTAAGAGGACATGCTACACACACTTACATGATGCAAACGGGAATTATTTCAGTTCTCAAATCATTTTTCAGAAAGGACTATATTTTTCCAATTGTTAAAATAATATTGGAGTATCAAAGGATTTCAATGACTTCAAACAGCTTTCAGACATATTAAAAAATAGCATAGAGTAGCTATATGAGCTCATCAGATAGACAACTGTGTAGTCAAACACATTAACTTTTACAGCAATGTGTCAAGAGTCTCGACATTGCAAAGTTATCTTAATGGAATACTTACCTGCCACTTATCTTTTTCCTGAAAAATATATTCTTATTGTTGGAAAAAACCCTGAACACAGTTTCAAAACTGCGTTCTTCAAGTATAATAATGTTGTGGGGTTTTAACTGCCCATTGCACACATTTCAGCAATTAAAAAAAGAGGATACAATAAAAAAAGAACTCTGCAAAGTTTATGGAGCATCATACACCATACAACAACAAAGAGTAGTTTTTCTAGTTTCAGATCAAGTTGACACAAGTTGTATTACACTAACGGAAAAAAAAAAAAACACACATTATTTCTTTAGCATATGCTCAAAGCACAGTAATAGTGTAAGAGGTCTACTTAAATTGAATACCAGGTAAGCTATAGCAGCACTCAATTTATTATTTGTATCTGGTACCATACATAACATGACTGAGCTGAATATCTAGAAGTCTTTTTGTATGACTGTTCCTTGTAACAAGGCCATGCACAACATTCTCATTAGAAAGAAGTATTTCCAGCTGTCCAAATCTAAAGCTGCCAGGTGACTTCTGGACAGATTTTAATGTAGATATTTCTTGTGTCGCAGTACAAAGCAACTCCTCCTCTTCCTCCAGTTTTGATTTTTTTTTTCCCCACTCCAACAACATGTGTGTAAAATAGGCAAAACTATATACTATATGCATCGAGGTTGCACTGTTAAGTATGAGCTATTGACAACAGAAAGCATCACCATATAAACAAAAAAAAAAAGTCACTCGAAATATAGAGAGAAGAATTTGAGCAAGTCAGCTGCAGCGCGAACACAAAGCCATGGGGGTAAAAGGAAGCACCTTCCTTATTGCATAAGGAAATATCCTCTTCTTCCCAGCAAAACAAACTCTTTGGAAGAACAGCTATAGCAGTACAGCCCATCTGAGCATTTCCACCACAGCAGATACACGATCAGGAAAGATCATGACCTTTACTGTTCTCCCTACTTTTTATTTCCCAAAGGTATCACAGTACCAGCAAATTAAGGGAGCCACAGCTTTCCTTCCTTCTCTCCTCTGCAAGTGCCCAACCCCCAGGCACTTGCTATACAAATGTTTACATACAAGTCTTTTACATCTACGTATTTTCATTGATTCTGTTGTGGTTTGTTTTTGTTTTTTTTTTTTAAAAAAAGTCACATATTGCTTCATATTCTTTCAAACAGCACCAACATTGAAGGTCAAATTTACTTTGTACTTGCATCTGAGATTTGAATGCTGAAACAGTGCACAAAATATACAGATGATTACTAGTCCTACAACCTTTCACTGGTTTTGGGGTGAATGAATAGGCATTTGCAATTTCTATATTTTTTTATTCAGTTACCATTTAAAAGTAGCTGCACACTGAATAATTATGGCCTCTTAAGATGAAAAAGAAAACTTGTTATTCCAGAAGGAGAACAAAAATTACTTCTTTCATTCCTTGTCTATGAAAAGAACTTTTTCTTTATTTTTGAGCTGAAGAGACTATCTCTTGAACAGGCTCTTGCAGATCTTCAAATTTTACTCTTCTGATTCATCTACACATATTTGTAAGTGCAGAATGTCAAGATTTAATATTCGCTGTTATTTTGCAGGAGTGCGCTCTGAGAAAAGGTGGTTGTACAAATTATCTGCTGGCTCAACTAATTCAGGGTTTTGCACTGAGCCTGGAACCCTGAGAATTACAGTAGCATTACAATCATCTTGTTAACTGAAATAAGGTTAATTACCTTTTTTCAATATGAAGCACTTGAATGTTTTTCAATTTCTTCAAGGATAACCATCATTGTAACAAGTAACTCTCATATTGTTGCTCTTTTTACCTACCCTGCCAGAAGCTGGACAATTACCAGACGAACTAGATAGTCATTTTAAGACATCATTTTAGACAAAGACATCATTTTAGACAAAGACATCATTTTAGACAAAATTGAATATTGGTGTGAACAAGTCTACACTTTTCTCCTTATCTGGCCTCATCAATGCTTAGCCTATAGCATTTGTTATGTGACAGCGGCATCAATTTGCGTACGTGTTCTAGGTAACAATAATTTTGAAAAAAAAACACTGATACGATCAATGCAGTCTGTTCAAAAATTTGATCCACAATCATCCAAAGGCATATACAGATGCAGTCTGATCATTTATTTATCCCTCAGACAAAAGGAACAAGTTTGTTGGCTATCAAGAACAAAGAGGAACATTGCTTTCGATCCCCTCTTTTGGCAAAACGGCTTTACTTTCAGACTGCACGTGTTCGCATCCATTTGCAGATGTTTTGCTGCTCAGACGTTACCAGTGCAGTTTAAGAACTCATTCTGCTACAGCATTGTCTTAAAACAGTGACAACAAATCTTGACAGATATTTTTGAAAACTGGGTATCTTTATTACCTCGCCACACTCCTCGGAGCACTCATCTCCTCTCTTCCTTTGCCAGGCAGCAGCCTGCACGTATTCTCAATACTGTGCTACTCGCTCTGTGACAGCAGCCACAGTTCGACGTGCAGCGATTGAAAGTGGAATTGTCATAAATCGAACAGAGCTAAAGTTTGTGAGGCAAATTAAACATTCAAAGCTTCTTCGAGCACCTTAACAGAGAGCAAAGAAAGAAGAAAGGGCTGTTGTGAAATGTGTAATGGGAGATTAGGTATCGCCTTCTTCGAAATTCACTGTATCTTTACAAATAGCCAAGAACAGAACATAACACTGGATGTAAGAGGCAAAACAACAATCATTAATGGAAAAAAAATATACGAAAGTGTAAACTACCATACACAAAATGTAAGCAAAAGACAAAAAGGTTAATGCACTAAACCTGAGGGTTGGATCGTTTTCAGCCTGTGATGCTCAAACGCAAGAGCTCACCCAGGCTACAATTTCCAGTCTCTGTCAAGTGCCAGGCAACAGAGCCCCGGCGTTAGCATCATTAAACAGGGCACGTAAGCAGCCAGGCTTATCAACTGGTACTCTCATCTCCAAACACACAGGAGTTTTGAACAAACCTAGAGGTCACAGACAGAAAATTTAAGTCACTACAACACCACTGGCAACAATATAACCTAAACCATATTTTTAGTTACGTTTTGGTTACATTTGGTGCTGTGGGTTTTTTTTTTTGCTTTCTTAGGCAGGATCCAGAAAGATTAGATGGTTTTAATGAACAACACATTGAATACAGTGCCACGTAGAAAACTTGTAAAGTTGGAAAACATAACTATTTATAGAGAAGAAACACAAAAAACAAGGATTTTGTTGAAAGGGAATAGAGTAAAGTAGTATAAAAAGTCATTACTGGAGTACCTTCGTGGACTGATTTTAAAGCTAACCTTTTCACTATTAAACATTTTTCCAAATTTATGCCTGTGACAAAGATATTCTAAAAGGTACAAAATTGGGAGGGTACAGTCAGGGGCAAAGAATACATAAACACATGGATCTTAAATAAGTTTAAAAAAAAAAATCAGTCATACATGATTTTAAAATACTTATGAACTAATAAAAAATACTTGCATACTACTTGATAACATGACAGTTCTGAGCACCCATAATGTAGTCATGAGAGAGGTAAACCCCAGGATAACAGCAGAACTATTTAAGCCTTTCTACAAACTGCTCTCAAGACCCTGTCTAGTTATTTCCTTCAAATTCATTCAAAACCAGGAGAGCTGCAGAAAAGAGTGTGTTCTACAAGAGAGCATTCCCAAAAAGCCGGCTATGTTAAGACACAGAAGAGGTCACGGGCAATTGCAGCTCTCTGGAAATAAAGTCAACCAGAATACACAGAAGACAATTAAAAGACAAAGCTGACCTAGTAACACAAGCACCGCTGCAACGGGAATTTGGAAAGGAATACAAACAGTGCAGGAAATACTCTGCTGTGTAACAGCCTGTAACTGCAAAAGCTGGATTCAGTCACCCAGGAGGCTCTTCTACTTCAATCCTAAAACAAGGCTCAAGTGTATCAGGTTAGGAAAACAAAAACTCCCTTCTCATTTCATTAATAAGCCAGTTTCATAGTTGAGACCCATCATGTGATTTTTGATTACTTAGATTCAGAAATACTTGTACTACAAATTATATATAAAAACCATTATAATTTACACATGCTCACCTACACAAACAACTCCTAAAGGCTTGTTACTTGAATTAAACATCAAGATCAAAATTCTATATTCTTTCTTAATTTTGCTTTTAATAAAAGCTACATATAGTTTTTAAAGTTTCTAGCAAGGACAGAAACAAGGAGAAACCTTTAAAAGAATGAAACTGCATGGAGTTAATTTATTTTCTAGAACCAGTAAGCTGTATCTGCCTTCTCCTAATTTGCTGTCCCTGAGGAGTCAGTTACATATCAGCCATCTGCCCTTTATTAGAAAACACCTGGAGGAGATGGTACAAAGACTCTGCATCATTGGGCTACAGCTATTTCGACCATTTATTACCTCGATAACTAGGATGTTTACCTTTTAAGATGATGGTTATTCTCACTATAAAACAAAAAGGAGTAGAGAGAGCACATGTGCATTTTACCAATTCAAAGAGTAGTAAACACAGTGAGTTCAACTCTTACGGTTAACAAGAACTGTTATTCAGCTATTCGTAGTACCGGGGAGAGTTATTTAAAACCTTAAGAAAAACAAAAAACTCCACGACTGAAACACTAGCAAGGGTTTTTTCATTCAAACTGAACATCTCAGCCCACTGTAGAACTGCAATTTGTGCAACTAAAAAAAAAAAAACCCAACAAAAAAAACACAACAACAAAAAATCAATTCATTCATTTCCTACTATTAGTAGGCAGACTAGTGTCCCACTTTGCACAGGGAAGTTTAACAGGTAAGGGTTTGTAGTCACATACTTTACTGTTTGGAACAGTAATCATAATTTAGCAGATTAGCTAGGAAGTTTGTATAACTCATCAAGGGTAATACCACTCACATTTCACCCGTTCCCGTCCAGCGCTGGTCCCAAGCTAAACTACTTGTTTTCAGCTTAAGAAACAGGACATAGAGATGAATGAGTGACAGACACTTGGGATTACATTCAAGTGCCAATTTGACACTTATGAAGCTAACATTACTATGAAGAGTGGTATCCCCAGTTCCTCATTCCTTAGTAGAGCCCAGACACAGTAACTGGTTTCAGGACTCTCAAACCAGGAAGTTGAGTTTCCTTCAATCTATCTTTAATACTCATCTCAGCTCTGGCACCCATCCTTCTCCATTATCACTCCTCCCTTTTGACACTTGAATTAAGAGAAGGAAGGTGACAAGATTAACCATAGACCATTTTCTTCCATAAGGTGCATCAGAGAAATTGTCCTTCTTGCGTACCTCCAAGACAGAGCCCTTTTTCAGCCTTCACCTGTACCCTGAGAGCAATGAGTTAGAAACAGCTGAGTGACGACTTCTTGCCATTAAAGCATTCAAAATGCCCCATTTTAAACAACTGTGCCTACCCAATACTGTCAGCAAAAAAATAGACCTGCATAAACTACATTGATTTTGGAATTAAAACAGTTGAAAGAAGCAAAAATTTCACTGCATGAAGTAGAGCTATCAACACTGAACCTAAAACCTGTAAGTCTTTTTTTCCACTTCACAATACCTATGAAAAGATTCTTCTAATGTGCACAATTTTAAGCTTAAAATGTCTTTTTTTTTTAACTACTTATCAACTGCCAGTGTCAAGATTCACTCTGTCTGGATGCCAAGCATTTTATTCTCCTTTTCCTGCAACTCTGAACTGACACCAATGCTTTAAGACATTTAAGATAAAAGTTCACTTGCATCTGTGAAAGGAGAGCATGTTCTTTTAGTTCAAAAGTTGGAACAATGTTGGACAGAAAAGACTGATCAGACTTTTGAAAAGATAAATAAGGGCAAGCAACATTTCAGAAGGTGTAATTAAAGCTCCATCTTCTGGAGACCAACACTATGGTTGGGTTTCTCAGAAACCACATAGAGTCGTAACTTGTTGCTCAATTTGGGTGGTACAAGCTATTGTTTCTCCTGCTTTCTATTCTCCTCCCACCCAGCACTGAGCTTATTCAAGGTGACTCAGAAGAATTTAGGACTGGTCACAGTTGTATTAAACTCATGTTTCCTAGCTTAATGCACACTGAAGACACTCAGCTATGTCAAGGAAAACAAAAGTTGGAGGAATGGATCAGGAAAGACTAAGTGTCTGGGCAGGCCTACACTACTGACAAAAAAATTAACCTGCCCACATAACAATTAGTTTCCTGAGCAGAGACAGTGAAGAATAGTGCTTAGTATCAATTTGTTCATAAACTTGAATTTAAACATTATGTAGCAACATTTGTTCAACCAAAACTAAAGAAAACCAACTTACATCTTCAGCTGCATCCTTTTTGATCAGCACCCAATGTAAGAGGGGAAGCAGGGTTGCCTCATGAATAACTCCAGCACAGTTCAGCACTCAATAAACCCCCAAGCATTCAACACACGCACCCTCATTCGTAAGAAGTGAGAAGAGCAAAACGAATTAAAGTTAGGAGAATACCACCTTTTAAGTATTTCCTAAGCTCTTTAGTTCTCATGCTTCACAGCAGTTACACAGCTCAAAAAAAAAAAAAAAAAAATCAATTTTACCAAGTCGTTTGCTTTGTTGTATTATAAACAGATTCCTTTGAAAGAAGGGAGAAGGGGAGATGGAGCTACAAATTCATAGTTTTGTACCTACAAATGAGACAAGGCATACAATAATAAACTTAGAAAAGCTAGTATAGAGGGTTATATTTAAAACACCAAGCTGCTAATAAAAGTTCTGATTTGTTATAAGCACTGAGTCTATCAAACTAAAGTGAGAAATTCAGAAGGAATATAATTTACAAGTCAGTCAGTCACTAAATCCAGATGCCAGCTGATCCAGGCAAGTATCGAGACCTTACTAGTTTATGAGATTCTTTAAACTAGAGAACATCAAGATAACCTGTGCCAAGTACAACTGCTCATCTTCATTAAACATCTTAACGGAAAAAAGTTGGACTGCAACTAAATCATGCCAAATACCTCAAAGCATTCCAGAAAAAGAGTAATAGGCAGAATTTCCAGTGTGCCATTCACCAGATTTAAATGCAAAACCACCAGTCTGACCGCCCTCAGGCAGATCACCTACCACCACATACAGAAGCACACCTACAACTTCGGCACCCACTAGTATAGAACAGCACTCAATCTATGATTTCAAGCAAGAGAATCTACTCACACCCCAACAGTCCCCCGCCTCATGCACTTACTGACAATCAACGTTTTCCTAGTTATCCAGATTATGAATTTCCCTGGTTTAACTTGTAGTCTCTCCATACTCAGTGCTACTAGACCACAGGCTTCTGCTAATCAGGGAATCTCCCCCTGACAGTAGAGGCTTCGGGGAAAAAGCAGAAAAATCCAAGTCTCTGCCAGAGTTCAAATCATTCAGATGGTTCCCTTGAATGCCTTCTGGGTAGTCCTTTTTAGACCTATATATCAGGCATGCAGTATCCTCCAGCATCATTCCAATGGAACTTCAACCTTCTCCATTGCTTACTTCATATGCCCCAATTAATGCACCCAACAATCACACTCTGGCATGTGTACAGAAAGGAAAATGCCAGCTCAAAAATTGTCCAATAACATTAACATTATTCCTAATATCATAAGAGTCTATGATCTGGAATGTAAAGGAGCAATTCTAAAATTGTGCTGTGGAGTACCAACTAAACCTGGCATTCCAAAACATACCTGATACAAGAAAGGTAGCAGGAAAACAGTAGCCACAACATTAACAAGAAAAAAGCTCCAGATAGTCAGAGCTATCAACAGCTGCCAACAGGGCTCAAAACCAGCTGTTGGTTCTGCCAAGTAAGTTCGTTTCTGAAATACATTCCTTTGTCATCCTCCCAGTGGCACTCAAATAGGATTTCCTGAATTAAACTCATTTTTCAGCATTAAGTAGTGTGCACAGTGAATCCAGCTTTAAAAATATTTACATTAAGAGCATAATGTTTATCTTTTGCATAGGTATTGAGTGGTGAGTTCTACTACCCAGAATCGGTACTTCTAAAAGAAACGTATCATCCCATTTTTTACCGCAAGTTTCACTATGATCTGGAAAATCCCAAATGTTTTTGTTTGGTTGATTTAAAAATAACAGCTCCTGCTACAGGCAAAAGCTTCAAGAGGTGCAGGCAGGGAGAAACCTGCACCTTTGCACTTTCTGGGAGGCCAGTATTCTGTGGTATCACGCTTTTCAACTCCACAGCTGCTGCTATAGGTAAGGACAAAAACCCATTTAGGGGAACTGAATGAGATCATACTTGAACAGATTTATTCAGTGTTAGGAAAATTTCTCTACACCATCTTTTTCTGTTATGTAAAGTTGTCATTTGCTGTAGCAAACAAAAGACTACAATTGCTTAAAGAAAAGCGTAGCTTTGGCTCATTTGGGAAGCAACATCTCTCTCATTACCAAACAATTACCATTTATTATCTCTAACCTGCCTTGCTGCAAACAAAGACAAATTCTATTCATTTGCACTTCATAAATACTGCAACAGTCACAAGCAGGAGCCAGTCCCACACAGCAGCTGTGCTGTAAAGCTGAATCAGAGAAATTAAGAGCCAAAAAGATCACCACCACCGCATCAACTAGCACATCCTCTGCGAGCACATGCCTTCCAGTTTCCTCTACAGCACGTCCTTGGCCACCCCGGGCAGCCAAGCAGCAAGTGAGTCAGCATGGTCTCTGCGGTTATCTCAATATAAACTGGTTTTCTGAATATTCTGATTCCATTTTGTCTTCCTTCCCCTTTTCCATTAATTCTATAAACACCTTGTTTTCCACCGCTTCTCTCTAGCATTTTCTGAATTCCAGGCCAGAAAACACTTGCAAGTCATCACAACCATCTTCTCTCTTCTTTCCGTCTCCTCACTGAGTTACGCAAACATAACAGCAAAGCATCCCAAAGTTAATCCTTGCCATATCATCTCTTTTAACTTCAGCTTCAAAAGGAGGAGTTAGGGACACCTCACAAGGACCGATATAAGGAAGAAATTTTTCACTCAGAGGGTGGTGAGGCACTGGAACAGGTTGCCCAGAGAAGTTGTAGATGCCCCATCCCTGGAAGTGTTCAAGGCCAGGTAGGATGAGGCTTTGGGCAACCTGGTGTAGCAGAGGGTTTCCCTGCCCATGGCAGGAGGGTTGGAACTAGATGATCTTTGAGGACCCTTCCAACCCAAACCATTCTATGATTCCATGACTATCAAATAGCTTACAGCAATGTTAAGTACAGAGTCAAAGTTACATGATGCATGTTTGACAGTCAATTCTTAACAATGCCATCATTTGGATTATATGTTTCTTGGGGAAAAAAAAAAATCTATCCACCCTTCTATATTTTCTGTAGGACTCATTACCAAGTACAATGAGTCAACTCTCTTTATTCTTATAAAATGAAGTCATACAAGAAATCAGGCCTTTATAAAATGGAACAAAAAAAAAATCAAATCCAGTAATAAACTTGGAGCTTTGTTTTTTTGAAAATATAACATGATTTGAGAAAAGATGAAGCCCTAAGTGAAAGACTGAGCATAAACATACCCTAAAGCAAGTTACAGCTTCTAGAATAGCCACACTCCTGTAATGTGCTGCATTTTGTCTAAGCACATTAGACTCCTGGACTGCTGGGCTTCTCGCCTAGAAAGGACAAGCATACATCATTTCCATTTGTTTTCAGATAGAAAGTACTGTAAGAAAACGTCTTCCATTATATTATTCTCCATTTGGATTGCATGGCATTCTGAGGTTCATATAAACTTAAATAATAGAATAAAAGAATTCATCCTTGTTGATAAATAGGTCTTTGTTTCCAAAAAACTTGAGATGCCATTCGCAAACATCTCTCTTCCTGCTCAGTGATCCCACCCTTAATCTTCAAGAAAACAAAACAGTTTTGGGTTTTTTTTTAAAGTAGATATCCACTGGATATTTTTTTTCACAGGATTGACAGGATGCATTTTTGTTTGGAACTGCACAAAAATATGGGGATATGGTCACTATTTTTAGACACATCACAGTGACATGGAAATAGCCTCATGTCAAGGAAAGTCAAGTAGTTAGACATTTGACCAGTGACCTTTGGTGAACTCTAAGTCCCCTCAGACAACATGAATTGCTTAGTTATTTTGTTTGAGGTATAATATCTCACTTCTCTTCCAGTGCAAATCAAATCTTTATTTTTTACAACATTTATAGAAAGCAAGGCCATGAAATCAAGCTACAGGCTTAAGCATCTTATTATAAACCCTTGCAGGTCATGGCCCATGATATCCATAACAGACTATGGAAGTAGAGGAAAAACACATTCCTTAAAAGACAGTTTTGGGGAAAAACAGAAGCTCAGAGGTTAAGGTGATAGATGGTGGATGTCAATCAATACATATACAATTTATATACTCAGAACTACTATTTTACTGTTGGAAATCATCTGAGCAAGGCATGCACTTCCTATCACCAAGTTCAAGCACTATAAAAGTCTCTAAAATAACGAGACTGCAAGCTAAATCAATTCACAGGGTCAAGGACTGAAGAGGGCTCTCTTTTAGGTCTCATTTAATTACCCCACTAAAACTGTACACACATCCTTTTTCTTAACACTGTGTTTAAGAGATTGTTGTAATCACACCATAAAGCTCAAAAATCCTTATTACAAGTACTTACAAGAAATCCTTCTGTATCCTTTCAAATGAATTGGCCACTAAAGCTTGTATATAGGGAAATTGCAAGGGAGTCTGTTCTATGTACTTTGATGTGTTTAAAATATTTCCGAACATATGTGTAAGAAGTATGAAGACTGTGCACATCAAAAACGCACTCCTAGGATGTATCTCAGTCTTTCCAATGGAGAGAGATACGAGCATTTCAGGAGCTCTGTTTACCCAGGTGGTTCACCTTAGAAAGTCCTGCACCTGGGAGAATGACAGAAGTGAGAAAAACACACAACAAAATATTTCAACACTACAGAAATGTCACCTAAGCCTCCTAAATCTATCAAATATAGGGAAGTTGTCATAAGAAAGGCCTTTATCATCAGGTCAGTATCAGCCAGGACAGCACCAAATCTTTGAACTTGGCAGGCAAATAGCACTTGGTCTTCCACTGAGACACGTTAACTTGATATTTAATTACAGTATAATATTCAACTTTTACTAATGTTTCTCCTACAATATCATTACTCTCCAGCTTCTCTATGAGTTGAGACAATGGAAGAATCACAAAAAAATTCACTCAAAGAGATTGCTAGGATTGATAACTTTGTTATTACTAGGTGGTATTGTAAAGACATTACAGTAAGTTAATAAGCCTAGAACACAAGAATATACCTGCATATTTATTTACAATGTTATTTCCTTCCTATTTGTTACACTAGTGAGCTGGCATTACTTCTTTCAATTAAATCCTGCATTTTAAGTAACGGCATAAAATTGCGTGTATTCCACCCAACACAAATCAGGCTTCTTTCAAAGCTACAAAGACCTTTTTTTTTTTTTCCCCATCATTTACTTGTCCAATACGCAAAGCATAGCTGTCAATCAGTTAGCATCCCTGACAACATAATTGCTGAACAGAACATGAAAAGCGTGAGGAGGGTCAGGACTAAAAGATACACCAGCAACATTTCTACTTGCATGCTTTGGTACTAATTTAGGATTCTCCTTCATTAAAATTCTCCTCCAGTCACTCTTGCAGCAAAACAAGGAACCTGTAGAAGGTGGCTGATAAGGCCCTGACAGCCAGTATTGTCAAATAAGTTGGTTTTGTACCACTCCTCCTCATTTCAAAAGCAAGCAGTGGCATCATTCCCTAATAGTGGCCTCCTCTTTCCAGGAGGAGGTTTATCTTTTCCACTAGCTCAGATATCCCATTTTCTAACTTCCTACATGGTCCATGCTTCTCTCCCTCATCCTGAACGTATGTGCAAGTTTTCCTCTGAGAATGCCTAATGAAACTACATCTCATAGGAGGAATGGCATCTTTCTTCTGATTTCGCTGCTGCCAAGTCATTTTTCTCTTATACTACGAGAAAGTTATATATGCAGCAGCAAAAATGCTGAGGCTGTGACAATACAGAATAATAACAAAACACCTTTAACCTGTCAAATGTCCCTAGTTGTCTGAAACACGAGCCATAAATTTCCTTTTTGTAGACATCTTTTGAGATACTGTAGCAATAACTAGGAAACTCTGACTTGTCTCCTTCTAAATTAACGGAAAGGCTCAAACATCTGTAAATCAGGTTTATTTCCATACTGAGGGCATATTTTAGACTAATTTTAAGTAGGTAAACAGAAGCATTAGTATCTACCTGCAAAAGTTACTTGAAAAATTTTAAGGTGTCTGTCCCGTGTGAAATAATATCACCCCCTGTAGCACTCAAGCAAATACACAAGTCCACGTAAGCAATTCAACAGCTACGCACCACGGCAAAATAGGTATTTTTCCGGAGTTGTGATCTGTACTAGAAGAGGTTTTTTAAATCACAATGCAAAAGTGACATTTTGACTACTGACAAGTAGTCATTCCTTACATAATACAAGAGTAGCTTTAATTTTCAGTCTATGCAGAATAGGTTCATAAGAAAAAATCCACGTTTTACCAATTCAAGATTAAATGAGAAATACTGGTGCCTATAGGCCATTTATTAACTTTTTTAATAGCCGCTATACCCTGTTTCAAATCCCTAATTCAAAATTTTGACGAAGCAAATCAATAGAGACTCACTATAGCTGTATCCATCTCCAATCTCTGCAACTATTTTAGCATTAGTGGTCTAGAAAAACAAAGAAAATACTTTCAAAAGCTGCACAACTACTATTGACTCCACTTGATTGATTCTGGGCCTTGAAAACATCAGTGACCTAGTATCTACTATTAAAATTTTAAATTATCTAAAGAATTTCAGTCTTCTTACAGAAGGTTATATTCCACTTCCTGAAATGGAAATTCCAAGATTTCTGAGAGAAAAGTGTTTGTGACTCACCATGGGGGTTTTGCCAGATACATCCCTTTAAATCTGAGCAAGTCAGACAGCATGGGTAGCTTATATAAATCTGACAGAAAACGTTTTCCTCAGGTTCCACCAATGTATCCGTTTCTAGAGTTCTACTTTCAGTCCAGCACAACTTACACTTCCTGGGCAACAGCACACAAGTAAAGGATGTCTCAGTAATTTCCAGTGTTGCACAATTTACAACTTAGAAATACTACAGCATTATCTTCTTGGGATTCACAAAAGGTATTTCAGATGGGAATATAGGGACAGTGAACTTGCAGGTCATGAAAGAAACAGCAGAACCAATTTCTGTTCATTTCTCAGTTCTGAGGAAATACAGAAAGGAAATTTAACAGATGAAATCTTTGCAGCTTCATTTGAAAGATGGTAAATTCATCCTGATAGCCTCAGTTGCATTTCAGAAAAAAAAAAACTTATTAGCCTATTTGCAACAAATGAAATTCACCAAAGTGAAACACAGTTTAAAGGCAACTCCACTAGTTCAGACAACTTAAGAAGCTGCTGAATGACTAAATAAAGTATATTTTTCAGTTTAGCAGAGTGAAGGAATTTCCCCTCCCAACGCCCTAAAGGCTTTTGATGCATTTTTTTCCTGTTCATAGCAGAACTGATTAATAGCTATGGCTTAAATCCAGTGCACAATTTTGGCAGCTGCTGACGGATGACTCCATCTACTTGCTGCTCCCTCTATTTGCTACGCACAACATGTGCTGCTAAACGCATGCTGTCAAAAGCCCTAAAATGATTCGCTTTTGAATCTGGTAAATCTAGATTATGACTACTTAAAGGAGTTCCTTCAGGTGTGGAAAACAAGCAAGCATATAAAATATACTGTCAGTTTTCCTGTCAAATTTGGCATGTCAATTTTCAAAGGATATAAAAAGAATCATCAGGTTAAAAAAAAATGATAACTTTTTCCACTGTTTATAGAGCAAGCTTTAATTAAACAAATTGTGAACTTTCCTATGAGCAACAATGCAGCTACAAAAAACAAAGTCTTACAACTACTGGAAGTCTATTTTTTGTCTCTACAGTTTACACAAGCAGCATTGTCTCTAAAATTACTATTTAGCTATGATGGAAACAGATCTGTTTCCAGATTACCAAAAGATAACCTCTCTCTCCAGCACAGCTGGGCACCAAGAGTTAAGAAAGAAAACTTTTTGAAGTACTTATGTATTCATGAACATTATGCCATTATTTTTTATTTCAACTCCCTGCATGCAATACAGACTTTGAAAAACAAGAGCATCTCAAACACAAATACAGATCCTACTCTTGACACTCCAAGATCATCCTGAAGTCACAGAAATGCTTGGCAGTCTTAGATACCAAGGAGTGAATATATTTCTTTTCTAATGGCAACAAAACATTTGAGTCTTTGTCAGGTTTTAGATTAGTTTCTGTACAGAAATAAGAGAGACTATAAGCTTTACAGTAAAAGAAGAAATTGGGAGTTAATGGAGATCTTGAAGTGTTATTTACTTTCTTCACACTTCCAAGTTAAAAGTTTTATTTCATGTTGTTAATTTTGGACGTTGCCTCCGTTTCAAAGCAGTGCTAGCAATGTATCCACCAATGCCAGCACGGATAACTTCCTTCAGTTTTCTTTTGGTTTGCCTGTTTTTAAGGAAAGAAGAAAGGTCTTCCATACAAGGATGCAGCCTCAAAATCTGAAGTTCTTGCTTGTTTCAGTTGACATTAGCAGTGTAGCTTTTTATTTCAATTGTCACAACTAATTTTTTAGGGTAACAAAAACTTGAAAGTATCAGACCTGCATTTACAGATACTATAATGTCAACGAAAAAGGGACAAAAAGTTTAACTAGCTCCCAATTTTCCCCCTATAAGCACTGTTTTGTAGGCCAGCATAGAAGTATAGAAAGATTGTTTACGTTATTAATTTACTAAAAGTATACTGGTCTCCCCACAGGAAAATTTTGTCCTTTCCCTCAAACGGCACAATGACAACCTACAGATTTTTCCCTCCCTTTACAATAGCAGCACTTTCTTTTGAAAGATATGCCAGACTAGTAAAATCAGAAATAATACTGCAAAAGACCCAGCTAGCCCATGGCCCCACACATCCTCCTGAAACATGAAATCCAGTCAGTAGTCCAACCCTTACTTTTAAGTCAGCCTGCCTAATTAGCAATATGTACCATCTTAGCATTCTTCTCTCCCTGTTTGTGCTCTCCAAAAAGGGTCCGTAATGAGTTGCATCATACTTTTGTAATTCATTGGAAGACAGAGGACTGTTTCAGTTTCTCTCGTACCTTTTATGAATAGCAGCATAGTGAGATGAGACACACCTATCAGCATCACAGACGTCTAAAAATTTAGGAACACCTGCAGATCAGTTAGCTTAACAGTCGTTAATTCATTGGTGAAGTACACTTGTACAGGAAGATAGCAAGGAGACTGCAAACACTTCACTACATTTCATGAAAATGAAAGCTGTTATTATCCCTCCTACACTCCCTCTTTCTCCAGACAGGTCTATAAAAAGCACAGCCTGCCAAGGCAGTCAAACCTAGCCGACACGAGCAGAGACATCTGCAAAAGCTAGCTGCTTTGCCAGTACAGTTTATGTCACTTCTCAGAATAAAATGAGTATTTGGTGATACAACATGATCGAAAGCATTTTTGCCAATGTAAAACTGATCAGTGCCTAAAGTTAAGCTGGTACCACTACACAGGAGACCATCACCGACGTTTCTTTTCCTTCTGAGAATCCCAGTCCAGACATAAGAAACTCCCACAGCTACAGTGCTGTATGCAATTTATGTATCACACTATAGTCTCTTAAGTCAGTGGATGCAATACAGTTCGCTTATAAAGGAGTTGCTAAAATCTGAGTCCAGTGAAGGCACACTTCTACCTGGATCTGAATGAAAGCAATGGTGAGTGGAAAAAAACAAGCCAGAAATAAGTTATGAAGTTGGTCATACCGGAAAAAAAAAAAAAACCTTCACATTATTTTGCAATAAAAGACACTAAGATACTTGCTTCTGTGAATTAAAATTAAAGAGGTTATCTTAAAACTCAATTCCATTGTGTTTAAGCAAAAAACGGGCTGAATCACTATGAACTCAACTTCACTTCTTTCTCTTTGTATAACCTTCCTCCAAAAGTTACCTTCTTCTACCACTAAGTAGATGAAACAATATGTCTTTCCAAAAACCACAAATCAAGTGCCAAGTGGCTGGAGGGGACAGTTAACAGAGGGGGGGAAAAAGGAGCTACCTGGAACATGCACCGCGTACTCTTGACCTCCTATCCTCTTATTTCATTCACTCCTTTTCCTATATTACTCATCTGAGGCTGAGTGTTTAAAAAAAAAAAAACACCAAGCTCTTAGAAAGATATCGTTCTGGTCAAGTGTTAATATTCATCTACTATGGGTTAAAATGTCACACAAAGTAGTACCTCTCCTCTGTTGGCTGCTAGACGGCTTCTGGTGAGCACCACTGCACTTCAGTATTTAACAGCTTTCTCAGCCTTCAGAAACTGTCTGGACTAGTGGGCTGAAGGTATTAACATTTTAAAATGCCTGCAGCTAATGTTTCCAGTTGTCCAAGACAGTAATTATCGCTCATATTATTCTTAAACACTAGCACCTGCTCATAAGATATGATCCAATGTATCCTTCCAAGCCAGTCATTACTTTTTTTGTATATGAACACTATTTTTTTTACTCCCAAATAAGCTACATCAAGTTTCTTTTAAGAGAAACAGGACAAAATATCAATACCAAATTATTTTTCTTGCACTCAGATTATGAAACATATTCCATTAGCAAAAAAAGGTTATATTAACACAGAAAAAAAACTTAATTGTACTCAAAATGCAAGCTACAGTTACAGAATACTCTCTTCATTCTAAAGGAAAAAAGAGTTACTAGAGATGGTTATTTGAATAAAAGCCTCACACAGACAACAGCAGCGTAGCAGTGCTCAGGTCGACACAGAGCATCTCATCTAGGCAAAGCCCACGGAGAAGAGTAGAGAAGAAACATGCTCTTCGTTAGCAACCCCCAAGCCTACACGCACAACTTGGCTCAACCAGCCTAACCATGATAAAAGACTCCCCCTCCTCAAGTTAGGAAAGAGGGTCAAAGGGATCTGAAACTGTAACAGGGACCCTAACAAAAGTCTGCTCAATTCTTCCAGATCAGAAAGAGAGTCTCACTAATGATCACTTTTGTCACTATTAAGTTTGACTGGTGAAAGATTTTCTCTCATCCTCACAATTTTTAGTGTTTTTACAGGTTAACCATGGAGACACAAGAATCCATGTAGGGACGCGGTGTAAGGGCATTACCTACTGAAGACATTGCGATCCTTACACATTCATGTCACAAGTGAAACTGCTGCAGGGCACCAGAAATGTCTTTTGCCAGCCTTAAAGAACTGGAAGACACGCAAAATCGTTTTCTCCTGAGAGTGCAAAAAGTGCGTGTGGGTGGCGGAAAGACAGAAAGGGTCAGATAAAGCCATTTTTAAGTTTTAAATTTTTTTTTTTTTATGGCTCAGCTAATTTAAATGGCTCTAAGGTCTGGCCAAACAGCAGCCTACCACCAGTCCCATCAACAGAAAAGCCTTAAGATCTGCCTTGTGAAACAGGTAACACCTGGCAGCTGTCCGCAGGGTAGCAATTACAGAAGAGCCATACAGTCGGTAATGCAGAAACACCAAAAACGTTTTTTTCTCTACGTTGCTATCATTGAAAGTACTGTAAAACTTCCAATGATGCTCAAAGGAGCCAGGCACAAAACACACAGCAGGCTCTGTCTTTATAAGAAGTCAAATTGGCTGGAAAAAAGAGCACTCAAGTCCTCTGCTTGCTCTCCCAGCACCAATGACAATAGAGAGCAAAACAGCTTGGCATTAAAATACTTGCTTACACATGTGAAAATACACCTTTTACCCTCACTATAAAAGCATTTCTTAGTATCCAGATCCACAATTTTCCCCACCACTACTTCGTCAAGCATCAAATAAGCAGCAGCTAACAGAAAATGGATGAGACAATGCTTATTTCTAAAGCTCATTGAAATCCCACCAAACATCCTCAGGGTTCCACTAAAAGTTATTAATTACTGCTTAATTCTGGATGCCATCTATATTTTTAAAGATGGTGTAACATTTGAATAATTTCCTTGCCAGTTGATTTTCCAGATGACATCCTTAACAGAAAAGGGAAAAGACAGACAAACTGCTACCCATAACCCCAAATATGAAATTTCCATTTGGAAAGTACATCTTCATTCTTACACTTATTTATGGTGGTTTACAGTTCTCCTGCACAAAGTGGAGAAATTTTGTCTTCTTTTTTTTAAAGAACACACTTTAGTTGTTGAAACTGAGGACAATCTTGAAATGTTACATCTGTATTAATAGAACTGTAACTCACACTAGAGAAAGACATCATAATGATAACAGTCACAAAAAAAATACTCCACAACTGAATATTTAGAGCATATTCTTGTTGTTTCAAACATCTTGTGCTATCAATCAGTACAGTTCCAGTGCAGTTAAGCTAGTTTCAGTTGCCGTAACTCATTTATTCTTAATGTAAAATAAAACAAAACCAAAGAAACCACACACACCCCACAGGACAGCAAGGACATTTTCTTGATTGCATCCAAATGTAAACAGATGTTTGAATAGAATTTTTTTTAATATAAACACAGTCAGAAACCATTTCTAATGTGACATTTCAGTATCATGTTGTTATTACTGGGAACTTTATTTTTTAATAAAAAGCAAATGTAAACCACAGACTATTGATTAAACAGAAATTTCTTAAGTAACAAGCCAAAAAAAAATCCAATCCTAGGGTGTCTTTTTTTAAAAAATTTCAGCATACTAAGAGATGTCAGTGCAATCACTATCTCATCCTTTATATCTTGACACTATATAAGATTTATAAGAGAGGCATTTTTTGAGGTTGGGGAAGAAATCTGTCCGCAAGCAGCAAGTACGCTTTAGTGCTTATGACAGATTGAATTCCCATTTACCCCTAAAGCATTTTTTCTTGCATTGTTCATTACCAAAGTGAATAATTTTGAAACTTTAGAAAGCTGAATTCTGGCAGCACAAACCAATCAGAAAAAAAATCCAGACACAGAAAAGCCTGCAACTGTGAAGAGAATGAGACGAGTAGAGAGAATAAATGGTAGAATGAGAAGAGTAGTCAAGAAAAAAAAAAAAGAATTAAAAATCACAGTTGACACTGTGAAATTCTCAATCAGAGAAAGGAAAAAATCCTTCTGCTCATCCAGGAAATAGAATCAGGTGATGGTAGTATAATTTGTAAGATGACACACATAAAAGATGACCCACTATGTACGTGATGCTGTATTAAGTAGTTCAATGTTTTTTCTATATCTGGCTTTTTATCAGGTCACTGTCTTGTCCCTACCTGTAAGCTTCTCACATCGTTTTCTGTATCCATCTCAGATCAAAAGACAATCTTCTGATTAGCAGGTGGGCTCACACATTATTTACTTACTCCCTGCCCTCCTCCTGCCTTTTTTTTTTCTTTTTTTAAATTACAGGAAAAACCTTCACCAAGTTCCTCACTGATGTCCAGAGAAGATTAACTAAATTGGTGAATTAATTCCCCAGGAATAATTTAATATTCTCAAAGTAAGGAATCTGCAGGTGAATTAAGTTGAAATCTTTTTGAAAAGCTACTGTACTCAAATGTCCATTCCTGAACAGCGGGCTCCTAACTAAAATTTTCTAAGTGACTCATGATTGCAGCAGCTTCAAGTTTTGCAAGCGTATTCCAAGCAAGTTATCCTTCCAGAGCAGCTGCAATGCAGGCATCGCAGGGGCCACGCTGTCCTTAAGAGCTGGAATTTGCTCAAACGCCTGAACACCAACAACTCGCTGCTGAACACCCTTCCGTCACCTGCAGACCACCACGTGTGATGGTCTGCCACTGGATGCAGTCATTGCTCATCAACAGAACTAAGTCCTGCTTTTACAACTATTTACAGCCACTACTTTGTCATTTCTTATGGGAAAAAAAAAAACACACACACGTCCCTCTTGAAAGGTGTCTATTCTGACATTTTAGAGAGCATTCAGATACTAAACTAAGAAACAAGAGTAGTGGATGCAAAAAGGATGCTCTCCAGCACTCAACACGTGGCCTCTCGCCCTACTTTACAGCTATCAATTCTACTCATTAAATTGAATACAAAATTACTCGTTTCAACATGCAATTTGATTCTGGTGGTTTCAAGGCCAACTTTCAACAGACAGTAAAGCACCTGAGAAGATGTTTACCACTCCTCTACATTTTACAGCTAGAAGACAAGACATAAAAGTTAGTAGATGTTAAGGGCTTTTTGGTCTTAACTGTAGGTCCTTGCTATTTTACAGAGTTAGCAATTAGGAATACAAGAAAACCATGAAAGCAGGCTAATTATTATGATGGCTTGGAAAGCAAAACAAAAGTAAAGTAGTGAAAACAAAAAAGTTACTCTCACTCTGCAGAGCCTATGGAAGATTTTGGGCAAGGAAAAAAGAGCAGGTCCAGTTCACAAGCCTTCTGAGCACTGGCACTCACATCAAAACGACACTTGTTTTTTATCCCATCTCTTAGCTAAATACAGAATCGAAAATTGATATCCCAATCATCAGAGCACCAAGATTAGAAGCAGGGAGAATATCGAAAAAGATTTCGTTTGTGATTGTTTCTTAACAGATTTAAAACAGTCTGGTCAGTACTTTGAATTTCAACAGCTAAAGAAACTTTCAGACATACAGAGCTAGTTTCACAAGCCTCTTTCAACTGGCATTGCACACTGAGAATCAGATTTTTTAAACAGTGACAATTAAACTCACAATTTGTTTTCTTAAAATCTGTTCAAGACAACGGATTGTAAAGTCTCTTAAACGTAAACGCTAAGTACTAAACACAAATCAGGTCCATTATAAAAAGTTATAAAATAGCCAGATACAGGAGTCTAAAGTTAAACAAAATGTTCAACTACTGTTGACAGCCCTAATTTTAAATATAGTTTAGTTTGCTGCATATGGAAGTGCAAAACAACATAAAACAAAGTCAAAGGACAAAATAGTCATTACAGAGTTCAAGTCAGTCAATACAACATACTGTCAAATTTGTATTCCAAAAAGGAAGAGTTACCGGTCATCAGTAGTTTCAAAAAGCACATAGGTTTAAATACAGAGTAAAAAAAGGGGGAACATCACAAGAAGATTTGGGGGCAGGGCCTTCAGTTAAACATTTTAATCTTCTCTTCAAATGTAACTTCGTTTTAAATTCCTTACAGCAATAGCTATTCCTTAAAAGTACTTTAAAGTAAATGCTTGCTGTAAGTGGTCATACCACAAGCACACAAGTCCAGTTTCTCTGCTGCATAAACAACAGAGCAAGCTAATGACTGAAGAGGGCTGCTCATGAGAAATCAATCCTGAATTTGAGACCTTGCGCTGAACCCCGACTACAACAAAACCAGTTATTTAGTCAAAAGCATTCATTGCACTCCCACATCTTTGCTGCCCTCAGAATTGCCATACTCTCCCAGAGGACTGGCTTAAGTAATTGCCTTCTGTTGGCAAGCTGGGGAGAACCTCTTCCATACACCAGAACTCACAAAACACTTCATGAGTTTCACGACCGTGTGCTTGTTATTCTCATCACCTCCAAGGTGGGAGACACCTTTCACATTTAAGGTCTTCCATGACCTGAAAGGATTGGTAGAAGCATAGTGAAGGAATGAGCATCTCCCCTACGTATATATATCCACTCCTGTCCAAAGCAAAGTCATTAAGGTCATCTGGAAAATCCACATAGGAAATCGGTCCTACCAAGCAGGATACAGCCTATGATCCTCTGCCTCCACATCCAAACCCATGTGTAGACTCTATTCAAAGCAGTCATAATTCAAAATAAAGTGGTTACTGCCTTTTGCATTTTAGTCAGTCATATAACTGACGTGGACACCAAGAGATGATTTTTAAAAGTTTCGTTTTTGGAGGTGAAGCAGCATATGCCACAGTCAGAGCATGAAATCTGCAGAGCTGAAGTTCATTGTGGAAAAATACTTTCTGTACAGTTCCTTCTGGGAAGGAGAGGGGAGAGGACATGCCAGAAAACCACAACAAGTAGCGTTTTTGGAGGAAGGCACTTCCTGACCTTAGCTTTCAGATAAATCCCAAACTCGAGGCATTTATAAATAGAAGAAAAAGGGAAAGAAGTCAAATAAGATATCAGATGTCACTTGCATAAAGTAGAACTTTCATTTTTCCTTGAAATTCTCATAGTTTTCCTAAAGCAATGCACAGTGTGTAACTAGACATATCTTACCAGCCTAGATACCAGCCCTGCAATTTCTTCCTTATCTCCTGGCTCATTTTACAACTAATTTAGAAATATTTTTCGCTACTGTTCATAAATAACATTCAAGCCTTTTGACACGCTCAGGCTACTTACCACAGACTCTCACAACCATTTTAGCACGTTAAATTGAGTTTAACACATCATGGTGTGGTCGCAATACTTAATAAGAGCATCTAATTTTTTTTTCCTACCACTATATGGTTTTTGCAAAGTTGGCAAGTTTTAGCTGCATTATCTCCTACCAAAACTAAGATTACCCTGGAACAACCAGGGTAGGTATTAATTCATTATGTGTAGTTTAAAAAAGTCATCTTGAGAACAGCATTTCAGCAGCTAAGAGCAGAGGTGACAGGCCAATATTTGGCTGACAAACTGTTGACAAGCACACTCTAAAAATAAACAGCAATATATGAGGCAGTAAACATCACAAAACTATAGACAAGATTTTTTTTTTTAAATGGAAACCTCACACAATAAACCAAGATGCCTTGTGAAGTTACCCATAGCTAACAGAAGTAATACTTCACCTAAAAGCTATTTATAAAGGCTGGGGTAACCATTCCAGCACCTGTTTCAAACAAACCTCCTTTGTTCAAAAGAAACGTAAGGTAACTCGTACGCTGGAACATGGGCCAATATCAACAGCAAATCCAACTGGATTTATGCAGGTTGTGTCACTATAAATCGTGTTACCCTCGTCATGGCTAAATGTTCGTTTACTATCAAGCTAAGATGGACTGTAAGAAAGTGCCATTATTTTCTCTTTACTTTTAAATTCATAGAGAATACTCATTCACATAAGAACATTAGACCTTAAACAGCAATGCTAGTTTATTGACTCAATAAAGTCAGAAATTTGACATATGCCAATTCTGGTGAGGACATACTGAGGGTATTTGTACTTCTTGTTTTAAAAGCAGACAATAACTTGTATAAGGCACACTGTATTCCAATTTGTAAATAAAGAGTAGTTTACTTTCCACTCAGCAATTAATATATGTGAATGAAAGCATTAGCCAAAAGCACCTTGCCATTCCTTTCTGAGTGTTACTCTTAGTAAGAGAAAAGTATCTGAAGCGACAACTTTAAGGCACAAAATTAAACACCACCAAGAGAGGTTTAGAAAGCATGAAACTACAAGACATTCAAATTAATACGACAGAGGTTAAACCACTGTACCGGGCAAGGTACAAAGAACAAGTCAGTGAAGGAAGAAATTAAAAAAGGATTAGTAGTTCACCTGGCCATTCAGAAACATACCATCTTCTCACGTGGATTGAAAAGAAGCATTCTACCTCAAATCTCAAACAACTTTGCTCCAGGTCCTTAGAACTGCTTCAAAAAGCTAACAAGGTCTTTTTACAGCACCATGTCATGCACGCAATCATATTTTCCAGCAATATCAGTAATCTAGAAGTTTTTCAACTACTAAAGCGATATTCCTCTAAAAGTCATCTTAAATAAAAGAGCATTACAAAATACTTTCTTCAAGAGGATGCAGGAGTAGTGGAGACCAGCTACTCATCAATACTTGGTCTGGCAAAACAAGATCTGGTAGCACTAAAACAGACAGCTAACTAAAATAGGGCAGAGATGGAATATACTCCTCTCCTCCACCTCAGCAAGTATCTACAACAACGAAGACGACTACTATCATCCTTCCTTTGGCGTCATTACCTCAAGTCATTCTTAACTGCTGAGCTGGAATTGGTGTTGCCAGCTGATAGCCGTTCAGTGGCCTACAACCAAGCAGTTGGCATTTTCAAACTACATCATCACAAATTAAAACCAGGCATTGGTGCTAATTAGCAGCTTTCAGCAGTAACAGAGAACCAGTGACAAGGATGGAAACTCAATTACCCTCATACCAGCAAGTGCCTGCTCCCGGTCAGCGTGCAGCTGGCCGAGCCGCTGGTGTTTCCGTACCTACGGTGCATGGGAAATACCTCAGTCTTCAGATCGGACCACTGCACGCGGGTCACACAGGGGGGCTGATTTTTTTGTGCCTTGTGTAACAAACACGCTACAGACTCCCAACAGATCTGATGTACCATCTAGAAATGCGTACAATAGATTGATGGAGAACGTGAAATACAACTCAGTCTGAGACCCTCATGACTGCCCCTCTGTAATTCAGAGTGAGAACTGCCTCACCAGGACTGTTGATCATCTACTCACTATTGAATATATTCAACAATCTACTTAGCTACTGTACTAATAAAGAAGAGTTTAGAGAGAGAGACCACCTGACCAGCACTCGTCATTAATCAGTGCAAAACCTTATTTCTTATTTCGAACTCAGAGCATCCCCCATGAACTATACTCCTATTTACTGTTTTTCTTCAGATACATTTGCTACTCACTCCTTTGAGACAACAGCCAAAAAGGAACCTATACAATCAAACTCTATTTTAACATGTTCTCAACACGTATTTTATCCACAAGCTAAATTAATATTTTACAAAGGAAAAGTACTAATGTAATTTCAACCAATAGGCCACTTACTGCCTTCACTGGAGAAGCTGCCGGTCGTTAACCACCCTCCACAGGAAGTCATGACGCACGTCAAGATCGACTGCATCACTTCAGCTTTCAGCATCTTGTTTGACTTCAGTAACCGGGATAAAAAGCCCAATCACTGAAAACATCTGTGCCACAAACTCTGCTTCAGCAGGGCCTGGCACCTGCATTTTTATTCCAGTTTTTGAATCTTTTTAGAGACTCTGGTAGATACCTGTGGAGTCGAGGAACGATTCCATGGGTAGAGCTCCCCAGCAGGACCATCAGTATGGGCACCGTCAGCCCCCTTTCTCACACTTTTTAACAGCAACAATTTCTAACCAGCTATCACAGAATCCAGCGATACTTTCACAATACCACCTTGTCTCTAGCAGGGCCTACTTTTACTTAATGATACAACCTAGTACATTTAACTACATTTTAATTTTGCAGTTGCTAGCTTAAAGATCAAAGCTATTTCAACACTAAGTACTGTCATACATAAACCTAGTAAAACACCACGACTTCAAATATTGATGGAGCCATTACAACAAAAGTGCTGCATCTGTTTTATTACTATAGCCAGGCCACCTTCCAAAAAAAAAAATGAGCACACAGGTAGAAGTAAGCGATGGAGCGCTGTGTCTGCCCCGCCATGCAGGAGAGGGACAGGACACACTTCTGACACCCAAAGCAACACTGACAATGGGCACGAAGAAATCTGTAATATTGCAGGGATAAGAGCCTCTCTCTCAGTTCAAAACGTATCTAAATATTTACTACTGTGCAAGTTGTGCATTCTGTTGTGTCTTTTGAAAAACAGTTGAAAACCACTCAACCATTCAAATGAGCACTGGCTACTCACACAATTGCAACATACTACTGATTTCAGCAAGATTACATGTTTTGAGAAAATTATTATTCTGTTCAGTGAGGTTTCCTGACAAGATTAAGCACTTATCTCAAAGTCAAAATAAAAACATTGTATGGTACATATTTTAGGTATGTCCCAGGAGATTTTAGATACCAAATGAAAAAGCATGCATGTCACTTAACTTGCATACCAGCAAAATTAAGTTACACTTTACATTTTTGTTTCCTCCCAGGAACACAGCCCACCAGCATCCATTTTTCAGCTACCATACAACGAAGCAATGTAAATACAGACAAGATTCAGCATTAGCAATACAAAAACGTATCAGGCCTTAGCATCTCTTATCCACCCAATTCAGTGGACACAAAGGTAGCGTTACTACCCAGGTTTCTTACCCTTGCTATATTTTAATGGGGAAAAACTTTAGAGCTAGACACTTATACAGAAGTTTCCTTTGAGGTTAATCCACAAGAAACAAAAATGGAAGTCAAGAAGTATCTTGCACATATGCCTCATACGTAAAAAAATTTCTCATTTTAGGAAATGCATCAAGAATTAACAAACTCATAATGTTCCATCCAGCTTAATTTTTTTTTTTTTTTCATACTTCAAGATAGCATTTGAAAATGGAGCACCATGTACGCTCTGGGGGAGGTTAAGCTGTTTCAGAGGTTCCTACACACAGCCATAAGCATTTATTCTCACTCTTGTAGCACAAGTCTTCACACCTTCAGCTGCACCAACACTGACATTTGGAGCCATAATCTAAACCAGATTGAGTGACTTAGATTTTAGAAAGCAAAAACCCTCACACAGCACCTCTCAAAAACAAGTCACTTTTCTTTTGTTCAGCTAACAAGATTGTATCACTTATCCTGTTTATACTGTAGCCTCACAAACACTTGGATCACCACAAACGAGGCAGCAGAGAACTTTAGCATGGGAAATAAAGCTCTTAAACAAGCTTTGCTGCTAGAAAAATATGATGTGCCATGAAAGATTTTAGCCTTTGGTTTCAGCAAGTCAAATCTCAAGCAGAAGCTTCTTCCAGCTGCATTGGTGGTACAGACTTGTTTTCCCATCAACTGCTTACAAACCACATTTGCGTAACATCCTATCTCACCCCTCTAAATTTTGAGGGTTTTTTTTGCTTAAAGGACAAGTCTGAATGACTAATTTCAAATGGAAAAGACTGTACCGATATTTTTTCCCTCCAGCTGCTGAAAAAGTAAAATAAAGACGAGTATCCTTAAAAATACAGAACTGCAAATACAAACGGGAAAAAAAAAAAAAAAAAAACACCCTCAAAAATTTCAAAGCATCATCCCACAGAGAACAGGATTCATCTTCCACTTTGGAAACCAGAAATAACTAAACAACTATGAGATAAATGTTTTCATTTATTAAGTCAAGTTTATTTTAACTGTAAGACACATAAAAAGCAAACAAACAGAAACAAATAGCCTGGTAAAGAGTCAACAATAGGCATGCTCGACCAATGTGTCTTCCATGAAACCTAATACACTTTCCCAGGTAATTTACACTGACACCAGATGCATTTTCCTTGTGTTTATCAGAATACATACAAATAAGAGAAAAACAGGGAAATCTTGCTATCCATAGAAATATTAATACAAGAAAATTCCTTCAGTTTTTATCACTGCTGAGAAGTACACACATGTGGGTTTTTTTTTCCGCTAAGAACATTTCAATATTTCACCCTTATCTTATTCCTTCAGTGTTTTGATCAAGTAAGGATATATATGCTGCTCGTTATCGTTGGCCAGAATTCTTTAAAACTGCTCAAAATCAAACATTAAAATCACTTTTACTCACGTCAGACAAGACAGAGATACACAAAGAAATACATCTGCAAATATATGGGCAGAACACAGAGATACCCAGAGAGAACAAACAGCTAATCTTAACTTCAAAACAAAGCTGTAAGAAAAGCACTGCAGTAGGGCTCCTCTCTCTCCCTTTTCAAGAAAAGCAGTCAACTTCACCAACTTAAAAAAAAAAAAAAAAGGGAAGTAGAACACCACTTCCATTACGAGACTTATTCAAATACATCCCTTCATGCAAAATATATCCAGCAAATTAAATCTGCAACACTGGCTGCAGCAAACGAGGCGCGCAGGCTCAGCTGCCCTTCACAAAGCATCTTTGTAGAGCTATCTTTCTGCCAGCGCTCCTTTTGAATTCCCAAACAATACCTCGCAAAAATTAGATCTCCTACTGTGGGAAAGTTCTCAAAACACAAGCCAAAATATATTTTCTCATGAGGATACAAAAAAACCCTCAATGAGGAAGTCAAAGTTCTTACAATGACTGTTCAGTTTACATATGGTTATTCCTGAAACATGCTAACAGATTAAGTAGCAACGTTCTGATTTAGGGGAAAAAAGCTGTCAAAATCAGATCAGTAGTTCAACAGAACGAATTAGTAGCTACCAACCAATAATTTGCATAAGCATATAGACTTTTAAAGACTTTTAAGCATAGAGATTTTTAAAAATAATGGAATTCAAGAAACGATAACTGTTTTCACAAAACCTCAGCTAATCTCCATTTATTGTAATAAGCATAAAATAAATCAAGCGTCTTCAGAGATTACATTTAAATCTTTTTCCCGGGTACAACGTGTTTTCCATGAATAACCTGATAACCCACAGAACACTGCATCCTCCAACTAAGAAAAAACGCAATTTTGGTAAAGAGCTTGTGTGCCATTTACTTTTGCTGATCTACACTTTTACACCCAAGAGAAGAACAAACCATCAGTCATCTTTTGTCCCAGAAGTTCAACAGATTTTGCTAATTACTAGCTTTAGCAGAAGGGCAAGCCTCGCCACGGCCACTGGTATCGCCTGGCGATAAGCCTCCTCAGCTGTAGCCTCCCTTCAGCTCCCCAGAGCGGTAAGGGACAATGGGTGGGACAGTGCTGTCCCGTCGGGACCACCGAGGGTACGGACACTGCCTTATATGTCCAAACAGCACATTACGAGGGAAGGACACAAAAAAAAACAAAAACAAAAAAAAAAAAAAAACCCCACACAACACAAACAACTTGTTTGAAGTAGATCCCTGAGCTTCAGGCCCAGCAAACAGAAGCCGCCCACTTCAGCAACTTTCCTAGGCAAGATTGCCATGGAAAGGCAAGGCAGCATCCTTATGCTCCCAGCTTCTACGTGCAGGAGAGTATGTCCACAACACTGTCAAAAATGCGCTCCGCAGCTCACAGGAACATACCCAGCCTGAACCCTCCGCAAACACTTCTGCGGCCACAGCAGGGCAGGAATCAAAAGCCAACTCTACCAAACAGGTAATCAATCAAGTAGGAAATTGCACAGAGCCTATCGGTGCTACAGCTAAACCCTCACTTTCCGAGTTACCTAGTTTCAAATTGGCTCAGATACATACAGCTAACCCAGCTGCAATCCTCTGATGTAATGAGAAAAGCAGACAAGTGTTTAGGACAAGGCTTCAAATCACCTATTTCTACTCGATAGGTAAAGGCATCCAGAGCACACCGAGGTCCTTGCAAGCACTGGTGAAACTCCTATTACTACAGGATACAACAACGCAGAAAGTACTAGCCCTACGACAGGGGAGAACTACTGCGAAAGAAATTAAAAATTTAATATTCTCACCATTCTCAAAGCTCTTAGCAACAAGATAGGAACATCTATGGGAAAACGCACCCTCCATCAGAAAGACTGAGAAATAAACATGTTTTCTTTCAAAACAAACAGGATACAGAGCAGCCTTAGTCCTTAGTTTTGGGAAGGACATGAACATTGATAGTGAAAAATTCAGAATCAGACATTCCGGGGCTCGTTCGACAGACTGAGTTTAGAGAGGTGGCAAGAAAATCTGAGCTACAGAAGGGGTTTCAGGTTTGGTTATCGGCCACAAAAACACATATTCATACAATTAAGTTTGCTAGGCTTTAAATTATGTTGCATAGTAATACTAGCTAGAGAGAAAAACATTAAGAGAAAAAAAGTATACTTATTTCAAAAATACATTCTCTAATAGTATTCCTGTACTAACCAAACACATTACTTGCTTTATCAGGTAAAGGTCTCACTTTTTCCAAATATTCACTTTGGGTTTTTATCCTCCCAGTTAAGTGCTGAAACACAGAAAAAAGGAAAAAAAAAAACCTTCTGTGGCCAAAGGTCTATACATACATGTCTGCTATAACTTCTGTTATATCTGTATCCTCTCTCAAAGCGCAATAGACATCAAAAGACACCACTTAACTTACAGATTATGAGACACTGGATCTCTATTTTTGGGGCTTGTTAACTATTTTGAACAAGTTTCTGAAATCCTGCAGCATCTGGAGGGCTTTTTCCTTGGCTCAGACAAACTACCCTTACAGCTGACTTTATGATGGCAACTTTAGTTGAAGCCAACTGCCAAGCAAGAGGAAAGTGCCTGGACCAAGAGCTTGCCACAGCCTTTCTTCATTAAGCTGCGTTACTAACCATGCTCACAACGTTAACACAAAACGTAATGGGCTCATGCCCACGCTTCAGAATTAGTTACTGTAGACAGCAGAAAGCCTGAGCACCATCGTGGGAAGTGCAGTTAGGAATCTCATTTTCTTGGCCAAACAGGCTCCCTCAAAAAAAAAAACAACACAGAATGCCAAACCTTGCAAACTACAGCTACTCCTCAATAACTGCATTACAAAGCCCTGAGATGCGTGATGGCAAGCCCATCATAATGACGTCATACAGCCAAATACCAGGCATCAGCTGTCACGGCCCTACGCTTTTCAGGGCCACCGAGAACCAGCAGAATTTAGCAACAGAACCATTCTCAGCATTATACTGCTGCTAGAGGCATTGTAACATGGGGTTCCTTCCTCTTTAAATGCTAGCATCAAAAAGATGGTAGCATGTTGTCATTAAAAATCCTGAAACGAAAACTCAAGCTCCAAAATACTTGGTTCCCAAATGAAAGGAATCCCAAATAAGCTCTTAGAAAACGATAATTTCAGCCTTCTGGTGTATTTTATATACATACACACAACAAGCCTGAATTTAAAGGCTAAGTATAATCCTTTAAGTTAGACTTACACGTAAAACGCTTATTTTCTATGATCTCATGAAACTAGACCGCCTTGTATTTATTTGCTAAGAGATCACTACAGCAAGAAGGAAATGTTCATTTCTGGCTTATCTGAAGATTGCATACAATCATGCTATCAGTGGTCACAAGTACAAAAATAACACAACTGGGGAACAAGCTAAAAGTTTATTTGGAAAAAGCATAGGTACATCCTATAATTAAACCATTGTTCCTCTCGAGTGCTTGAGAAGGGAGTATCTGCTCAGCAGTAGCATCCTGTTTACATGTCTTCTGACATTAAATGACGCACTAGTATCAAGCTAAGGCCTCCTGCACACTTCTCTCTTCTCTTAAGACGTGGTCCGACGCTGCTACCTCTTTGCTATTCGTTACTGCTGTACTGAATCGCCTCAGTGCACCACACCAGCAGTTTCCAGAAGAAAAACTTAGGCACCTAACGTATATAAGGCATACATAAAAAAAAATTTCTTCCTGCAGACGTCACTACATGGCATGAAAACAGTGAACTAGTATGCGGAGTTTCTGAGGTAACTACTTATTCACATACCATGCCATGAAAATGAGTTGTTAGGATAAAGAAAGAGATTAGAGCTCGGTTTCTCTTGTTTGAAAACAAAAGCAGCCCTATTTTTTCGATTAAGCTACACCAGTATAAAACTGCACGCTGTCTGAGATGGCTTATGATGCCAATAAGAATTTGTTTTGAAAAGACTTAAAGCTGTAGCAGTTCAGACGATGTTTGGAGGAAAAAAAAAAAATAGATCGCTATTACTCACAGCTTAAGGGCATAAAACCATTTGTAATTTACGAACATTTAGAAGTTAGATTCCCCAAGTAGTTAAATTAACTTCCTAGTTCACGTCTTCAAAGAGAAAATGAATAGTTTAATACAGCAATTAAAGAGGAGAGCTCTGTTACACAACAGGCATGTTGAAGTACAGGCCATGTAGATATTCTTTTTTTATTTTTGAGGTTCTTTAGTCAAGGGAGCATTCAGCTGCAATTCACAGAATTCAGAAAAACTCTGTAAGCAAGGATACACCAAAGAGATACGAAGCTAAGAATTCTCCAAAGCAACTTCAGAACATGTTGTTTACCTCAAAAAAAAAAAAAATCAGTCCAGTCCAAAATTACCAAGAGACTTTTGCACTACAGAAGTTCACGCAAAGCTAAGTTTGCTTTCTCTGACGATGCGTATCAGATCTACTGGTTCTCAAAGCTGTACACACAAATACAAGCCAGCTATCCTACAGACACTCCTCTGAGCGTGCGGTGAAACCATTTTGCCAAATTTGCACCACGGCAATCCAGGGAGAATAGTAATGTCAAACGCATATTCACCTCCTCATGATTTGGGAGAAGCTGGGCCCCAATGAGTTTGTTAATGCAAGTAAGCAGCAAATACGCTACTAACATACTTCTCTTGTTATTTCCTGTACTGACATGAATATGATAAATACATTTTCTCTTTCCAACCCTCTCTCAGCTTTAAAGACTTCTCAAAAGCCAAAATTAAGTAACTACCTTTACAAGATAGTGAAGCAAGGAAAAGAAAACAGAAGTAAAGAAAAAGAGACAATAAAAAGTTAAAGGATGAAGGAAAAACAAGATCTTTGTGTCTTTCTACAGGAAGAGGTGGTTTTTTGTATTTTACTTAACGATTGAAAGATGATACACATAAACATATTTCTTTCAAGTACCAATACTGTTGCAAAATAAACCCGAATTTCCAGAACAGAGAAGTAACATTAGAAAACTCTTTGACACGAGTCATTTGCAAAAACATCAACCGAGTTTTCTGCTGCAAGCCCTGCTTTCCCCAGCAGCAACAGGAGGGCACGCCTGGTCACTGGTTTCAAGTCTTTCCAGTGCTAACAACACATTGTTTCCCACAAATTTGGTCTTATTCGTGGATTATTTCGGCCAGTGTCAGCTTCATGGATCTGAGGGTGGGTGTCTCTTCCTGTGGCGATTGCCACAGTAGGCTTCCAGTCTGCTGATTCGGGAAGTTTTACAGCATTAACGCAGTGCTGGTGTTCCTGATTTAGCTCTCTGCTCCGTGCCCTTCACACCGGCTTTATCCCTGCATTCGAGCTCATTTCTTCACTGCGTCATTTCTTACTTTCTGCCTTTTTTTTCCCCACCCCACTATCTCTTCCAAAGAGTGGGGCTGAGAAGCAAGGACAGGAAAAAGTTTAACAGTTCACATGGCACAGATCAAGCCACAGGGGAAGTGTCATCCCCCCAAGCCCAGCCTGGTGGCCCCACTACCTGACCAACTGGTTTCTGAGTATCTGCTGGTGTCACTTCTCCTCAACAACCGACCATCCCTTGATAACCATCTCCCAGAGGCCGGACACTGCCAGCAGGCTCTCCTGGCTGGAATTTATGCCTCTACCAAAGCAGGGGACCTCTCTATGAGTTTGCAGTGTCCTCCCCAGGAGACAGCACTTGGCCTCCTTCAGCTTTCACAACACGCTGAAGGGCTGGTTCCAGCACTGAAGGCAAATAGACATTTGGAAAAGGTCAAACAAGGACAGAGAAACAACTTTAGCACCACAAAAACACATTCCAGAAGCAGGTTTGTTCTTCTTGTTCTATGGTGGTTTTTTTTAAAGAAAAAAAAGGAAGATTTGCAAAAAAGACACACTAAATACAATGTCTCTGCAGTCAGTATATTTTTCCATGGGAGTTTTTATTTTCTCACACGGATTCCATGAGCATGAGGATAAAAATAACATCACCACAATGACGTATCTATAGTAGGAGGAATGACTTATGGGCGCCGACCGAAAGTCAAGGTTTCCTCTTTGCCCCCAATTCGAAAACGTCAACAGCCAATCAGCCGCCTGCCAAAATAATCAGTAATACCATCCCTTCCCCAAAACCAGAGCACAGGGACTGCTCAGAGAGCAGGGCCAGCCTTTAGAAAATAGGACAGATGGCATTACAACTCCGAGCAAAGTAACTCCTTGTATCATTAGCTATTGAACCGCGGCTTGATGCGGGGATCAGTGTAAAGCTTATTAGTCTTTAGACAGTTGGCAGCAACAGCCACTGCAGCAACCACTCGGGAACAGAAGGAACTCATTCAGTTTGGTTGTTTTTCAGGTCATGTTAAGTCAAAATGTTTCTATGCGCACTCCAGTCCCCAATTTAACCTTTCTTAGCTCTCCAAGCGCAATTACACTTACAAACAGCTTCAGCTCGCGTACTCCTTCGACAAAGAGGGCTCCAGGAGCCCGGCGCAGGTATCTGAAAAATTCCTGCCTGGTGCCATTGTGTAAGGATTTCACCCTACTTTGGAGAGCAAGGACTTGCCAAGAATACCACTGACCTCAGCCCTAACATTATGAAACAGCGCTGCCAGCCCCAGCCAGCTACGGAAAAGTAGGGATTGAATTCAAATCCAGAGCCACGGCACGCTGCGGGATAAAAACAACAACAACAAAAACAAAAAGTAACAAAAAAAAAAAAACCAAAACAAATGATACTCCAACTGCATTTTTCTCTTTACCGGAAGCAACCTTCAAAATAAACTCAGCCGGCGAGCCTCTCTCGGCCTCCCCCCTACCCCCAAAATCAGGGAGCAGGAGGAAAGTTGTTCGCCTTAATGCACTTCTTCCCTTCCCGTGAGCTTGCCGCCCGGGAATTCAGCGCTGGGGGGTTCGAGCTTGGGGGTGAAGCCCCCGCCGGAGCCGCTCCGCTCCCCCGGGAGCGGGGCCGTGGGGCTCCCGGGCTCCTCCCCGGCCAGGGCTGCGCGGGGCGGGGCGCGCTGGCGGAGGCCGCCCGCCGGGCGCGGAGGGCAGCGGGGCGCACCCCCCCGAACCACCACACACCGCCGGGGGGAGGGCGCCGCGGGGTCCGGGGGAAGGGGCCGCCTACCTGGGGGCTCCTCTCCGCCGGGTTCTTCATCACCGCCTGGCGGAAGCTGTTATCCACGTAGGACGCCATCGCGCCCCTCCTGCCTCCCGCCGCCGCCTGCCCGGGCTTCGCCGGCGCCGCCGCAGCCCGGGGAAGGGATGGGGGAGGGCCGGCCGCGGCCTGGCGGAGCGCGGCCGGAGCGCTGGGCGCGGAGCTGGGAGGCGGCGCGGCGCGGAGGCACCGCGGGCTCAGCAGCGCCGCCGCCCGGAGCAGGAGGCGGCGGCGGCCGAGCCCCGCCGGTAACGGCGGCGACAACGACTCGGCGCTTCCTCTCTAACCGGCTCTACGCCTCCCGCCGGCCCGCTCCGCCGCATCCCCCCGGGCACCGTCGCGGTCGTCTTCGCCGTTTCTCTCCTCTTCTTCCTCCTCCTCCTCCCATCCGGGCTGATGGGGGGCTCCGCGCCCGCCTCGGCGACGGGGAAGTTGCTGGTTCGGGGAGGCGGAGCGGCGGGGGGGCGGGACGATGGAGGGAGGGGAGGGAGGGAGGGAGGGAGGGGGCGGGTCGCTGGGGGCCGCGGCCGGCGGGATCTTCCCGCCGGCCGCGGCCCCCAGCGGCTCTCCCCCCCACCTCGGAAGCGTTGCCTCAGCGTCCTCCCCAGCTCTCCCCGAAATCGCCCTGAGAAGCCATCCCCGTCGTTTTTAACCCTCAAAAAAGAAGCCTGACCGGCTGTCACCATGGCTTCGGTGATGCGTCCTGTGAATATTGGGGATGAGCCGAGCTGGACCTTAAAAAATAAGAGGCGATCTGCTGGATCTAGTGACTCCCCGCTTCGCGGAGGCCACCTGTTGTCACTCTTCTCAAGAGTAATCCCCACCAGCCGGCTGTCCCCTCTGCCACCGGCTACACATGGGATGAAAAAGAAGGGTGTGAAACCTTTAATTTAACACTTTTTTTTTTTTTGGGGGGGGTATCTAGCGGCTGCTTCTTCTCACGTGAACTTAAGTTTTCAAAGAATAAAGGTCTTGTAACATGGCTGATGTTCTTTGTTTACCACGACACCGAGCATGTCTCAACAGCAGCTCGACAAATACGAATCATGGAAGTATTATTAACGTGCCATTGACGGCAGTGTAATACTATTAATGTATTTGCTTTAACAAGTGATGTGTGTACCCTTTGCTGATATGGATCACGGAATGTAAACAACATCAACATTAAGAAGTCATGTTTGATTTCCAATCACTAGCAGGGGTTTACACATTTTAATCACAAGTAAGGTAGTGTAATTTTTATTTGTATTTTTGTTTGCAAAAATTCACAGGGATAACCATTTTTTTTCTTACACAATGTACACTGCTGGGCTCAGGAGACAAAATCTTGTGCTTTTAGACATACATTGCTCTCAAACAGGCTGTGTCTTCAGACAGTAATTTACTAAACCTACTGAATTTCTACATATGGCTCATTAACAAAAGTAACTCATTGGGCTAATCCCACTCACACGTGTCAGCAAAATATTTTTGCAGCTAATACCAGTGATTCTGGGCAGATCATGGGAAAAGACTAAGGAGGGCTCCACATCCCAACTACATCTTTCCTGTCGGTGCTTATTAGTCGTCCTTATGGGGGATTTTTTTTTTTTCACTAACAGATTAAAAACGTAATGTCCTTTGCCCTAAAAAACACCAGTTTTAAATATGCTTCACATTCGTCATCCAGAGAGTATCATTTCTTCAAATTAATCAAGCCTGCAGCTATAGGAAAGTGCCAGTTTCTGAAGCTCAGCTCACCAACCCAGAGTGCTAAGATTCCCTTTTTTTGTGGGGCATATGTGTAGCGCGAGTGCCGCAGGAATGCAAGGAATGCTCTCCTGGGCTCTGCTCCTCAGCCTCTTCAGGGCACCCATTCCCTCCTGCTGCAGACTAGCTTGCCTGACATCTTCATATCTCTACATCAAAACAGAGCTACCCACTCTATTTTAATATGCAATTATCTTTCATTTCAGACCTATTAGCTGTAACAGCACCAAGTGAAATGTTTCGCTCTGATTAATTTTTTGTTGTGTTACCTGGTAAGACAATACCTGCTCTTCACAGTGATATTTAGCTTCAGCCAACAGGATTTTGGAGGCTCCAGTTGTGCTCTGATCAGGATAACAAATCTCGATGGTTATAGACATCTGTCAAAGGCCTATTACACGCTGCATGAGTTGTTAGAAATGGGAATGAAGGAAAGCCAAAGAGTTATGCACAAATACATTCAACAATTTCTTAATAATATTTAAGCACGTGTTGTACTAACAACTTTTTAGTGTCTACAAGAAACATGATTTGTATAATGCAGACACTTCTGATTGTTTATACTCTCCATGTTGGACACAAGTCTGTCCCTTATGTTGCTTTTTTTTCAGCAGAAATTAGAATAGTTCTCACATCTGAATAGGAAAAAAACAGCAAATAATCATCAAGATACAGAGTAAGAACAATAATTATTAAAGAACACGTTCAATTGTCAGTGGAAAACCCTATTTTTCGTGCAAATATTCAACAAGATATAATTTACAGTACCGAAAGTTTTCGCAGCTTCCTGATTCTCTGAGTCTCACTGTCTTTCCTGTTTTCTAACTTCAACAGCAAATCAGTATGCTTTGGAATACACACATATACCGGGACCTGTCATTCATTTTGTGACCGCTCTTTGCTTGTTCCTCGGTCTACATTATCCAGTCTGATTTACAGCTGACTTTTGGGCAGAGGAGTTTGTTTGCACTGGCCATGTTACCACATGACATAGGTTTCCTACTCCGTATTACACTGGGAAACCAAGAGTTAACCATGTACATTACATGCAGTGCATACAGTATTGATATTTCAGCAATATGAAAAGGCTGCAACCCGAAATATGACAGCTCAGCATAATATCCTTTTGGATAGCTATAACTAAGCACTATGTTAAAGTATTTTAGAAAAGTATTTTGCATTAGAAATACAGAGTTTCTGCCTTCCGGAATTTCTCGGTTACTTTAAGAGATAAATTGAAATGGTCAGGACAAACAGTTACTAAAATGCCAAGGAAACAAATTCAGCATTTCTGCCAGCTCTTTGTTCGTTTGCTAACCATCATTTTTAAAAAGATACATTTTGAAAGGCTTGCACTTGACTTAGCCACACAGCTTTTAATTCGTGTCACCAGTTATCGGTCACCCATAGTTAAACACCTGGTTTGCTCAAGAGCGGCCGCCCGGCTCTGGTAGGGCAAAAGAACAGTGCCGCTTTGGGAGTTTAGTAAATTATGTGCAGTCGGTATGGATATAAACCCATGGATGTCCTTTTACCTCTTTTCTTTGGATAAATACTTGTTTTCACCAATCCACCTTCTGGAGATGGCACAGCAGCTGAAGCAGATTCATGCGGCCGAGTTCCAGCCCTCAGAACTGCCCCTTCTCCTCCCCAGCTCTCTCCTGGCACCTTCTCAGCAACCATAAAATTTACTTTCAGACCTGTTCATGGAGTTGGGGAACAGAGGTGTTGGCCTGGCAAACGACTTTGTAGCTGACCTTGAGAACTGTAGCCATCTCCGCTGGGCTGGGCAGAAGCCAATTTTATTGGATTTTAAGTCACAGATGAATGATTTCAGGTACAAGGAAGGCCACTACCAAGGGGAAACTATCTCCTTCAAACAAGATTAACCTCCATGCTCTGTCTTTTGGGATGGCAAACGTTTTCCGAGAATGCTGTCTCTTATCTGTCATCCACCTACATGGATGGGATTATTACAATTTGCAACTCCAGTTCTTATCATCTTTTACAACATGATGAACAGCATGTGGGGTTTTTTTGTTTGTTTGTTTGAGATTTTTTTTGTTATGTTTTTTAAACAACATCCTCTAGTTATGCGGCTATCTGTCAACTAGTGATCACGAGTGTACAGGCATGGTATGTAACTGCCACCCTGTATCCCTGAACAGGAGGGTAGGATAGAAAAATATCAGTGAATTAACACAGTCCATGCTAAAATAATTCTTGGATGTTTACCATGGATTTATGGTCCTTTTAAACTTGTAAGGCAGTACAAAATTCAAAAGCTTATAAAAGAGAGCCTGGCCCTGAGCATGAAGCAAATTTTGTCTTTTGTTTCTTCTTAAAAGGAAAAAAGAGAAGAATTTGTGACTACTATAATGCATTTCATATATTTATTCAGAATTTGTTGCTATTTGCATAGTTACATTTGGGAACATTTATCGTTCAACTCCTGCTGTAGCTGCAAATGTATGCAATCCAGCTTTAACTAGTTAGTTTAATACTAGCAGCGGCAGCTCAGGGACCAGCATGAACTAACTGTCCAAGTATTTACATGGTTGTCAGAGAGGAATTCACGGCCCACACAGTGTTCCCTTCAGCTGCACTGATAGAGGAGAGGTGGCTAAAATTCCTATTGGAGCAGCATCTAGGAGGGATAGTAATGGATGGTGGCCCCCTATGATACATACTGTATGAATACTGGACAAATTAGCAGGAAATCTTGAGGGTCAAGCCTATATTTCTGAAGTAAGCTCAGGTCCGTCTACACAAGCTTCATTCATGCTTGTAATCACGATACAGGCGTGCCCTTTATCCCTCAGGAGTGGAAGTGACGATGGGAGATGATCATGAGTCTCCTATCCTGGTACCTCCACTGGGAAAGGGGTGCTCAGGACCTCGCTTTAATATCATCTGCTCCATCTTCTCCTTCTGTGAAGAGAGGCACAAAAGTATCAACTCAATTTCCTTAGATAAAATATCCTGAGACATAAGGAAAGCACTGAAAAGTGCTGTCACTAATAACACTAACAGCATTTTGAGTTTTTTTAAAGAGAAAATTAACCACAGAAATAGAAACAGTCAAAAAGCATCTTTTGTCACTATCAGGACGCGTAGTCAAAGAGGTTGTTTCAGTGGGATGGTGCAAAGCTCCCAGCAGTAAGTCAGTGCTTCGACACTGGTGCTCTCCAGAGCAGGCTGCCAGCAAGGAGAGGTGCCCTGTGGTAACTCTTGAATTGCACTCACTACCCAGTGGCAAAGAAATCAGACAGACTAAAAACAGGGCCCTTTTAGATAGATGACACTTTCTGAATGATATACAGGTTAACAAATGCACTCTACTCCTTTCCAAAAAGTCGTCCACAGTCTAATACAGGCAGGATAGATACACAGGAGCAATTTCAACTGTTGAAAGTGTAATATAACACAGTTTTGTGAACTATATATTCGGTGTCACATGTATTTCTTATATTATATTTCAGTAAGTAGCGTCCCAAATAAGGAAAATACATTTCATTCCTATTCACTGCCTTTGAAGTTTTATTTACTGGACAAATTAAAGCCCAAACTTACATTTTGGTGTTTTGTTTTTAATTCAATATATTTCCTAAAAGAAAATGCAGATGTACTCTTTTCTAAAATAACTGTAATCGATCTCTTTAAAATAATCTTTTGAAGTTTCTACAACCCAAACACTACATGATTGTGCTAAACTATGAAAAGGGGAAATTGTCTGAAAGTCAATCTAGACAAGCTTACTATTTATTCAAAGCTGACCAAGTCTTTAAAAGAATTTAACTTGTATGTATTAATGGTAGATAGCCAGATGATCATTAATATCAAATGATACTGCTTTTCATAGAACACTAGAGGATGATAAAGTTATCTAATAGATCAGAAAGAATGATAAATAAAACATGTAAAGCTCTACAAGGAAAATGAAACACATAGGAGGTACGAATTTTATTCCTGCACAAAGATGTGAAATATTTATAAGAGAAAAATGTGTTGCTAACATTGTTATTAAGACCTTTCACTCCAAATGTGCTGTTTTCAATATTAGAATTCTATACTGATTGCCTAATTTTCACTGTCTACAGTCAGAAACCTTTTTTTCTAAAAAAGAGTCAGCTTTATTATACATGATTGAAGTGTTTGGCTTCAGTCTGTACTAGCTGCTTCAAAAAATATGAATATTTTTATAACTTTTGGCATTACTGCAGGGCATTATTCTACAAATTAAGTTTACAGCTGGTAGCATTTTTCTGTAATGAATTATTGATTAATTATTCCAGATATTGCCTGGCCTCGCTCAGCCACTGAGCATTGCTTACAGCACTGCTAATTCAGCTCGTGCTGGAACTATTCCTTGGACTGAGTCCCCGAATGCCACATTCCCATCAGCTTTCACCTCTTTACTCTTGTCACCATCTTCCACAGAAATTGTCCGCCCTCTTCCCCGCTCGTTTTAACATGCTACGCTGCATCACAAATATGTTCCAACAGGATACCACCGGGGGTTATTAGAAGAGCATTTGCATTTACATTGCTTCCTAACAACCTTTATAAATTATTCTGTTGCTTTGAAATTAATAGTCATTGTGTATAATGTTTATGTGGTTCAGCCTTCTTCATCCTTCAGTCACCATTTAGATCTGTTCAAAGCATATGGGCATGTGTGGGTGTGAACTCAAGCGAATGTTTCTGTGCTGCGCATATCCTGGCAAAGCACATTCACACCTATATCATAATGTGACAAGTACTAGGTACTGATTTAAATGTATAGAATCAACTTTGAGTTCAGTAAATGCTAGAAAAGTTAGTATTTTTGTTACTTACAAATCAGTGGTACCATACTCCATCAGATGATGTTTCATTTATTTTTCCAGGAAGAAACCATCTAGTACCTGGAATAAAACAGCATTAAAATCTAATTTTACCTTATCCCAAGAAAGTATATTCCAGATAGATTGACACTGAGGCAAGCTACCAAGATGATCTAAGCTTATCATGGAATCGTCCTGACGTGTGCAGAGCTCCTCACTGCATCCGTAGTCCAAGAATACTCTTATTAAACAGATTATAGAGAAAAAAATAGTTTGTGTTCAAAACATTGTTATGACCACGTTCATTTCACACAGACTCTACAATTGCCAGTAATGTCAGCAGTGAAAATTAAGACTTTCTATTCCTTTCTTTTTGTAAAGAACTTAATACAGATAGATCTCCATTTCCACTGGGACCTACAGCTTCTGTGCAAATACGCAATGATAAATTCAAGCAATAAATTAAGTTGGAGCAAGAAATCTTTGACTAATACAAAAATAGAGACATGGAAGAATAGTCAAAAATAAGCAGCACTGTGCTTGCAGGCAATTACTAACTGTGGGGAAGAAGTTTACACGATGTATTCTTTGGGTTACCTGGATCTGTATTTAAGAGAGACAGCAATAAATTATCACTTTCCCCCAGTTTTTTGTGTTAATTTTGCTATTTGTTTAATTTATGAAGCAGATTCTTTAATACTCTTTCAACATTCAGCAGCTAACTGTGATAAACATTCTCTCTCTACTCCTGTAACAACTGATTTGTGCTGAGAACATGCACCATTGCCTTGTATCACTGCAGGAAAAACATGGGAATCTGCTGCCTGCATCACTTTTGATTTCCAAAACAAATTTAAAAAATAAATAAATACATTAAAAAAACCCTATCTCATTGTTGCTGTGCTTAGCAGAGCAACTACCACAGGGAAGTTGCCAATGAAGGTCTGTAGCCAACCAAGTATATCTTGTAAATGTGTTCTCTAAGTCAGGAAGAGAAACTGAAATGTGGGAAACAATTGTACAGAAAGAGGTAGTTGAGATTAGCCTTTTGCAGGAAATCAAGTGACTCTTTGGAAGATGTACATTTTTGAAAGACACACGAATTCTTCAAGATTTTATCATGGGAAAGTTCTTTGCTAGGAATTTTCCCCTTTTTCATGCTATTAACAACTTAAAAGACTGCTGACATGCTGGCATCTGGCTGGCACGACAAGAGCTCTGTACACTGCCACGATAAGCATACTCACGTTATCTATATTTAATTTTTGCCTCTCTTCCTTCAGCTCAAGCTAGCTGGAATAGAGACAAGTCAATGTAGTTCTTGGGATAAGGAAGTCTTGAAATACTTCAGAAGTATCCTCCGGCAAATAAACTGGAGGGCAGGGATTGGCATCCATATGCTCTTGTTGATGTGCAATTAGCATCCACGTGAGGAAGCAGATTCTTTAGCGGTAGGAGGGCTGGCCAGGGTAGGTCATTTCTCCTGCTTCAGTGTATCTTCAAATTACAGTCCAGGTCTTCATCTGATTAAAATGACATTGACAAAATCCTGCTGGTTTAAAACAGCTAAGGATCTGCTCCTTGGCCCTGATCCCTTTTGGCGTTGCAGGAAGTTCTTGCAGTGTTGCGGCAGAGGACGGATGTGCCCCTTTTGGTTTCTAGCCGAAAAAACGATGCACTGTTTTAAACCCCCAGAAAGAGAGACCTCTCTAATGTGGGCTCAGCCACGCTCCCGGGAAGGGGTGCACGACGAACAACAAAACAGTCTTACCTCTGTTTGCCCAATGGCGACATCTGTGTCTTGTTAACGAAGCACAAACTTTTAAAATGGTTCTTCTCTCAGGTGGAAGTGGGCTGTTTAACTTCATTCCATTGATGTGAACAGCTTACAATTTTGCCTCAAGCTTTCGCGTTACTATTGCATTCAGCTATGAAGCTAGATTCCTTTTGCTGTAGAAGAGGAGTTGAGCTACAAGAGAAAATGTAATCTTTAATTAATTTGTCCTGGTGCCTTGTGTTCCAAAAGTAATACCAATGCTCCAGAAGTTAAGTATTTGCATGGATGTCTTGTTAGATTCAAATAGACTTTCTGAAGTTTTATTTGAAGTACCTGTAATTCTTAACCCATGCTTGTCCCTAATACACTTTTAGTAAGAGTCCCACTCACCGTATGTGTAAATCTCTGAGCCAGACAGTGGGATGATACTCCTGGGCAATGTAAATATAATTCATTAAAAATGCATCAGCACATCTTCAAAGTGCAAAAAGGAGACTTTCAAGAAAAAATACCATATTTTTTTGAAACCAGCAATGATGATATGGCTATTCAGTTAATTTGAACTTGGAGACAAACACTGAAGCTAGTGGAAGTATTTTCCTACAGTTACGGTTACAGATTTAACCACAGTTAGATCTTAAAAAGTCTGTGCATGTGAGAGTCCAGTTGCACTTCACTTTGCAGGAGCTCTCAACTGGACACTTCCAAGGGCAGCTTTGTGGGAAATAAGAAAGGTATTTGTAGGTGGATGGAGATACGATGGCATTTGAAAAAAACTGGTCCACAGAACCCATTCTGCAGCGTTTACAAATCTTTGGTTTTGTAAATTTTAAAGAGGAATAAAAGCACTGAACATATCCAAAGCGTTACATAGCTTTGAGATACTGACTTAAACATCTCATGGTTTTGTAATGAGCATACATATGTTTTGTCATCAAAACCATGCAGGTACATCATAGCCCTCGTAGAGCATCTCTTTGGCCCAAATGTTTAAGATTAAATTGTACAGCATCTTCAACCTCTAGCAGGCATTTGCAACTCTTCTGAAGGCAATTGAAAAAGCTTAATTGGCCCAGATGTACTCACTTACACGATTATGAAGTGAAATAGGGTAGCTGACATTAAAGGCTGTGGATGTGGAATCCATAAAAATGTGATAACTTGTTCCAGCTGTAATTCCCCATAAAGTAATTTTCATGGATTTATCTACCCATCATTTTCCTGAATTCGTCTGAAACACTGTAGAGTGATCAGAAAACTAGGAAAGAACTCATATGTCCCTTTTCTCCAGAATACTTTCTGGGGCCAGATACCTTTTCCAGAGCAGCAAGAGAGAGATAAGATCTGAATGTATAATTATCCTGGAAAACAAGTAAGGATCCCTTTTGAGGGTTAAAAAAGCATGACTAGTTTATTCCCTTCCACTCCTTCACCTTACTGTTTGCAGCGTGAGAAGACAGTCCTCTCAGCTACACCAGAGACTTCAGTAACTAATTCTCGATATCTTTCCTGAGATGCTGCAGAGTTCTTTTTTCACTGCACATAACTATGTGATAATTTACTCAGAGAAAAAAAAAATCTTAAAGAAAACAAAGCTTAATCAAAATAGGGAAGATGGAACAGAATTAAAATAAATACTTGCTTTAGCCTATCCAGCGTATCCTTCTCACTACTTGAGCTAGACAGGATATTCTCAACCTATTTACCCAGAAAGCATAAAGAAGGTGTGTGCCTGTAAAGTAAATCCTTGTGCTTATAGTCTCTTTCCAGTCAGTCCCTGCTGCTTTATTCAGGAAAAGTGCCTCACCATCTCACAGCTTTATTAACTACTCCTTATGAGGCTAAGGTGGCTACCGTTTTCCAAGTCATTTTCCTCCAGCTACCTTTGCAGGCCTTGAGGCTCACTGAGCACACAAAGACCCTTAGTGCTGATTACTAGCCACTCTTCAAGGGCTTACAGATCTAGTTTAGAAACCACATCTCACGGAGTGATCTTGGCCCTGGCCAGATTACATATGCTGGTCGACACTTGAAACTTTTATTGGCTTGTCTGTGCAAGGTAAAGCATGCCAACATAGTTGTGCCAGTAAAAGCTCAGTGAGAATGCATAATTATAAAGATGCCTTTCACAGCTACAGCTTATTTCAGCCCCCTCACTAAGATGAGACACAATATCACAAGAAGTTTCAGGAGAAGGGAGTTCATACTGGAACTATTGCTGCTGCTATAGCTGTTTTAATTATAATCATGCAGTTAAAGCAGAAAAAAGAAATTCCTGCACTGCCCTTTCAACTGAGAAGACAGGCATTTTTCATCACTCCTCCTAAAATCATTTCCCTCTGTTTTGAAGTATGGTTTGAGGCAAGAGCTCCAAATCCTCTGTCAAACTTGGGTCTCTGTGATGATCCCCTTAGGCTCCCGTTCTGCTGTATTAATTGAAGCTTAGTGCAGTAGGAAATTTGTCCTCATAAATTTTAGAAACGCTGCCTATTTATCTAGTAGTACTACAACCTGAGATACATTTTAATTTTTGATGTCACTAATCACTTCTTTCTTATGGAAAAACACGCTGCCACAGTGAAATCTGACTTTTGTAGACAGGAAAACATCACAGAAGAACATTAGGAAAGCGTAGAGATTTCCTTCCTTTACAATGCTTGCTGTGTGATACCTCTTTGAACAAGTCACTGACATGTGTCCCTCCTTGTTCTAAAGCATATAACAAAATGCATGCACCTACCTCGCAGGGGTGTTCTGAGGGCTGGCGCTTGTAAAGCCCTTTTGAGGATGAAAAGCTTTATATGAGTATTGAGCACTAATCTTGGGCATGTGGACAAGCCACGCACATTCGAAGTGAAAACTTTTCTAATAACATCCATCTGCATCTCGAATACAAGAAAGAAATTGTAAGACAGCCTGTCAATGATCAAGGCTTTTTCATGCAGTTCACCCTACTGTTTGGCGCCTGGCCAGCTCGGAGAGCCTACGGAGGAAAATGGCTCCGAAGGAAAAAAATGTGCATGTTAAGCAGAGGACAGCCTTTGTGAAGGGTGAGAAAAAACAAGACAAATACCCTCGACTGCCAGAGTGCTCTCTGGTACACGGAGGAATGAAGTGAGACGAAAGGGAAGGAAGAAACTGCAGTAGGCAGGAGCCTCCTCTCCTCACTAAAGATAACTCCCTATCCTGTATGCACTATAACGCTGAAATAAAACACGTTTCTACTTCATCACCAGGCCTGCTTTGCATTAAGGATGCTTCTCTATGGAGAGGCTGGGAGAAGCCAGGGAAGAATTTATTTGGAAATGCGGCACCTAAGCCAACCCAGAAGGCGTGCCAACCTTCAGAACTCTATTAACGATACCACAAAGTCCTTCAAAAAAGTTTGTGGGGCAATGCAGTACAATCAGAGCATGCTGAGGAGGTCCGAGCAGCTCTTCTTCAGATGGAGCGATGCCGAGCTTTTTATTCAACGGGACTTATCTAGCTGTCAAAGAGAACTTTAAGTGGTGCTGCTGACATGCAGGGCACTGGCTCCCTGAGTCCTCCCTGTGCAGAATCATCAGCAAATTCTTTTGCCTGATATATATATATATATATATATATATGCGCACACACACACACGTATATATATCTCCAATGTCAGAACTAGCCCCCTTACTTCCTCTCAGCAGTCATCTACAGATTCATTTCACTCAAGCTGTGCTCCAGCTGTACAGCCTTGCAATGCTGCAGCAAGCATTTGGAGTTTCAGCCAATAGTTCTTCACTTCCTACAGGCTTTCAGTCTCTCTCTCTGCCTACAGTGCCTCATGCACTACCTCAGATGCAGCAAGGTTTAATTAAAGTAAAATATGCAGGAATTGAACTAATAACAAGAAAATCTCCATCTATCATCATATGTTTAGAGAATCTCATCTGGAAAACTTTCCAGTCCTCCATTAAAATGTTTACATGCAAGAGATTTCTCCTCTAATAACTCATAATTTACATTTAGATAGTATCTTTTTTTCTGATAGTTCTTTACTGAAAAGTTGATTCCAGTCCTGACTCATGTGTAGCCTTTCATTCAAATTCCTACTGTCTATAAAGAGCCTGGAATTAAATATTTAAGCGGCTTTTAATTCACGTTATCTTGCCACAGATCAATTTAGCACAGCTCATCAACTGCTAACACGATCAATAATTAATGTAGCTGCAGGTCATCCACATCAGAGTTCTGTTAGTCCTCTTAACATCTTCCTGTGGTTTGTTCTGCGAGCCCAGGGCGAACAGGCCAGCCCTGCCATGGCTCACTGGAGCACAATTCATAGAGGACCTCAGTCCACAAAAAAGGAAAAAGGAAAAGAAAAAAGAAAAAAGAAAAAAGAAAAAAAGAAAAAAATAAAAAAAGAAAAAAAGAAAAAAAGAAAAAAAGAAAAAAGAAAAAAGAAAAAAGAAAAAAGAAAAAAAGAAAAAAGAAAAAAGAAAAAGGAAAAAGGAAAAAAAGAAAGGAAAAAGAAAAAGAAACCCCCAAAAAACCCATACCAAAGCAAAAGACTTTGAATATGGACTCGGGAGTGTTCAGGATCCAACAGATGAGCCCTGCTGAATCTTCCCACTGTGGTATACCGTGTTACTAATCCCAGCATTTGATTTCCTGACCTTCCTCTCTCCACAGCAGAGATGGCAGAAGAGCATGTGTCCACACCTCAACTGTTCTGATCCAGAGCCTGGCATCTTAACCTAAAATCTTCACAGCTGAAGCTGAGAGGCCACACTGTGAACTGAAGCAAATGCTACTCACCAGGGTAGGGATACATGGCATCCAGTTGGTCACTACAGGGATGGCAACCTCGAGCAGAGAGACTGGCAACTGGAAACAGTGATGTTAGAGATCTGTAGCTTGCAAAAGTGAACTTAGTGTGGTACTAGCATTCATTTGGCTTTTAGTTTGGATGCATTTCGGAGTGTAGCTGCCCTAACTTGAGCTTGAGAGAAGTGATTCAAATGTAGACAAAGCCAATAAATTCTCCAGTAAAACAATAACTTGCCTGGGATCTTCAGGGCTTTTTTTAACCAAATTCAGAACTGCCATAAGTACTGGCAAACGTATTCATTCTCATAGCAAAAAAACGCCAAAACAAAACCACACTATGTGGTGACATACAAAGCACAATCCTCAGAGTAAAACATTGGGAATCAAGAAAATCACATATTAAGGGCAAAGTCCTTAGCATGCCTTACCATCTTCACACCACCTACAATGGCACTGCTACCAAATAAATAGCATCATTAATATCTGCTATCAATAAATCCCAGGAAGCAAAACATTAGGATTTTTTTAACCCAGCCTTTCAGCAAAAACCTTGGCAGCAAGTTCATACATTCTTGTATCCCTAGATTGCTGCATCCAGTTATCACAGTTGTTCTTTTAGAAACTGTATTTTAAAATAAAACAAGCTACTGAGTCTAAGCAGGTAGAAAAAGCAGAACGTGCTGCATCTCCAGTATTGCCTCACATCTCCCTCCACCTCAGAAGCAGACTCCTCCAGCAACGCAACTTGTTTGTACGGCTTGAGGAGCTCCTGATGCTCACCACGCTGCTGCTTCAAAACTGGGTGCGCTTTTGCAAATCTTTTTAATGACATAGCTGTTCTTGTTGCCGCTGAAAATTTTAAAGTCATATGATTTAATCTATAGTCCAATGACACAGCAGTCATTTTCCCATCTTTTTCTGTGACTCATTAGACTTTTTCTATGTAAAATTACACCAATTACAAGGGTGGTCTTTTACTTTCATAATAAGACACATACCATCAATTGTGGAAGAAGTTTGCATAGCATAAAGACAGACAAGAAAAATAAAGGTTATCCTCCTTCCTGTATGAAAATCAATATCAACATAAGCACACCTAACCAGTGTAGCATTGCTTTTCTGAGTATAAGCCCCCTTCAACTACACACATATTTTAAACCACTATGCTTTTCCATGAGGATGAGGGCTTGAGGATGAATGGTCATGCAGATGACCATTGCCGATGAGAGCAGGAGGCTATACCCAGGCCCTGGAGATTCTGGCAGAGGCTGTGTGTGCTCCAGCCCTTAGAATGACAGAGCACAAAACAACCTGGCTGAAACGCTATTGGGAAAGTAAAAGGAGGAGGAATGAGGGATGGGAGAGGTCGAGACAAGTCACACTGGGAGGAGCAGCTGAAGGGTCAAGAGGAAGAGCCAGAGGCAAAATGTTGTTGAGCAGGTAACCCTTGGTGATTCAGAGCCAGTGTCCACCAGCTCAGTCCTTGCTCAGAAGAACAGCATTTGCCAGCAAGCGTGTACAGACAAGCATTGCCAATCTAACGCTCAGATACTGTCCTTTAGGGATGGTTGAGGAAAAGAAAACTGTTAAAGCAACAATAAAAAATCCTCAGTAGACAAATCACAGCTGCCGCATATGTTTAACTAGAGTGTTAACGAATGCTGTGCTTTCCTTGATTATTCATTAATTAGAAGTCTTATTTCAGATGTGATTGGAAATATACTGGAAATCTCTTGCTGAGCATTTTTAATATTGCAGGTATTGCTGAAGCTCTGATGATTTATATTGCACCACACCAGTCTCTTTGGATTCGCACACGTAGAAATGGCTCATGCCCTAAGGTGTTTACAAGTGAAAGAAAAAGCAGGAGACAACAGATGGAACCAGCAGCTGGAGCATCAGCAGAAATCAAGGCAGCTCTGACAGACACGCCAGCCAAACTTTTGTCTGGGGCTCTCTTGTTCCATATCTTTTGCCAGCACTAAAACAAAAATCTTAACAAAATTGAAGGGTGAATGAGAGAAAAAGCAACTCTAGAAAAAGACCTGCGTGTTTGGGATTGAGCGCACCCTCAGCAAGTTTGCTGACAACACCAAGCCGTGTGGTGTGGCGGACATGCTGGAGGGAAGGGATGCCATCCAGAGGGACCTTGACAGGCTGGAGAGATGGGCCTGTGAGAACCTCATGAAGTTCAACAAGGCCAAGTGCAAGGTCCTGCACGCGGGTTGGGGCAATCCCAAGAACAAACACAGGCTGGATAGAGAATGAGTTGAGAGCAGCCCTGAGGAGAAGGACTTGCAGGTGTTGGTTGATGAGAAGCTCAACATGAGCCGGCAATGTGCGCTGGCAGCCCAGAAAGCCAACTATATCCTGGGCTGCATCCAAAGAAGTGTGGCCAGCAGGTCAAGGGAGGTGATTCTGCCCCTCTACTCTGCTCTCATGAGACCCCACCTGGAATACTGCATTCAGCTCTGGAGACCCCAACACAAGAAAGACATGAAGCTGTTGGAGCGAGTCCAGAGAAGGTCCACGAAGATGATCCGAGGGCTGGAGCACCTCTGCTGTGAAGGCAGATTGAGAGAGTTGGGGCTGTTCAGCTTGGAGAAGGCTCCGGGGTGACCTTCTAGAAGTCTTCCTGTACCTAAAGGGGGCCTACAAGAAAGCTGGGGAGGGACTTTTTGCAAGGGAGTATAGTCCCTTGGACTATAGGGGTAATGGCTTTAAACTGAAAGAGCATAGATTTCAATTAGTTCTAAGGAAGAAATTCTTCACTCAGAGGGTGGTGAGGCACTGGAACAGGTTGCCCAGAGAAGCTGTGAATGCCTCATCCCTGGAAGTGTTCGAGGCCAGGTTGGATGAGGCTTTGAGCAACCTGATGTAGCAGCAGGTGTCCCTGCCCATGGCAGGGAGGTTGGAACTAGATGATCTTTAAGGTCACTTCCGACATAAACCGTTGTAAGATTCTATGTCCTCACTTAGATCACTTTCATGGAGTAGAGGACCCTGAAGAGCCACAAGTGCTGCCCAGGAATGACTTTTTAGGATAAAGACACCTTGAAGCAGCAAATAGCAGCTGAAACCCAAAAAGTCAAGGTCTCTACAACTCTAGTTTCCTAAAGACAAATCATTTTACTTGTCAATGGGCAGTCTCCAGCAGGTTTATCGCATCCATAGAAGCAGATGTGGGCCTCATTTAGAGTCAACTCTCCAAGGATGCCTGCAGAAGCTGTGCCCCACAGGACTGTGACCCTGCTTGTTAGGGGAACAGCTAGGCCAGTGCTAGGGACACTCACAGGGCCAAGGGGACAATATGTCACAGTGTGCCAGTCCCCATTGCCTGCATGGGGGGGGACATCCTGCAGCTACCATGCCGGTGGGCTGAGGAGCCCAGGTGCCACAGGGCTGTACTCTTCCCAGGCAAGGAGAGCCCATGCCATGCCCTTCTCTCCGGGCAGAGCCTCAGCAGGGAAGGTTCTCATGGAGGCAAGGGTGATGTACTTGGGCAGATGGTGACACCAGGGATCTTGGAGCCCCTCACATGGTAGGGTGCTGCTTCAGCCTGGAGCAAGACTGCAGGTCCAATGGGAATGGGGAAAGGGCAACACTACAGCCTATGTGCATTGCTGGTGTTCGTCCAGAGAACTCTTGTTTAACACCATAGATTGTTGATCAAAGTAGAAGCAGCACGGATAAGAACCATTAAGTAGTGGCCCAAAATATATGTTAGATGATACCACCATTTTTGTTCCATCGGACAGTTTGATGCCTAAATAGAAAAAGCCCCTATTTTCATTGTTTACATTTTTCATATCAAGTAAATATCTGGATACATTTCAACCACACAGGATGATTTATTGCATTCTAGGCACACTCATGCATGCACACCCAGAAACAGTAACATCAACTGGATACTTTTTCAGTTTGGAAGCTTTTGTACCCTGCTCAGCAGTTCTCATTCATTACTTAAAAAGTGTGCCCCGCACCTGAATATTGAAGAAAAAAGCTGCAGCGGCGCTGGAGGAGAGAACGAGATTCTGGTCCAGGGGCTGAATGAAAACCTCCTGCTGAGCGCCAGCAAGGATTTCTCGGTGTTTCCAGTTAACAGCAGTTACAGAGATGTTTTCCTACTACAGCTCCATTTGAATTTCAAATGCACCAGTATAAAAGAGCTGACAGAAGAATAAAAACTGATGGACTAAAAAATATGTGCCTTTATGAAATGAATCTGAATTTGTCTTGGAGCCTGCTTTTAAATTATAGTGATGGTCTGTACATAGATTCACACTAATAATGATTTTTGAATAACAAATTTAGAGACTGATAACATTTCAGTGCACTTGTATCTTGTGATAATTAAACAAGAATTGTACTAATTGTACTTCAGTACTCTCTTTCTTCCTTAAATGCCAAGGTACTAGAAACAATATCTGGATGGTATAAATTGTGTTACAATACAGTATATGTATTCCAGTAGCGCTGAATATATGAGTATGTGCTCTTCAAGTTACACACTACTGGGGTACAAGTGACAGGAACATAAAAACTGCAGTTTGAGGTCAGATTAAGAATTCATATCATCTAATATCCTTGCCAGAATTGCTCTTAAATCTCATTCACAGTTTTTGCCTTGCAACTTCTTTGCAGCAAAAGGTGACTCAATTTAGCTATGAACTGCACGAAAAAGAATCTCTTTTGATGTTTTAAATTTGTTCCTAGCAATTTAATTCTAGGTTTTTGGCGTATGAAATGTTGCAACTACCCCTTATTCACCTTTTTCAGAAGAGTCATTATTGAACAGCTCTCTACTACAGCCTTTTCAGTCATTTCTGAGAAAGAGAACATAAAACTTATTTAGATTTCTTGAAAAAGTGGAGTCAAATACATTGTATTTAATTCCAGATTACTGATAATTTTCAGCTCTTAAAATTAACAGAATGGCACAGGTAGAGAAGTACATCCACATCAACCACTTTCAGTACCTTTTCTCATTTTAACCGATCATTTCATGAGATTGGTAAGAACGGGGAACCAGAAGAGCACACAAAATTCAAGACGTAGGTGCAGCATCAATATATTCAGTGGCGTAATATCTGGAGGTCATGTTGAGTTGCCTGTTTGCTATGAGGCCGCAGGATACCATCCTCACTCCTGGTCAGAAGCAACAGATAGTGGTACAATTGCAAGGTCTAAGTTGTAAAATAGCACCCAGGGACAAAACCAGGCTGTCAGTTTACCTACTCTTCTACAGTGTTGTTAATGCCATTAAAAAATAGAGCAAGTTTCAGAAAAATGTCAAGTTGGATAAATCTATTTCACTCCAAAGACTGTGCTCCATGCTGTCCTAAGAGGTTTTTCTACCAAAGAGCTTTTCTACTCTGCTTGTTATCTAATATCACGGCAAGATTGCTGTTACTCTCAGTAGATGGTGGATTAAACTCTCTTAGGAGCGTATGTTTTCTGAGGAAAGCACTTTTCCTGAGAAACTAATCTTGGAAAGTGCTTTGGACTTTTCTTGCTGACTGTCCTTAACCCAATAACATCACAACGGTATTGTGTGACACGGGCGTTGCTCCTGTGAATGATTTCTGCCAGGCAATTCTGAGACAAGAGGAACAGTCAAGGTTATTTTTAAAGCACCAGAAGTAACTTAATTGCAGCAACATAATCGCTAATTGAGAATGCACAGCTTGCTATTAGTGACACTGATAGTTTGTAAAGGGAAAAGTAAATTTCACCTGATTATTTATAGAGTTCTGTTGCTTGTAATGGAGCAAGCGTGTTATTGCAGATTTACAAGTTAGCAGATTGGTTCACAATTAGCATATTATTCATATGCATTCTGAGACTCTTCAGATAAAGAGCCAGGCATCTATGTTTCAAGTTCCTAATAGTCTCGATAGGCCTATGATTCTGTTCTATTTCCAATGGTTTAAAGATTAGAAGGTCTTCTGATCCAACTGGCAATCCTAAGGTCAAAAGGGGTTTGACCTTCTCATATAGCCTCAGAAACCATCTTCTCAAGGAAGCAAAGATGATAAACTGAACGATAAACCTGACCAAGCAGGACTTCTCTGTATTGTTTCAGTCATTCCCACAGAGAGTCCTTATTAACTGCTTGAATGACTGTTAGCAGATGACAGGAGAGTAGAGCTTGCTTTTATTTCTTCTGCTCTCTTCCAGCCTCAGGCTCTTAATCAAATTTAGGAGAAAAAGCTAAGTGAATGAAAGCAGAGTTAAACACTACTTGAAAGGTGCTTGGCTGATATGTGTTACCTTTGGAAGATATCTAACTGGGATATTAAAACGACGCTTCTTGTGTCTTAGGGCCCCATTACCTTTGTCTTCATAACATAAATGTAAAGAAGGAAAGTGCTAAGGAAGAAAGATGACTATGCAAGGGTCTAAACTTCCATACTCTACGCAAGCACTGCAACTGATGGGCTATTTGTGATTCTGTCTGCTGATTGCTGTAGCTCCCGGTTTGCACACAGTCCCCCAGGGACCCAAAGGCATTTACATCTGTGCTCACGCCAGCGTAGGAGCACACCTCTGGCTGCCCTTCTCCTCAGGGTGACACCGGCTTCAGCGGTTCTGACCTTCAGCCACTTGTTCCCATCTCCCACTGTTTGTTTTGGCATAACTGTTTCTCCCTAAGCCACCCGCCACGGCCAGATGGAAAATTAGACCAGTGAACTGATCCATGTTAAAAATAACCAAGGGGAAGAAAAAATAATATGTTTTACCGTGGGGTTGAGCAGCAGTTGTTTTGGTGCCAGGGGCAGCCCCGGGTAGGCAGGCAGAGGGGCTGAAGGTGGCGGCGCTGCGGAGGAACAGCGTGTGACATCCCACCCAGCTCTGGTGGATCATGTTTAATGGTCCCAATGATCTCAAGGCAGTTCTTAAGAGAGTGGATTCCTACACCAGGCAGGTGAGCAACATGATTGCCATTTGCATGGGTATTCCCAGGAAGCTGAGATATCTTTTTCTCTACAGACAGGTGGAAAAAAGGCAAAAAACCAGCAGTGAGTAGCAGGCACTGTTGATGCCTGCGCTGTCCCTGACGAGTGGTTACCTCTGTTTACTGACTGCCATTTGGCGCTTTTCAAGAGGAGAAATATTTGATGGATGAAAGATGGAAAGCAGTTTATGACATTGAAACTCTTCATCTTTTGAAGAAAATAATGGCAGTAAAATAAGCCAGAGAGATATATTTGATTTGGAGTAGTGTTTGAAATTACAGTCCGTAAAACAGCTTTTCATTATTTCTCCATTTCTCATTCACAAATTAATATTTAGCACTTGGTTTGGCTTGACTTACCGGTTTTAAAACAGAATAGAAAACCATCTTATAACTAATCCAGAATCCCTGGCCCTGGGGCTCTGTTTTTAGGACTGCTGCAAATCACAGAGTACCTGCAGCTCATGTGGAAATCAATAAGTTCTTCTGTAAATGCACATCTTAGGCCTGCCTATGCTTTTCATTAAGCCTTTATGAAATAGCTATTCCTAGATAACACCAGCTGTGGCCATTTTATACTGGAAAACAACTGGGATGTTCCAGTTAAGCTAGAACCAGGAACTCCAGAAAAAGAAAGTCCACACATGGAATTAATTTGAAAATACTTCATCAGAGCAATACCAAGCATAATTCATGGCATTTGCTATATGTTTATATGGATTAAGACAGGTTAAAGATGTTCATCATAGGGTGACAAGGCCAATTTTGACCTTGATTTTCTGAAACCTTACACAAAATATGCTTAACTGTATCACCACGAGCAGTAATCCTAACCACCAGCTTCAGCTGGTCAAATTATTGTCATCTGGAAGTTACTGTTTGGCCGGTAAGACAAACTATTTCTGTTGTTGTTGAGGGAGTGGGAGGATGCTAATTCCCTAAAGGGTGTTGTAAATTCAAGCAATGGTTCCGTATTTAGCAATGATTTCATTCTCTGCTTTTAAATATAGCCTACTAGCATGTGTGCTTGCTAGGGAATAAGACTGCTAGGATTTATATGATTATCTATTTCATTATTATAAATAAAATTTAATGCCCTAGCTTATAATTTATATTTCAGCAGTAACAGTGAAACAAAAGGAAAACCATTCTCAGTATTATTTAAATAATTATCATTCTTGCCATCTTCTCTTCCCCCATTCAACATTCTGGGAATATACCCACAGCTTTCTCCAAAACCTTGATCAAATAAATGTGTCTTTCACTGTGACTAGAGAATCGATGCATCTGGACCAAGCCAGGGAGCATACTGCAGAGATTTCAAGTCTCCACAGAGTGTGCACTGCCAGCAGTGCCTCTCTTTATCTGACCAAGAATAACCTGCTCAAACGCCTTTGCTAAGCCAAAATTGTTGAGAGGCAGTCCCTTGGGAATCAAGCCAGGGTTTTTCCCAGTGACAGATATATTCCATCTTCATCCTTATTAATGCAACATTCATAATTGATTTTCTTTGTTTACCCTTTCCCTTATTCTGTAAGGAAGAACGAAAGCCTAAACTTTGCTTTCTGTATGACAAACATGAAGGCACTGCTTTCAGAGTATTAATCACACAGTGAGAAGCATTCAGAGATTGCTTGACTTTCTGTTTAATTGCAATTCAATTTCTACCAATTATTCAAAGACATTGTTTCTTCTGAAGCCCAGAGAGAACAATAACACGCATAATTAGTGTAGATTCTTCTCCAGAAAGGGGAACACACAGTAACATGAGATTCTAGACTATGGGGTTGAAAAATAATAAACCCGATGGAAAAATCAGGACACAGTTCCAAGTTGTATTTTCTCTGGCAGCAAAGTTGATTTAAGAGGTCCCTGCTTTTTATTTTTGCACCTATGACACAGTCCACTGCCTCAGCACTTGTGCTGATGCGACTGTTTTGGTGCTGTGCTGTAAACTGGATTAGGGAAACAATCTTATGAAAATTTCCCCATCATCTTTAATTAACAGTGAAAACTGTTATAAATTAGCAGGACCCCATCATGCAGAGGCATTGGAACCACACTGTGCATCAGCTATTATCTCAGAGAAGCAGGCTCAGTTAGTATCTGCTCCTCAGAGCTCAGCTGTTGATTACAGAATGCTGGAAATACGGATACGATGTTAAAGGAAGCATTGCATGGACTACTCACACTTCAAATTTAGCCCAGTGCAGAACAGGATCGAATCTGGTTTTAAAAGGTGCCCTTCCCTGTTAATGCAACACAGTCAGAACAAAAATCATCAGCTTTTACTGAGAGGCTAATCTCACTTGGAACTGAACTGGAGTGATCTTTGTTTCAATTGCCTGCACATAGTGATCTATTTTCAGTTAATGTGAATGCTGAGAAGATATACGGCTTGGAAATGAATCCCTTGCTTAGGAATAGGAGTCAAGTATTATCTACACTTGAAAGTTCAGTTGGATTAACATATAATTACAGAAACCATTCTGGAATATCTCCCCAGGTGTTTCACAAACAGTTCCTTTCTGTTCCTGTTTTGCTTCATCCATTTTCAACAGCTGCTTCATGTGAAAACTCACCCTCCTGTTTTGCACCTTTGTGTTTATTTTCTGGTAACTATGATAGTTTGGAGGATGACTTTTTTTTCATCCTCAGCCTGGATCAATACAGCTCCAGTAGCTAAAGCAATAGTATAAATATCAGTAGACCAGCAGGGAATTGATTTAAATCTATACTAGCAATGAAGTGGTCTGGCATCATCAACTGCTGCTGCAGTAGCAGACTTTGTCAGCAGGCTTCTAATGATTTGTATTTTTAACTAAAAACATGGCTTGTGGCTTTTCCAGAGGCCTGAACCCACACTATGCTTTATAATCTCTCTGTGTGACAAAGCTTTAAGTCTGAGACCAGGGTGAAAGGATCTCTGGTTGATGCCCAGAGACTTGTCTTGTATTAGAACAATGAAACATTTCAAGAGCTTTACTTTTTTTTTTTCCACAAACACATACAACAGATATTTCCTCCTCAGCTGAAAACCTGTGTGAGGTTTGTCTGGCTAAATGGTGTTCGATGGCTGAATCCTTATAAAGTCCCAGTTACAGAGGTGATGATGGAAACAGTGGCAAGGCTGTCCCTCTCAGGCAATCACGATCTTAACAATTTAGTCATACTAAATTTGGAGTATCTTTTTTGAAGCTATTATCCAAGTGCTTTGTAATAACCATTAAGGCAGAATCTGCCTTCACATGCTGTCAAGCTCTAACAACCCTCAGTTTTGGCAGTAAAAATATCAATACTAATCTCAGGCTGTAAATTGACGCTACGGAGACTTTGGTGATTTATGAGTTCCCATAACACTCTTTTGACCTGTCTGCACAGGTGAGAGACACAGTTTGCAATCACGAGCCCTCAGGTTAAGTTTCTAGCTGTGTGTTCTAAATACTTGATTTACTTATTTATATTTAGTCCATACAGCCCATAACAGCAGCTGATGAAGGTTGCAGTGCTCCTTGCAAGGAGCACCTTGCCTCCACCTTACAGACTGCAAAACAGTGGTGTGGAGGTTACTGGTGAACCTCAGTGTAAGTGAAACTCTGAGGTCAGCTCTGTGCCTTAGTCTCCACCCTCCTGCACCTTGAGTTTCAACCAAGGAAAACTCAGGTCCTCAGGCTGGGTGGGAGCTGTGATGCTTCCCGCCCAGGTGACCCACCTGAAGGCTCAGCAGACCAGCAACAAGGAGCATGGCTTCACTTTGTGGTTCTGGTACTGTGCTTTCTGGATTTGCACCTGATCATCTGGAACAGCATCTCATTCCATAAATCCAGATCCTTTCTTAGTTCTACATTCAAATTTCTTGCAGATATATCTCTGACTGACCCAAAGAAAGCCACTTAAAATCACTGGCCTTTGTTATTTAAAGTTCAATGACATTTTAACTTGACAATTAAGTCAATTAAAATAAATTAAAGCCACTTTAATTCTGGACTAGAATACCTATATTGACTTAATTTAGTAAACCAAAGCCACTTTAAATTCACATCTTCTACTAATACGCATTCATTTCCTGAATGTTTACATAAATAAAGCTGAAAATAGCATTTTAACAGGTAGGCACCAAATCAAAAAACCCCAAAAGTTGCTTTTTATCAGAAGAAGGAGCCTAATTTTGTTTCATGTCATGCCCTTTATTCAATAGCGAGATTTTCAGAGCAGGAAAAAGGAATGTTCCGGTGGAAAAAACCATACGTGACCCCCACTCCAGGAGACACACTTTAATAAAAGGTCTAACAAGTGCGATGTTCTTGCAAAGTGGAACAACTACATAAAACCATTGCATTGTAAGTAAGATAAAAGAAAATAAAGCTTACTGAAATATGTTAGTAGCAAAAAGAATTTAAATAATGAGTTTTTCTTTCTTTTCTGTCTATAAAGCCTAGATGCTACACGTGATCACAGAACAAAATGGCCTGAACATACTCACTACGTAGGAGCGACATGTCCAGCAATAGAAGGAACCAGCGATGCTAAATACCTGTGGTGCCTGGCCCCCCGTCCTTCATACATGTCACCTTGCAGACTTCACTACCCTGGTGAAATTGGGTGAAGTGTGCAGGAGCTCAGTCATTTCACCAAGAACCACCTCCAGAGTGGAGCGCAGATCAAGGTAAGGAAGACTTTGTATATGAAGTTACCCGAGCTGCAGAAGAAAGCTGTGTTCTGCTTTGCAATTTCATTCTGAAGTATCATTAGGGCAGAGATTAATCATGCACTAAGCAAGAAACAAGAGAGAATACAGTTGTTAGATTAAAAACTGCATGAAGCAAAACATTGGCCCAGACCTTCAGGAACTACTTTTACAACAGTTTAGCCAAAGTCAGGCTCCCAGGTGGATGAAGATGCCTGAAAAATAACCTGATTAAAACATCCCACTTACCATAACACAACAGTTGCTTTTAAGGGCTGAGTGGCTCTGGGCTGGATTTTCCCACATGATTAGAGTTGACAGAGATGTTGAGGGAGCGAGGTCCAACGCAACACGAGCTGTCAAGCCAAACCACCTGACTGGTTCCCAAACACTGCCAAGAGACCCAAAGCATCAGGTTTGCAACCTTTGTGTGACCAGAGTCCTGCAGGGTTTGTGTGCTCATAGATGCTTAAAGACCTCCGATAACTCTGCAAACCTGCACATTACTTAGTCTCATGCAGAGCATGGGGTGCAGAAGTAGGTATCAAGCTTCAGACACCTGAATTTGTTCCCTTTTTCCACTTGTTCTAGGTCCTTACTTTGAACCTCTTACACATCTAGTTATAGCTGAATTCGTATTTGCACTAGATTATAATAAAAAGTCTTACAGCCTGATTCCTGAAACAATTTATATTTATATATGTAGATATGATATGCATCACATTTTTCTTAGACATACACATGCAAATTCACACATGATGATACGGGTATGTTTAACAGTGCTATGTTTATTGTATAGTAGTTTTAGAAGCCCAAAACAGGCTAGTTTTCTTTTTTTTTTAGGGCTGTATGAAAAAATATGGCAAGTTTTTTTCCTAAAACAAGCTTTTTCAACAGTTAAGGTGCTCTTGCATTGTGCTGCAGTGTGTCTGCATTGAACACTGTGTATCCCTCCAAGCATACCCTTCTTAAAACACCAAAAATAGAAAATATATGTAAGCTATTAATGTTTTTTGTCTGCATACACCATGTTGAAAATAGATGTAGCTCATTAAATGGACACAGTGAGGGGAAGGGAAATTGGCCCCTCCTGGGAGCAAATGAGCCTGCTTGGCAGACAGGAAGCTTCACAAGGACAGGGCGAAACAGCTAGAAAAAGCAAGTAGAAACAAGAAATCTTGGGAACTGGAAAGCTGTGACATAATTGGGATTAGAAAACTGCTGGGAATAGCAGATGCACAGCCTCCTGAAGTGAAGGAAAGAAAATAATTTTGGGGAGCCAAAGGACAGCATGTAGAATTTGCTGTAATCTGGGAAGCTGGTAAAAGGTTATTAGAGCGACCGTGAACTAGAAGAGAGGACCTGTGCCACATGGACAGAGTGAGCAGGGTTGGGTGTGTGTACAAACCTTTCAGAGCCTGTTTTCAGGCTGAGGTTCTGCAGCTATTACATTTGCCTTGACTTAATACCTGCTCATGTGAAACCAGCTTAAGGGGTCCTTTGTGCTTCTTGAGGACCTTTGAAGAAAGTCACAGGACTACCTTGAATCTGCAGCTGACTTGGAGTCCTCTCAAGTAGAAAAGACCAACTGCTGGGTTTTCAGCTCTGAACAGCTGTCCTTTTTGGTCCTCACGGGGATCTGGTGTTCTCTTCCTAAGCACACAAAAGACTGTCCCACCTCCCCAAGGGAAAGAAAAGCAAGACAGAGAGGTAGACTTTTCTGTTTGATCCTCCCACATGGATGCAGAAGGCATCATGATGAGAGGGCATTCACCAAGTTTGTTTTCCCCTGCTCACAGCTATTCACAAAAAAAAAGGAATATATTCAGTAGGATGGTATGAAAGTAGCTGCAGGTGGAAGTGGAATGACTGGATGGAGCTACTTGTCTGAGTCACTGAAATTAAGAAGCCTAATTGCATCAGATCCATCTGAAAGGAACTGATATCTGGTGCTAAACTGATAAATCTTTAGTCTCTAGGGGTTCATTCTTTGCGACTTAATGATGTGATGCAGGGAGATAAAAGCCAGCAGCATTCAAACTCTCTGCAAGCCTCATTTGATCTCCGAGGACACTCTTTTTGCATTTCTGCTGTACACCACCCTTCTAGGTCAAATCCTGAATCTTCATTGACCATTTGTCTGCAAAGTCATAACAGATGTACAGTTCTGGAAAGAGCTGTTGTATTGACTACCATCTCCTGCCATGCCTCCAAAAACATTTCTTGCTGAAACAAAACTGGTGTGAGTCCGAACTTGTGAAAACACAAATAAGAGTGGGAATATATATTACATGTATGCATAATATCCATCACAGGTGTACTTGTGTCATACCTACACACTAGGTTTGCGAAACTCGTTTTCTGAATTTAACAACATGCACTTGAATTCTGTTCCTTCTTAGCAAAAAACACCAATGTGCGGTGCTAAGGGGTACTTCGGTATGTTTGTGTAGAGCTGTGTGTTCTTAGAAAGCAGTAGTCATTTACAAAAGACTCGTCCAATGTGAGTAGGTACATCCCAGGGGCGCTGCTGTGTGCCAACACTCAGTCAGGATTTTAATAGTGGAGAAAGGGGAAGTTCAGTCTCTCTGAACTACAGCGTAAAACATGGTATCACAGCCCTACACGTTCTGCAGCGCCGGCCGTGAGAGAGGCCAGCAAAAGCTGAGCTCTGCACAGGTGATCAGAGGTCCTCCTGCCTTGCTCCCTGGTCCCCTGCATGGCAAAGAGCCGTTAAATTTGGCATAATACAACAGTCTTCTCCATTATCAGCTGTCCATTCATCAATCAACTCTCCAATATGGAATGAACTGTCGGTGTTCAATGGGGTTTCTTTTTTATAGTCTAGAGATTTTATGATCTACTTTGTGTTTCTAAGTGGGCTTTTTCTAGTACTAAAATGATTCCAAACTGTTTTCTTCACATAAAATCAATAGCAGACATGGATTCCAAGTCTCTCTCTCAAATATCTAAGCATCATCAAATAATCTCACTTCTCTCATTTCTGGTCTGTGGATATTGCTCTCAACACAGACTAAAATAAAAACAATTTAAGCTGCTTGGTGAAGTTACAATAAATAGCTCTTAGAACAACTTATTAGAAAAATAAAGGTTTTATCTCATTATTTACCTCATGATCTTTAACGACTTTTAAGCTAAAATACAGACCTTATATTGACTCTCTTTTACGCCAGAGAGACACTGTTGACATACTCTAACCAAGCATGTTTAAGACACCCAGTCTCATTAAAATAACGCTTCCAAACATATTGTACAAAGCGGTAATTCTTAACTCACAGTGCTTCTGCCAGTGTTAACACCCCCAAATTTCTGAAAGTGAAAGCACATTGCATGCTGAACAAGGGCCTTAATGCTGTCACCATAGAGATGACACTTCGCAACCCTTATTTATGCCTCCTTGATTGCACCAAACAAACGCACTCTCTCTATAGACAAACGCTTGTGGTTTCTTGAGGATGATTTCCCTAGATGATGTTTTAAATAATGTCTTTGTAGAGACATAAATATTATTTTGTAGTATGGTGAATTTTTTGAGATAGAGAATACAGTAAGCCTTCAGATAGAAGAAAGGCAACAATCAGCTTAATAAATGCAAAGGAAATTCCTTAGTTAAAATGACAGACAGACAGAACAGGCACTCTCTTTGTCTCCGCAGAAAAGGATGAAAGAACCTGTTATTTGTATTTGGCCAGTGAACTTGAAAACACAGGAAAGAAAATATTTTGGTTAAACCAAAACAAAAATATTTTTCTAGGATCGGAAAACCAAAACCACTTTTTTCCCTTCAAAATAGAAACAAATAAAAGATATTTTGAAACTGTTTCTACATAATTTTTCTTTTTTTCTCCAGGAGAAAGTTTGGCAAAATTGAGCTCAAATTCATAAATACCTTTAGCTGCTTTCCAGTAAATAAAACAATTACAAAAATAACCACCCAGCCCTATTTCATGATAGCTAGAGAGTGAAAATCAGCACAGTGCAGACGGGCTCTGTGCATCCACCTCCCAAGGCAGCTGCCTTTCGTCCTACGCCGTCCCACTGCAAGCAGCCCTTGTCCCCAGCCCCACTGGGCAATTGCCACAGGGAAGCGACTTCTCCGGTCAGCGAAGCGCCGTGCATGCTCACGGTTCTGAATAAGTGCTTCACGAGAGCGAGGAAAACGATACACGATAGCCAAAGTCACGCTCTATTTTAGTACGAGAAGGGACTTCAGTTGGTACCTCTGGGCTGCACAGACTGAGGCACAAGGAGCAGCGTTCCCTGAGTTACTGATCCAAACAGTTGTTGTGCCTCTCCGTTCTGACTTTTACTCTATTCTTCCTTAATTGTGCTTGTTTCCATGGCAGCTAGGCCCAGAAAAACAAAACCCCTTGAAATACCGATTTGATTAAGCTTATGTCAAACGATAACAATCTAAATGCTTCCGCAGTGATAAGCCCTCTCCCAACACAGACAGCTTTGCGCTGTGACCTGTGGGCCAAACCCAACGCGGAGGATGGTTCCCCCTGCCCTGCCACCCCTGATGGCCATGGCTGGGGAGAGGGACCCAAGGCTCATCATTTGCTCTTTCCAAAGACCTCTTGTGTTTGGAGCAAGGAGCTGCTGGTTCAGCTGATGGACCCTTGGCATCAACACTGCTACGTGCCAATCACCATGATGGCTGGGCTATGTACACTTAACAGCCACTGATTTCAGAAGCTGATTATCTAATTGCTCTGTCATGTCAGCTTTGACCTCGCGCTTGGCCCAAATCCCCTGGTTCTTGATGTTGCTCGCGCTTTCCAGAAATAGCCAAGCTGCCTGTCTGGACAAGGAAAAGCAATTGCAGGGTAGGTGGTGTCAGGGACTTGTGCTTTTGACCCTGAAGGCAATACTGATTCAACCGATTTGAGGCACTTGATTCTGCAAACTTGAGCCTGAACGCGCACGCTGGTACAGAGGGGATAGATGTGCCCGGTGGAGCTCTGTTTCTCAAGCTGTAGTAGGGCAAAAGTGACCTGGGAACTTCGACCTCCCCAAGGCAGGGATCATCTCCCTTTTGTGCAAATGGCACAGTGGAGTCAAAGCCAATTAAAGTTTTTAAGAGTAATTCACTGCTGCTCCTTTTACTGGAGTTTGTACACTGAATCACTCACGTCTGCCAGAGAAAACCACAGAAAGACTCCAGTTTATCTCCTCTGACATCTCTGAAAAACAGAGCTGCTATATGCTCCCCTTATCTCTCAACATGTCTTACCAGGGAAAAGTAACAACCTCCGAAAAACGTAACTCCCAGTGATTGCTGTGACGGACGTCCCCATGCAGGCTGCATGCCATCCCCCAGGATGTCAGCTGAGACATCTTGGGGCTGCCGCTGGGGAACCACCTGCCCCTGCCCCTGCCCCTGCCCAGCCCGCTGCACTCGGGGCAGGAAGGAGGGTCCACGTCCCCTTCTGCGTTGTGGGCTGCTGTGGCAGCCACAGGAGTGCTGACACATCCCTCTCCATCTGAGCAAAGGGGACAAACCTGCATGCCTCATTCCAAGCATCGACATCCACCCACCCAGCCGCCCCCTCATAATGTCTCTGCCTGGACTATATCACTCACACGTGGAAAACATGATTTTCCCTCGGAGCAGTTGTTCCTCGATGCTCAGACTCACTAGTGCTGCAACCGTGGCACTGGTTCACACGTAAAAGAGGATCTCTTTTTCAGCCTTTTGTTGGGAATGGAGATGCTTATTTTTTCAAGTGCACATCTAAATTCTTCAGCAGCTGAAGGAGGACACGAGACAGACACAATTGATTTCGTACAGTCGTAAGGAAAGTACAGAGAAAGAGGAGAAGAGGACAGCAAGGCTGAAAGGAAGAAGAGTTGTGAGTGGGGAGACAAACTGGAGGACATGGGCAAGTTGGAAGCCTTTGTCTGGCTACTGGTCTGAGCACAGCTTGCGCAAATCAGGAGCTACAACTTCAACACTACTTGAATTCTGTGGGTTAAGGAAAAAGAAATTGCCTAAGCAGTTGTCACCGCTTTGTCTATGTCTGACATTTTTACTGTTCAATTGCACCGGCCCTGAACAATCACACCAAGCAAAAGAGACCAAGAAGCAGAGAAGTCAGGGAGGACAACTGAGCTACCCTCTTTTGTTGAGCTTCAGAGGAGCTCTGATTCAGCTATTTGTACCAATTCTTTTCCCAACATATGGTCCAAGTCCTGCCTGCAGATAAGCACGACAGGAATTCAAATAAAGACTACTTGGGTAGGTGTTGCTGACAAACACATACGCTGTGCTGTGTTACTTCTCTCCCCAAGACAAATGTAATACATGTGGTTATCTCACTCGAGTTAAGCTTAAAAAAGCAGCTTATTACTGAAAATTGAACCTTGACCGACTTACAGTGATATTTGCTATCCTGGCTGCATTTGTGTCCCGTGATCTCAGAGCTACAGTCTGTCATGGACTTTGGGTTTTATCCCTTTTCTGTTTTCTATTTGTGACCTTTAGATGTGTTTTAAATAATCCCTTACCTTTCCAACAGCTCTGCTTGAAAAATCTGTAGAAAGGCATTTCTCTAACTGATGCTTTATTACCTCTTCAGATAATTCTTTTCAAAATTTTAAAGAAGTCAAAACTGCTGCCAAGCTGACTGTCTCTGCAACCCTTGCACAATGTGGAAGCAAGTAACGATTGTTATTTTTCACATTCTCTAGTTTCATTTTCATATCTCCACCTAAATCTTCCAGGTGGAAATGGGCCTAGGCTTGCTTCCCAGTACTATGGGAAAAGGGCACAAATACCTTAAGGTTACCATTGTAACATGTTTTGTTTCTGTTTCTCTCTGACAGAGAGACCAATTTGACAGGTGCTGCTGAAGATAAAAAGCAACACATCGGTACCAAAGTCCATGGTAACCACTTATTAATTTTTAAAAATTTGCTTTAGTTACTGCCCTCTGAGGACATTCTCTGAGAATTCCTGGAATAGGCAAATTATTGGCATACAAGACTTTGAAGCTCAACAGATCTAACAAAAGCCTACCACTGACATCCAGTGCTGCAGAAAGCCATTGAGAATAGAGTATTTAGCTGATATTTTGTCATAAATCAATAGAAGTATTCCAGAGCTAAATTACAATACATTTCAAGCAGCTAGAAGCACTCTCTGGGGAATATTCAATCCCCTTTGAAGAAAGGGCCCTGTTTCACAGAACCCCATTCAGCTTTCAGTAAGAAGTAGTTTTTCCAGTTACTTTGATTAAAGCATCTTGAAAGAAATCTCAGGTTTATTAAGCAATAATTAGCCGTAATCATCTTCAGCTAGGAATGTGCTACAGAAATTGGAGAGTGACAGTAGAAAAAACCTTATGAGACTGGCAGAGCTCTTCCAGCAAAATCAGCCATGTGAAAACAACTTACACCATGCCAGCAACTTATAAGACTTTAAGAGGATCACCACAACTGCTAAGGCACTCATAACGGAGACTGAGGGAAAACAAGGAGTGGTGAAAAGGACGAAGGGCATTTATGGAGAAGGACTGCCCAAGGAGTTCTGTTGTACCTCCTCTCCTTCCCCCAAGGATAACCCACTGGGAAATACTGTATATTGATGAGAGCAAAGCAATGACCTCCACTGGAAAATGGGAAATTCCCTAGAACTCGCCTGGGAAGCAGCAGGTGATGACTCAAGTTCATTCACAGTCACAGCGGGTCTTCAAACGTGCCCACCTGCTCCTAGGGCTGTGAAAACACACCCTGTGCCTGCTCAGCAGCCATAACCATGTCTCTGTGTTGCCTCGGGTGTGCCGAGTGGCATGCTGCTGCAGGAGGGCACGGCCACGCAGACACACAGACATAGCTCCACTCAGCCGCCGCCTCCTCCATCCCCTCTGCTCTCACCAGCACATGCTGCCCTCAGGACACTGCTTCCCCACACCACGCCCTGTAGTACCAGGAGCTGTCGCAGCATATTAGGTGGTTGCTTTTCCTTCCCTTGCCCGTTTGTACAACCTGGAGCCACCACGCTGCAGCCACAGCTGCCAGGAGCTCAACTGGGCGCCGCTGATAGAGCCGCGAAACGCCCGAGCGGCTCCTCCAAGCTGCACTCCAGGTTGGCGGTAGTAGCAGCAGCACCAGGAACAGATGGGCCAGCTGGTCTTCAAAAGCTACAATGGCTTTCTAAACTATGGCACGGGGATGCTTCCTAGAGTGCCGGGAGCAGGAAGTCATTGTCGACTTACTGCTTATTTTGGTTATTACAGTAGTGTGTTGTTGAGACTCTTGTAGCCTGGTGACAAGCTACAACATAAAAATCGCTTCCACAAAATCTGTGATCCCACAGTGTCTTCAGTCCACCACTGGAAGGCCGCCAGCGCCCTCAGGCAGCGTTGCAGCTTCGTCATTTCTGCAAAGCATTCATAAAACACGCACCTTATTAAGTGCTGGGAAACTAATCCTAGTTTAAATTGATTGTTGAACAAAGAAGCAGCAATTCGCTGTTGGGGAATGTTTTGTTTGCTTTTCACCATAGAAAGGTGGATAGGAAAACAAAGTCACCCAAGTTGGAACCAAATAAATTAAATGCATTCAATTAGCTGATGGAGTGTCTCACAAAAGGTTGCACTATTAGAAAATTAAATTAGTTCTTCCTAATATGCTGAGATTCTTCAAGTCATTAACACCTTTTGTTTTTTAGAAACTGTCTGAAATATTCAGAGGATTATTTTTCACCATAGGCTTTTTCCTTTCCCTACCATAGCTCTGAGTCCCAATTCTCTTCAGTCTTACAATCAGTGCTATTTTGTGAAAAGCATTTCTAAGCTAAATAACTTCAGTGCAATTCATGAGTGTAAGGAACATGTTTCAGATTTTTCTAATGGAACACGGTGTTCTCAGAGGTCAGTCTCATGAGCTATTATATGATTTAGTACCACCAGTGGCTTCTTATGCCTTTTTTCAGCAAAACAACTGAAAACAGAAGATAGAAGTATTTTGAATTTGTGGTCGTGCTCCTGCAATGTTATTCTGGATGAGCTCCATCCAAATTACATTAGCCTAATTAACAGCAGCGTGGAGTTTGCTGGGGACAGCTACAGAGTGGCCAGACGTACCTCCTTGGTGCGCTACCACAGTGGTGTGCTCTGCATGGTGCGGTGGCAGAGGCTTCCCATTCCCTTCATGCCATCCCTGTAGGCATGCTGCGGGATCTCTGGTTAGGAAATGCAGGGCATCATCAGTCACGTCTAGTCCCTGCTGAAGAGACGGGGGGAGAAGGGATGGGGAGATTTCCTGCAAGTATATATCTACTCAGTATACACATTTCCAGAGTGCACACCTTCCTCTTTGCAAGCATATCTAATCTCACCCGAATCACGAGGTGGTAGGTCCAAAACGCCTCTCGACGCAGCTAGAGAGGTGGCTGGAGGCAGGAGCAGTGCTCGGCACTGCCTCTGCTTCTCAGTGGAGAGGAACTGACCTGTTCCATGGAAAAACCCAAAGTTTTCATCAAAGTTTTCATATCAATGAAGTTATCTGTTAACTGACAGAAAGGTTATTTTCACAAAAAAAGGATTATTTCAGTTGTGATATACCTACTAAAGAGAGCTCAACAGCAGGAAGCACAGGCAAAGGTCCTGGGCAGAAGGGTCAGGATTGAAAAAGAGCCAGCTAGGGACATAAAGGCACTTTTCATCAGAAGTGTTTCTTTGTCAGGGAAGCAAAACAGTCAGGTACATATAGTGCTCCATTATCTTGACACTCGTGCTTAAAATCGAACTCTTTGCTGGATGAGATCTGGCATGCCCTTATGTAAGCAAATTATTTTTATCTGCTTCTAGCCTAATAAGAGACTTGAATATTTTGAGAACTCATAGGTCTCATTGCTATGGAAACTGACTCTGGATCTTTAGGTCCAGTCTTCTTTCTCCGATTTGCAGAGTCCGTATCTAATCTTTAAAAAAAAAAACCCAAACCCAAAGGGAAAAAAAATAAAAACAAATACCACAAAGCAAAAAAGAAGCCTAGCTGGATCTGCTGTTTCAGTCCCACTCCCTGCTACCCTTTGTCTCACTTGTGTAGTCAAAATCAGAGTCCAACAGCCTTTACAGGGAAGAGAGGTTGTGATAACAGGAGTCCCATGCCAGGTTACTGGTTTCAATGCCAGTGAGAAGGGAGGGGATTTAAACTCGTAGTATGGACAATTGACATGGGAGCATCAGAAGGCAAACTGGCCTTATCCAGGGGCAGACATCCCCATAGGGAAACCCAGCTTCATACAGCTGTGGTCTCCTTGTTTCTCTCTTGCTTGGTGAGTAAGCAAAAACACTCACCGATGCTCTGAAATGCTAAACAACTCTTTTCCGATCCATAGCTTGATAGTGGGAGGATTTACCACTGCACGAACCAGAACTGCTGCCAGAGGAAGGAGTGAGCTGGTACCATCTCAGTAAAACAGATTAGTCCCATCTTGTGCCAGGCCATCTGCCTTATTGTGAAATCTGGGCTCTTCCCCTCTCCCTCCCAGCCTTTCTCCTTCTGCACAATTTCTGCTACCCTCATCTTACAGTTTACCCAAACTTGGACCAGTGACATTCCTGGGATGATACCAGAGAGATACACATCCCTATAGGGAAACTGGTACTTGACACACCTCAGATTCTTTATAGCACTGATAGAGCTATAAGGTGCTTGCATTTCTTTTGTTTGCTTTTACTCAGCCACTTTGTATATTGAGAGAGAAAAAAACCCTGACTTTTTCAGAGGTAGTTCAAGGACCGATATATGTCTGTATTTCATGGCCTCCAAAGACTTTTCTGCATAATTCAAAGTTGCAGAGAATTCACGTCCATAATTTTTTTAAAGCTGGAATTTTACTTCTCTAGTAATAAAAAATGTTTTTCTTTTTTTTTCTTATTCTAACAAAAAAGTTGTCTCTTCACCAATAGAAAGAAAGGTTGTTTTATCAAAAAAAAAAAAAAAGAAAAAAAAAAAAGGAACTATTTCAGTTGTGATACGCTCATACTTTTTTTCAGAAGTGGGATATATTGTACATTCTGGTGTAAAAAAAAAATTACTTTGGCAAAAATGGTAAGCCTACCCAGAAGGCAGTGCTTGTCAGTAAAAATTAAGTATTTTTCTCCAAACTGTAAATATATATACCTGCTTAATAGATTACTTTCTATTTTAGCACATAATGTATATACCTTAGTACAGGACAAATGTGCCTTATCCAGGTGACCTCAGCATCTGTGGCTATACTGGGGGTTCAGTCCATGTTCTTCTTTGCTATTTTCAGTTTTAAGTAATTTATTGACTTTTTTCCCCCTCCTTTGGAGAACTAAGCGAATCTATTCTATCGGCTCAAAGATGTTCTCATTTGGTTTGTTTTTTTTTTCCCAGAAAATTAAGCTTGTATTCTTATTAAACTCCTTTTCTGGATTTCTCCCCCAGTATGAGAGAAATCACTGTCTCATCGTGCTCCCTTTTTATCCAAGCCAAATATGAAATATATAAGATCAGAGGCAAGCACTCAAACTTTTGAAGAATCAGGATTATGCAATGATGGAAAATGAGAAGAAAGTATTTTTTAAAGGTTGAAGGAAATACAGCTTCAACAGACAGGGAAAATCCCACAAGTTTAATTCTTGTTATAGATGGCAGTGACACACGCTCTGCTTTCTGGGATGAGTGTTATTCTATAAAGGAATGCAACACGAACCAATAGTTAAACTAGGACAGATGTTGCTGGAAATATTTAAAAGATGTTTACTTTATATTATTAGTGATCAAATATGCAGTGTTCTTGGGTATGATCCTCATGACTTCCCACAAGACATAATATTTTCCTTGTTGGAAAAAGTAAATAACTAAGTTGTAGGAAGCTTTTAGTAACTGAGATATTTTGGGCTGGTGATGTAGCTGCAGAAGTATCCACCAGTACCACCATCTCCCAGTCCAACCATTTGCATGGGCTTGCTCCCCTCATTCCCATCATACCTTAAAAAATACATCCTCCATCTCCCAGCCCAGCACTAGTACTTTCTCCAGCAGCTTTTCAGTGAGGAACTTCCATCCTCAACTCCCTGGAGCAAGCTGTCCCTTCCTCCCACAGCCACTGCTCAGAATAACCCGTTTCTTCCTGTCATTTACTGGGTGAATCTCTCTGGGCTTGACTTAAGAATTGAAAAGGGATTTTTCTGACTGGGGTGTGAAACTGGCAAACAAGGGGTTTTCCTTTACAAAGCTCGCAAAGGTTTCAGCTCTTTCTTTCTGCTGCAACCTTCTCCGAGGACATGCTTGTAGAGATTAAAAAAAATAAATACTAAAAAAATCACTGCAGTTAATATGTCCCTGTGAAGTTAAAGCTGATTTAAGACTGCCTACACTCAAAGTTGCCTTAATATAATCCCCTTTAACTAATCAGGTGTGAATTGTGTGTGAAATGTACCCAAATCCTCTACTGTAGATGAAAAAAGACTGATCAGCTGCAAAGAAAGGGAGGTGCAAACTCTGCTTTCTTTCTTTTTTTTTTTCCTTGACCCTCCCACCCCTTCAGAAGGAAAGCAGACCAAAAAGAAAACATTTCTTGATGACCTCCTTCCTCCTTCTCCCCCTCCCCACCACTGCCTGCCCTGTCCTTCATCACCTGCCTGACACAGGCATCATCCAGGTTGCTCCCAATGACCTATGGCTTCTGCACCCACCCACCCCACTTCTCCTGAATAACTGCAGCCACATCACCCCAGGCTGGCTGGATCTAATGTCTTTTTTTCTTTTTTAAGGAGTAATGACCCAGATCACGTTCTCAAAGCCAAAAAAGCAACACTGCTCTCTTCCCTGTTTCATTCTTATTACATACCCCCATGTTGTTGAACTCCTTTTTCATTTCTTAGCTTCCCTCTACCCTGCTTTTTCAGTTCCCTATCCATTGTTCCATCCCCTCCAGACACCGGGGCACCAAACCGGTGTGGCAGAGTGGCAGGCGGCCACTGCGCAGGGCCACGGCAGCGGGGAGGGGAAGGTCACGGGCCATGGCTCAGCTTCATGTTCCGAGTTTGCTGTACGAGGAGGTTGCCCTCTGCTACAGCAACAGGCTTTGTCCCCCTAGCTCCTCAGCCTCCTTGCTCTTTTTCCTCCCGCTTTCAGTCTGTCTTCCTGCACTAAGCAGGAAACTGGAGTAGCCAGAAAGACGACTGCTGCCATTCCCTAACTACCTCTCCCACCTGTCCATCTTTTACGAGGATTGAATGTTTTTGCCTTATTGTGGACCTTTTTGGCCATCAGCGATGGCTGGTGAGGGAGACTTGCTTCTAGGAGAGCTGAACCTCTGTCCTGAGGTGGCAAGGCAAAATATTGGAGAAAGCTCTGGTCAAGCAGCAAGCCTTCTTCAGGGTCCTATTTTTTAAATGCTTGCCTGCTAAATATGTTGCTTTTAAATCATTTACAAAACATTTCCTTTCCCTGAGGCCTCTTCTACATCTAAAAAGTGTTTGCTACACTATGGTCATATGTTATTTTGCTCATCAGCCCGAGGGCGCAGAAATTGATACAGCTCTTACACCACTGCAATCCCGTTGACTTCAGGGGAATTACTTCCCATTAGAGCAAGTGAAATCAGAATGAGTAAATACGCTATTCTCTGCTATTCACCATTGGCACCATAAAGCCCACTGCAGTAGCCAGAGAAAGCCGGAGATTGACTCTTGCTGTACTCTTGTTCAGTGCTGTTCCTGTGCTTACGACAGGATAAACTACCTCATTCACGGAGCGAGGCGAGAAGAGGCATATACTGCTTTCTGTCTTGGACCTCACTGGCACACGGATCAGCACCTGCCTGTCTCGCCGTGCAGTAGCCCAGCTGTGGCAAACAGGCTGTGGGACGGGTAGCACAGGGCATCCTCCTTCTCACCGAGAACCAGAACCGGTCTGACTGAGTGGAGAAGAGGCAGCAACAGAATAATCATCTGCTATTTAGTTTTACTATTGATTTGAAAATCTATTTTTTTTTTTCATTTTCCCTAGCTCTTTCTGTTGGGAATCAAAGCACTCAAGTGTTCAGTCACCCATATAGAGCTTTCACCCTCATAAGTGGGAAAACTCCATGTGTGTTAATAGAATAGCCTATCCCAATTTTTTAACCCAAAAGTTGCTAGTGACAGTCTTTCTTTTCCCAATATTAATGCATTTTTCCTGGTATCTTCCTTTTAGACAAAAAGGAATAACGAATATCTCAATAACTAACATCTCTCAGTTCTTTGTAACGAAGAGGTCATTTACTACCTCAGCAGCTTTCATCTCCATTGATGCAACCAAGGCTAGTGATAAGGCTATGATGGCATTCTTCTGAGCTTTGCCTGTGTGCTTAGCTACATCTATCGAAGTGAGTAGCAGTGAAATGGTTCAAAACATGGACATGTTCAGAGGCAGAGGCGGTAGTCCCAGCTCATAGCTGTCGTGTCTCACTGTACACAGCGTTGTTCCCAACAGAGAAGTTAGTTTTCCTACCTTCACGCTGCCAGCTGCGCACTGATTCATATCTTGAAGGTTTTCTTTATGTGCAAGACCTAGAATGTATTTTTGTCTTAAGCAATGAACTACAAAAATGTCTGTGCCCTCTGCTGATACATTCTCAGCAGCGAACATATCTTTCATACTTCTCTAAAAGAAACAGATTTCCTCTACCCTTTTCATTCCCCTCCTCCAAGTCAGAAATGTCAGGAATTACAATTGCTGACACTGTGCTTGCTGCAGGACTACCAAGAAGTGGGCCTTTGGTATAAGCAGAAATTTGACCTGCTGGTTTCTCAGCCTTCAGCTGAGGGAAAGAGGATGTTGCCTCTTGCATAAAGGGGTTTCACAAAGAACTCACATAACCTGTTCTTCGCCACTGCTGGTTTATAGTTTGAGTTAAAATTGCAAGCGAATGAGTAAGGATTTACTTGGCTTGACTAAATATTTCTACTTTCAAAAAAAAAAAAAATTCATGAAACCATTGCAGCTCAAGTTTCTCTCATTTCTCACGTCACTAACTTCTGACTTCAGGCTACCCCCCATAGCAAAACTGTGGAAGTTGAGGTCTAATATTTACAGCAACGGATTTGCACAGACTACAATAAATCCTTTTGCAGATTTGCAGAAAAGAATGAAGAGTCAAAACCAGCTCAATCCCTTTGTTCCTGCTGTAGTTTTCACTGTTGCAAAAGGCAGTTCAATTTCATATAATCACAACAGCAAGCAGCTATAACAGAATACATTAAAACCACATTTGTTCAATAAAAGAATGCCATTTCACAAAAGGTCATGCTTTCAGTTTTGAGGAGGCTGCTAGTCACAAGCAAAATGCCAATAAAACGTATCACAAAGCATTGACTTGTCTATTCCCTAGCCGCCTGAGCTACAAAAATGAGACAAATAGCATTTACCTACCCTCTCAGATGTTGAAATATTTGGTCATAAATAGAAAATACATACTACTGAATATTTAAGACAAGGCATATGTGAAATAAGACATACAGTGTCATAAAGTGGATAACATATGGGAAATGCACTGTTAAGAGTCTCATTAGGAAAAACAATAATCTTGGGAAAAAACCAGTAACTTTCGGTTTTAGTAGTTTAGATAATTGTGCATGACATTCCACAGCATTTATTTAGAAGACAATCACTTGATACTAAACTTTAAATATTTAAGACAAACTGTCTTTTCAGGGAGTTTCTCCTCTCCACTTAAATAACTGCAGCCATGGTAGTCTGTTTCCAACACAGTTTGAAGGACACTGCCATAGGTATCCACCACTTCACCATTATCTCATCCACAGCTCTGAAGTGCTACCTCCTGTCATTTTAATCGGCATCCTGTAAAGTTTCCAACATATTTGAAAGGTGATTTTTATGCTAGAAGAAAATTCACTTTGAACACAGGGGTAAATTTATTACATCACTTAATCTGCAACCTCCTCTTGAACAGAGGAGCCTAGATCTTTGTCCATTTGTGTCTTGGGCACTTAGTTAATGAAGGAGGAGAATTTTGCTGATTGTATTGGCTAAATTTTTGTCTTTTTAAAAGATTGTCCAAGCAAAAAGATGAATACTCATCAGTCTGGATAGATGGGGAGAAATACAGTACTGCCTATGATATTCATTCTTCTCTTTTTTTGTCCTAAATGATATTTTAAAGTAAGTCAGGTTTCTGTATGTCAAGCATTACAGGCAGCAGCACATGTAATTTTGATTCCTTTTTAAGGAACTACTTTTTGGTGATTTATCTTTTCCAGAGAAACCATTCAATTAAGATGGCTGATGTGGAAGAGCAATCTCATCTTTTACAAAATTTGTCTATAATGGGTCGTCTTTATCTCAGAATTTGGGGAATGGAAAAGTACATTGCTTTCCTCTTATTATTAAAAAAAAAAAAAAAAAAAAAAAAAGTAAAAAGAATGGGTTTTGTTAGCTCTCACACCTAGCAACTCCAGAAAGGACACTGGAAATTCCTCAGGTTTGCCATCACGATGAGGTTGTGTTTTTGCAGTTTCCACGTGACCATACCCTACAGCATTCTCAGAAGCAATCTATAAGAATTTGTCACCTAAGTTCAGTGAATATTCCCAGTACTGCATGTGCTCCCTGTCTTTTGAACAGGGAAACCACAGGACAAGTCTAAAAATGAGAAGGTATGAAAATAACATGGAAGAAGAGAAGGTGGCTATGAAGATGGAAAAAGATGAGAGCAGATGAGCCCAAAGCCAACAGCAGGAGCAGAGGATGGGGGAAAAGGCTGCGAGCCAGGAGGAGACAAAGGCAGAAGCTAGAGAGGTAAAGGTGGGAACTGAAGAGGTCTTTAGTCAGTCCTCTCTCATGCTTCATTTCAGAATTTGACAATGCACAGACAGCTCTTGAGCCTCAGCATACCTCTGCTGTCTAGCAAACAGCCACAAAACCCAAAGGGGAAAAACAGGTTTTCTCATTCCTCTCACATCTTACCTTCAAATGTTGCCTTCTGCAACCTTAATTTTATTTTAATTTCTTTTTTTTTTCAATGTAATAAAAAATCCCTACTGTAGCAGCATTAAAAGAGAATCAGATTTGACTGTTGGGCAAAGCACAGGAGGAATGCAAATAATCAACAAAATTCTAGTCCCCTTACAGAATAACCGCTATGGGGATATAAAAACTTTCTCTTATCAGTTACATACAGGCTTTTTTGCCTACATACATTTTAATTATCCATGCAACTTAGGAAAAAAAAAATCATAATTGATGCTCTCTTACTCAACGCAACGTTAGAGAAAATGTGCTCTAAATGGCAAAATATTCAAACAAAAGCACTGATCATAACTCTGTTATTGATACAAGCATTTAAATGGCATATGACACATTTAAATTGGCTCAGTAAGAAAACAGCTTTAGGGCCGGATAGTAGCTGAGATTTTTTTGGTGATTTTATGGCTAAGGATAGCCAGATGGGTAGGGATTTTATTATAGGTATTGGCAAGTTAATGCTGCTGAAATCCTGACACATGATGCATTGACTCAAAGCTGGAACATCAGATTTTCATCCACATTAAATTCAAGCAATTTTTCTGAAATGGTGGCCTCGATGTGCTGCCACAGTTTGTGTATTACCTACCTCAAAAGAAGAAAAACCACAAACATCAGGAATTATTCTATCCTGAATAAATAAGTGAAAAAAACAAGCGAAGAACATTCACTGCAGAAGAGCCAGAATTCTGGAAAGCTTGTGCGTGCAAACAGGTGTGCTCAGCTCCGCTCACCTGCATATGCCACTCATGGACAGGTCACAGCACACACTGCCCTCTTCACATTCCCCAGCCTGGAAAACTAGACCTCACTATCAGTTGTCTTCTGCCCTCCAGTCCAGCCTCCAGACCGGAGAGGAGCACTACAGGAATCCCCAAACCTTGCACAGTAGATGAACCCTTAACACATATGTGATTTATTGAAAATAAATGCATCATATTCAACAGTTAAATCTCCAGTTTCCTAATTCAATAATGAAAATGGTATTGGCATAGAATGCCTGAACCAAAGCAATCCGGCTGGACTTGAGTAGCCTCCAAGAGTCACCTGTGGGTGACATTTATCTTTGCTTCTTCATTTGTAGCATAGACAAAGGGAGCTATTTACATTCCTGAAAGATCTTGTCTCAGCAGTTTCCCTTTTGAGAGTGTACAGTAAGGGAAAGGGCTAACTAATCTATTTGTGGCCTTCAAACTGTACACCAGAAACTTTATAAGCTGGACAGGTGCCTGCCTGGGAAAGCTGGTCATCTAATTTTAGATATGACAAGATGAACAGGAGGGAAAAATATCATAGGGAGAGTAGGGTTAGCAAAGAAAGAATACTGGCCTGTAAGAGCACAGAGTAACTCGGTCAGCGCACATCCACACAGCGTGACATTTCGTTGTTAACACAAAGGATAAAAACCTTTAGCATTAATATTACTTGATCTGCAGTGATTAAACATCTCCCTGCAGTTTCTCCTCTCATCAGAAGAGGAATTATTCCTAAATAGCCAGCCTCACATCAGACCTTCTCCAATAGTACAGATTTCAACTGCAGTAGTGGGCACCAACCATCTGAGTCACCACAGGATGGTTACCTGAACTGAGCCAGCTGCAGCAATCAGCAAGGGGAGGTGGGGACATGACAACTCAGAAAAATGAACAGAAAGCTGCCGTGTTTCGTAGAATCATAGAATCATTTAGGTTGGAGGAGACCTTGAAGATCACCAAGTCCTGCCGTTAACCCAACACTGCCAAGTCCACTACTAAACCACTTCCCTAAGCACCACATCTCCCCGTCTTTTAAACACCTCCAGGGATGGTGACTCAATCACTTCCCTGAGCAGCCTGTTCCAATGCTTGACAACCCTTTCAGTAATTTGAGCTATAGCAGAGAAGGTCAATGCTTTCCTGACTAATCAGGATTTGGGTCAGGAGACATTAGAAATGAGGTAGGTTTTGGATGCTGCTTCCACAGAAAGCAGGATCTGTTTGGCTTGCGGTGCCTCCTAGCACTCAGCAGCCCAGCTGGAAGCCATAAGCAGCTATCAGCTTGGGGCTCATGACATCACTGTGGCACCGAGCACATTCTTCACATACTAAGACAGCACGGATACGGGCTGTTAGCTGAGGGAGTTTAATAAACAGCTGAACCTGCCAGCTGCAGACATTTCATTTCTGCAGGTTAAGCTTTTTGTTTTGTTGGAGTGATCACATTTTTCAGCTGCAAAGATTTTATTGGAAAAAAACCATTGACATAAGCATCAGTTAAACTTGCATGTCGTAACACCTAAAAACTAGTTTTTGAAACGCGCACAATGCCTTGCAACTCCTCTTTGGTTTTCTAAAGGGGCCGAGGTCTCTGGCTGTAAATTTTACTCACCAGTAACTCAATCGCCTTGCGAAACGCGCAGAGGTGGCAGCAAGCAGCCTGACAAAGGCAGGCGCGTACTGACCTTCAGCAAGGCCAGCCCCTGGGAATAACGCAGCCTGTACCGCGGCACAGGCAGTCTCGTGGAAGAGAAACGGATCAGCCACGTACTCTACCCTGTAGCCTCATGGAAGCTATGCTGAACCACAGGCTGAGGGGCCAGCTTTTCACCTGATTGTACCTTTGGGAAAGAGGAATTACTATTGTTGAAGAATTTTGCAGTGTGCTACGAGGTTTCACAATCCCAGGGCAGATGGAGATGGTGAAAGAGCCTGGATCTGTCAAGTTAAAGGACTAAATCATTGCTCGAGTCACGTGCATCTGGCAGCCACCACCCGTTCGCCTGCAGTTGGGTTTCCCTCTTCTGTACTAAGAGAGCCCAGTGTGGCCAATGCAAGAGAGGAGGATTGATCTGAGGGCTCAGATGGGGGAAACCAAAACGTTCACCCTTACAACGGGCCCTGCTGCCAGTCGCCCATGGTCTGGTTTTAGACCTGAGGGAGAAGGGCCAAGCCTGAGGCCAGAGCTCTGCTCCAGCCCCTGACGCAACACCATCCCACCTGACGCAGATGCTGCAGTTGGGCATCAGGTCCTCAGAAGAGCTGATTTAGAAGAGTCCCGTCTTTTGATTTCAGAGCCTATGGGTTCAAGTCTCGCTCATGAGCTCTAGAGTGAGAAATGCGTAGAGAATTAGTCTTAAAGGTCTGCTTAGGTCTACTCTGTATTGACCAGGTAGAAGTCAGCTGCTCAGCAAAAGAGACTTCTGCCAGGTTCTTTAGGTCTGAACGACTTCTGATAGATGGCACAGTATCAGAACTACAATAACAAAGTGCTTTTAATTTAAAGTTTTAGCGTTTCAAAGTTCAGCTGTGCAGCTGGTCACATTCACAGGTCATTTTAAATTGAATTTTTACAGTGTCGGGAAGCATTGGGTGCCAGCTAGAGTGAAATACAGAAGGCAGTTTTATTTCTGTTGCTGGTTTTAAAGCAAGTTTTTAATAGCTTCCAGTTACCCTGGGCAAAGGAAGCTAGCTGCAAAGTAAATTACAGAAATTTCAGATTTGCTACACTTAACATATAACTGAAATAATACACTGCAAAAGGTACAAATAGCACTGTAGAGGTCACAAGTCCTGAAATGGAGGAACACATGACCAAAATAACCGAGAATAAGTTACACTGAAGTACAAATTTTTAAAACAATTTAAAAGTTGATATTGTTAATATAATTTTGTCTCAGTTAACAAGATGACCGGATCCCAGTTCCAGAGGGACTCCCAAGCACCAAGCACACCACAGCTTGAGTGGTTACAACTACTTTGGGGTTTCCTGCTGCTTTTTTCATAGGATAGATAGTGTGAAGTCTCAATCTCACGTGAGCAAAAAGCTTTGAAAGAGAAAGACAACATTTTCTTATTCTCCATTGGTGGCATACCGCCACTTTTCCACGCACTAGACAGGAGTTTAAAAAGAGATACCGACTCTTGTCTTCTACCTAGTCATGATGGTTAAGGTCTGATTTAAGACATCTGAACTCCTGAATGTACTCTTAGCTATTAAGGCATCATGTGACCTTGATTTCTGAGCAGCCACCGCTCAAAGCCTTTGCATTTTTCTTCAAATTGTTCCACCTCTTTATAGATTTTTCCGGCTGACCCTTTTGATCCTATTCGAAGAAGCTGAGTGGGGGCAGTTCATTGCACGGAAGAATATTAAGCCTGAAGAACAACAGCTGTAGACCCAGCAGAAGTTAGAAAAAAACTTCTGTGTGGCTTTGTCTTCCTTATAATTCCCACGAAGCTGCCTTCTGAGCGCAAAATATGCTTAGCAGTTCATCTCAATTCTCTGATGACTTTGCCTTTTCCCAGCCAGCAGGACAGCGATTTTGCAGCTGCTACTACTGCACCTAATTTAGCAGCAGGTTCCTCTGCTGGTGCTTGGAGCACCGATAATCACGGTCGTAACTCACGCAGAACCAGACTCCACTCTTGAAGGAAAGAAGAGCTACACGATGCCCTTCTACAGCTTGAACAGCTGCAGGAGACACTCGGTTGGGTCACTGGGTCCCGCTCCCGCTGCTGCCCACCGTGAGTCCCATGCTCCTGCTGATGCTCTGTAATGGTCAGGAACCAGAGTCAAACAGAGTCACAAACTGGAAACAGAATGAATATATTCTGTGCTTTTCCAGGAGTTACTCCTCTTGTTAGAGTGTTACTAAGGTCAGAAATAATGACAGCTACTCTCATTGGGGGCTTTAGTGGTGAGGAAGGGAACAATTAGGATATATTTCAATAGGTTACCTTAGACAGTCTCCAGTGGAATATCAATGAGGTCCAATATGACATACCATGAAGGGCAATAGGTCTGCAAAGCTGACTATTTGATGCCACTCCAGAGCTAGGCAAGCAATCTGAAACCAGCTTTTACGCTAACTGCAGCTGGGGAAAAGGAGAATTGAATTGGCACTGGTCCCACAAAACACGCGTTTTGGTATTAGAGCCAGCTGTAGCTCTGTTACTTCACCAGTCCTTCAGGGTGCAGTTTTCATGCCACAGTTAAGCTGAAGTAACAGGCAGGCAATGCTGGAAAGGGGAGTCGTGCTTCTCCCTCTCATCCTCAATACCTGGCGACGGATTCTCAAGGCACCAGTAGCAGCTCTCATCTGACCCCTACTGCAAGCAGGCAGGGAAGATTAGATTTCCACCAGCAAACACAAGCCATCATCAGCAGATTGGCTTAACTAGTGTAAAACCCACTGCCCAGGATTCTCATTTCACCCCTGCTCGAAGCAGACTATGCCAAACGGGGCAGGCCTGATGTCCTCTTCACCTGCTGCAGCTGCTTCCCTGGCACTGGCAGCAGCACCCACACACTCAGCTAACGAGCTCAGAGACCCAACCTCAAACCATGAGCACAAAAACCAAAATGATGTGCTTGTTGGTTGGATGAGGCTCTGAGCAACCTGAACCAGTTGAAGATGTGCCTGCTTATTGCAGGGGGATTAGACTAGACGACTTTTAACGGTCCCTTTCAACCCAAACTATTGTATGCTTCTATCTAAACAGTATTCCTTCCCATAGCAGACACCCAGCCTTCTCTTTCTCTTTCTCCCCTTGCTGTCAAACCTTGCATTTCTTCCTCTTGGCATGTGGGAGAAAACTAGGCTCCAGCTGGGTTTGGCATTTGCTGTCCTTCAGAAACCAGTGGTGCCTCTCAACCGCTCATTTGTACAGCAAGAGCCACTACTTAATCTCAAGCAGCAGAAAGAAATCATTTAATATCCTTTGTTTTGAGGCACAGTTTGTACATCTGTCTAATTATCCAAAGGGCACCTTGTCTCCAAGGGGACCCAGCATCTCCAGCTACCCAGCAGCTGGACAAAATCAGCCAGCTCCCCACCAACAATGGCCAGGATTGCCATGGCAATTTATCCCCTTAGAGAATGACAGTCACATCTTGTCTGGTCATGGTTGCTTTTCATCTTCTGATTCCCACCACATAGATTAAAATGAGCAGCACCAAGACTGAATCGGGAACTCGTAACAGACACTGGTACAGAGTCAAGTGGCATTTATGACCCACAATTTTATTTTTTTTGCTCATTCTTCTTCTATTTCCTCCTGCCCCTATCCTTTCACGTAGTTTAAAGCCGTAACACTGGTTACAGTATTCCAGCTTGTCTGTGTATTTCAGAGCAAAACTGCATTATATCACTATTTTCTATATTAAAATAGATAAGACATAAAGATGCCGCATTGCCACAGCAGAACATTCATTACTGATAACTGCACGCCAATGTGTAAAGCTAGCACATAAGCTGTTTCTGGGAAGCAGTTTAACATCTTGTACACTCCACATGCTTGCCAGTAACACCTTCCCACTGCCTCAAACAAGAAACTCACTCAGAGACAAGTTTGATCTTTCACTTCTGCCTTTATTTTTCTGAAAAACAGCGCTTCTCCTGAGCCGTTACTGACTACTGCTATTTCTCACTGAGTGTTGCTCAGCACCTTGTCATGAGTTACTTTTTCCCACATCATTCATGCATCCCAAATGAAAAATAAAGTAGCACAAGAATTAAGAAGCAGGTGTTTAGAAAACCAAAATACATTTCTTCAGCAGCACTCATGTGGCAGATACTTTCAGCTATACTATCCTTATAGGCACAATTGTAATTGTACACAGTAAGTTTTTGATGCAGTACATAAGAACGCAAGAGCTCTTCTTCTCTTTTTACTTTCCCAAAAGACAGATGTCTGGATGCCAGACACTATGCCTCTGACTCTTCAAAGCAATTGCCAGGAAGGGAAAAGGGAGGTGTATGCATCCCCCCACCCCAGCTCGGCTGGTAGGACTGCCCAATGACGAAGGCATTATTTTAGGACTCAGAAGATCGGGTACTAACCTTTGCCGCAGCCTCCCCGCATACCTTTGGCCAACTGCCTCATCTTTCTGTACTGAACAGCGGTCATTAACAGAACGCTGAGAAAACAGAGGAGCTGCTTTTACGCTGAGCCACAGACACCGGGTGAAAATTCCCAACCTGCCACCAGCCAAGTTTAATCAAGAATTAGGAATGGTTAATCAGTGTGGTTAACTCAGCACGGCACTGAGATTAAGATGCGTTACAGAGTGGCTAGGGACAGGTTTAGTGAATCCAGAGACGATCTCATTGTTGCTGTGAAGTGCTGTACTACGCTGACAAGCTGCGCTCTCAGGATGCTCTGTGCTATACATCATCGCAGAGCGTGTAAAACTGCATTTAACTCAAGCAAGTCCTCCACACTGTAAAGTTTACCATCATGTTTCAACTGGAACAGCATCGCAGCCCAGCTCAGCGTCACAGCTCTGAGAAAAAGGGCAGTGGTGTGCACCTTGGCAGCCAACCATCACCAAACTCTCAGAAGTGTTACGATGCAAAATGCGGTCTGATGCTGCCAGAGACTTCACCTCAGACCACTAACAAGCTCCTCAGTGTGCAAAATTGTAGTTACGTGCTTTTTAGCACCACCTCCTTTTGCTGGGGAAAGAGTGATGCTCAGCAATGCTCAGCGACCAGCAGCGAGAGGACCTGCAGGCGCAGTTTGCTGCTTGGGTTCACGGGGACAGCAATTTCGAGGGACCCCTGCTTCAAGCACTTTGTCTCCTGAGATGGGACCACCCAGCTCTGACCAGACCGAGATTTGAAATCTCCCCAGCACAAATTGCAAAGCCCACACTAGCTCCTTTCTCTGGAGCCGGCAGAGCCATTGCTGGCCACAAAAATAGACATGCAGAAAGAGCTTCATATATTCAGAAGAAAAGAGAGAATACTAATTTGAAAACAAGCAAGGAGGGGGAGAAGGCAAGTCAGCTTCCCTATAAAGTTTAGTATGATCCCAAAGATTAACTAGTTAGATTAGGTCCTGGGCAGCAACATAGTTTAAACATCATGAGGCTCAGGACTGAAGACGAGAACAGTGTTCTTGAATCACCACCTTCCTTGTCTATCAAGAGCACAGGCACTCACACCCGGGAAGCCACCAGGTCTTCTTCAGAGGTTATTTAATTCAAGCACATAATAAGGCACAGCTACTCCTCCAACCGCTCCCACCAGCCAACGAACCACCTACAACACTCAGCGTTTATTTAGCAACATTACAAACGGGCTCTGCATCTTTTGCCTTTGCTGTGTCGCCACCGCGGAGCAAGAGGAGAGGCTACCGCGTTCCTGTGGGAAGAAAATGGCATACGGAAAACCAGAGGCAGCTGTCAGCCTTCGGGGCGTAGCCCTTGCTGGGGCTCACACAAATATCTGAAATACCAGAGGCCTGACAAACTCACTCACGTTGGTGCCTGGGTTACGTCCCCAGTCGTGCGGCATGAACACGGGTCAGGCTGCCACTCGTGTTGGCAGCCGGGCCAGGAAGGCATGCGGAGGACCCTGCTTGGTGAGCCGCCGGATCCAGCCACCCTTCACGGCAGGGACGTTGTGCAGAAGTGCACTTACAGTAAACAGTCGGGCAAAGGAAAAAAGAGAGCTTCCCCTCAGCGCTAACTCAATTTTTTTCTTTCTTGTCCCCCCTCTCTGCCCATGTTCTGGAAGCACAAGGGCCGGGCTGGCCGGGGACCTGGGCAGCCGGGAAGGCTCTTCACCCATGTAGCAAACGCACTGCCATGATTTGCACATCCCAGGCACCTCTGCTTCCCAAATCAAAAGGTAAGGTATATTTTCCTTTATTAGAAACAAACCCGAAGAATTAAAGCTCTTGGACCAAGAACATAGCATCCTTACACAGACCAATCCCTTACAGAGGGCAGGAGGAGCTGATGGTTTGGAAACGTGGTTTTTAATTTCACAGTGCTCATGGTGCAGCTGTGTTTCAAGGTCAAAACAGTCACACATTCTAGAGAATCACAAATAGTTCAACCAAAAAATGCTCAGTTCAAAACTCCTGTATTTTTCAAAGCTAAAGCGAACAATACTAGGAGACTCGTCCATCATAAGGCTAATAGGACCTGTGCAGATCTTAAAGAGAAAAAAAAAAAAGGTGATGCAATACAGTAGAAAATGAAAAAAGATAACATTTATATAACAGTAACAAGCAGAAAAGAGGAGAAAACTCCCCAGGCTCATTTTGCCTAGGGGAAAAAAGAGATGAAGTAGTAAAAAAAGCTAAAACAGTGGTTAAAGTTAAGGACCTATTTGAAAAAATTTTGTTATGTACAGGGTTGGAATTCAATCCAATGGAAGGGAAAACATTTTGTGAGCCAAATATGCCAGCCCTTGATGCCACAGCACTCTTATCAGACTGTACAACCACTCCCTGGGAAGATCTCAAGCAGACCTAAGTATCACTTCATATTTCCACATCTGCAAACATTTCTCTACCTGTAGGAGCAGGAACTTTCTCTCTTGGTAGGAAACTCCTTCCTCAGGGGAGCCTGCTCTCTCCCAAACAGTTTTGCCAGATCACAGTGGAATCTCTCTTGTAGCTCCAAACGGAAGAAATCCAGTTTATGAGATTATATTTATTTTTAAGTGCTTGACTGTCACTCCTAAGCCCTTCAGCCTTGTGTTGACCTTTAGGATTTCAAGATGAGATGCTACTCCTCTTGTATGGCTTAAACTGTTTTAGCTTTGGGATTGTGCCAGACAGACAACTGACTGCAACTATTATAAGAGTCATTTTCCAGCACATGGATTACTAGCATGTGGCCACTTAAGCTAATTTGATATGAGGTCGGAAGCCTTATAGGTCATGGTATCATGGTTCGTCACTCAGCTGCACGTCCTTTATGTCCAAAATCCTGTTTCATATGTTCAGTTGTGCTCTCTTCAACCATGTATGTACAGAAAGCAAAAGAATATGGTGCACAGATGATTACCAGAAAGCTTTGCTATGTTATAGGACTTTTTCATTTAGAGAGAAAAGGAGGGAGAAAGACTGGCAGAATTTTGGCACAAGACTTAGTTACTTTGTGATATAGTTCACGTTTACTTATGCCTGCTGTAGCCTTGAACTCCTCATTGCATATGAGGACAATCTCCTCATTGGTTGTGATCCTCCTTGCCGTTTATGTAAGAGGGAAAATAGTTAAATCAGTTGTTCACCATTAATATCTGTATTATTTCACGTCACATCTTTTAAACGAATCATGGAATCTGACTGCAGTTTGAGAGCTTTTCAAATCTAGGTATTATTTTCTCTTTCACAGCTGTCACTTTTCAAAGCTCCTTGGCAGCCCTCAGCCATACTACTTCAGTATTTCTTAATACAGGTCTCCACCCTTTCCCAGTGCTTGGCCATTTCATGCCAGTCAGCCTGTGCATCTGCTTCTCGCTAACTAACCTGCCACAGTCCCAATCATACAAGTTCTGAAAGAGGTTGTCTAAGTGTCTTTTAGAAAAAAGTTAAACTGGATATGACCAACAGCTTAACTACAGTTTTTTAAAAGTAGTGAAGCCAGAGCACAGGAGTTTCACGGAGTCTTAACAAACCCTGAGTGGAAGCCCAGGTTGCTGCCCCTCCCAAACCACTAAGCCAAGCCAATGGCCAACGAGTATCAAAGACAGCAGAAGCTGGAGCAGTCTCTCTCCTTTTCTCTCTTGTTCCTAGCTGAGGGGTCCCATCTCTTCCTTTGCCCTTACATTAGCACTTAGTGGAGCCAAATTCAACTTGTTAACCCAGCAGACAACCATCAGCAGCTTTTTTTGTGCAAACAGGCTGCACCTGGATATGAGTGATTCAACGAGCAACAGAGCAAGCCACAGCACAAGCAACTTGCAGACACAGCTAGTATGACAGGAGGAAAGACCAGACAGGGTAAGGGGGTCTTCCCTTTGTTATAAAGTTATATAATTGTATAGTTAAGTTGTTTCAAGCCTTGTCATGAAAGCAGAGACTTAAAAAGAGGGAGACAGCTACACAACTTGGCAAGAAGAGAGCTGGAGTGAGGTTACAGCTCACTGCAGCACCATCACATGATGTACTTTTCACACTAAAAAACTTCCATTCTCATGAACACCAAATCTGGTTAACCTCAGGTCATCGTTTGTGTACAAATTACACAGGAGCTGTAGTAAACAATGCAACAGACACTTCTCCTTACTTCAAGTGTGTGCATGCAAGCATTTAGCATCTCTGAGCATGAGAAGATAAGTAGATTTATATCCAAATGCTCCAGAGTTGATAATTAGTGCAGCCAGACATGGTATTCAGAGCACCATGGAAAGTCCTTGATTACAGAGTTCCCGGGCTTTTGTTGTATTTCCAATCCTTGTTGACCTGACCAACAAGCAAACCTCAAACATTTCAGGCTGTAGGTGAGAAATGTTTACACCCCACAAATCAGACTATACCTCAGACATGTTCAAAGATGTTCAGTGTAATTATAGTTGATCATCTCTTCTCCATTTTTATTTTGTAAATGAGGACTCCCCAGTAAGTTGCAGAATACTAAATAGAAATTCAGGCCGTGGAAAGTTTGACACAAATTGAAGACCTCTTTATTTTAAACTAATTCACGTCAAGTCTATCAACCAATTCATAATCTAGCAGATGCGAAGTGTCACTCATTTCTGTTGGGTTTAGCAATTTTTAAAATCGAACATATTATGTAATAGCAAAACACTTTTCAGATATCTCTTTTCAGATGCACTTGAGCTGAGTGTCAGCCACCCCGGTGTGGGGAACCTCTGCAGAGCCAATTCCAACAGTCAGTGCCCTCACTTTCCATTATTTTTTGCAGTTAGTTCTCACACTATAAGAGCTCTTGTTTACATACGTAAGTGGGGTAAAGCTTCCGAAGATGCTAATGGTGTTCAATCAGGTTCCAAATTTTGTGAAGCCTGTTAGACATTTCTCGCAACATCTACTTACTCCACTAATGGGTTAGCAGATGCCCACGCACCATTAAGTCTCAGCTACGACAACAGCAGCTATTTCATAAGTAAGCTTTAAAAAGGAAGATACCAAATACCACTTACGTTCATTTCAGAAAGTTTATTGCACCAAATGCCGCAAAGAAATAGACCAAAATGATAGCATACATAAACAACTATAAGAAAAAAATCCCATGTAGTTTGACATTGATATTCAGTCATTCCTAAAAAAGCCTATGCTCTCCAAACATGCAATAGGAACACACATTTTTTTTCTACTATGGAAAACCTGCTATGTGTATCAAATTAGCCTACTTGACCTCAAAAAAAAAATGTCTAGAGTATATTCAGCAGTTCAGACTTGATTTTGATTTGGGTCCTTTTAACTGAAGTAGAAGTTGCACTTGAGGGACAGGAGATCATTTTGTGTAAACAAGAGTTTGGTGTGTCTGAATACAGTTTTTGACTTTAGGAGTAAAGATGCATATAGTAGAGAGTGGGGAACATCAATCTATCACTCTGGAGGACACCATTAGAAATGTGAATTACAGAATCAGTGTCTATTCATTTCTCCTGGGCACAAGAAAGTTGTATACGCTAGTTCAGAGAGTACATACTTAAAATGTTTAGATCTTGGTAACGTTTGGGGTTAAAGAATTCATTTAGACCAAATACTATAATTTAGCAGTTCATTTCTCCCCTCTGTGTATGAAGGCTTAGTCTTGCCTGAAAAAAGCATACATTCTTTAAATTGCACTGTGTAAACTGCATTTATGTGGGATTTTGGAAAGACTGTGCACTCCCACTTAACCAAGAAAGTATGTATTAAAGTTTACAAAAAACTACATAATACTGATAAAACCAACTTTGGAATATTTGAAAATTAAGCTACATTATCAATTTTAAACACATCTGTACATTCATATCACTTTTCATCCTATTAAAATAAAACAGAAACATGCCCTAAAGATGTCTGACAACACCTCTGTAAATACTTAACTGCCCTGTCATGCCACACTAATTTACATAAACAACAAGATGCTACCAAAAACAAGTTAAAGACTTAGAGTCAAAAAAAAGCCCTAGAAGGTGGAATCCTGTCAAATGAGGTAGTATATTCGATGGAAGGGGAAAATATGTATTTAATCACTTTAGACTAAAGCCTTTTAAATGTAATAAACAGCTTTCATTTTGGATTTTCTTTCCCCCAAAACTAAAACTGTGAGAACAAGATAGTTCATCACGTATTTTCTAAAGAGCAGCAAAATGTTAAAGAAAGCAGCAAAAACTATAAAGTTTTAGCCTGGGCTGAAGAAAATCCAAGTGCTTTTGACCATCAGCTCACATGCCACCACCCCTAGGTTAATTTGATGTCTCACCAAAAGGCAGATTTTTAAGTTGGTCTGGTTTTGGGTTTGTTGTGGTTTTTGCTTTGTTTTTAAATAGTTGATGTAGTAAAATCAGGTGTTACTGATCATGGTATAAGTCTTGAAATCACTGAATGTTGGCTGACCTTTGACTTCCTTAGTACACTCTATGATAACAAAAGCACATAATTTCTATGTTAGCACAAATTTCTCTGAAGAATTGTCAGAGCCTGTTCAGATGAAAACCGAACTAATACTTTAATAAGAGAACTGGAATTGACTTTTAATGAACTCAGCTACTATTTAAGAGTGACATTAAATAGAGAAAGTACATGAGGATTTCTATATACACTCAGGGAAGCGGTTTCAGTCTTACACATGCGCACGCACACATTCTCCATCACAGGGGTAGGTTAGGAATATGTGACTCACTCCATGGTTCTTATTTTGTCTTAATCTTGCAGAATAGAGTGGTATCTGCTAACAGCTATATGCAGAGGTAAGTACTTTCCAGCAGACAGAAAGATTCACAGACCAAAGATATGAAAAGTTCACTTAACTACAAGCAGTAGGAGAAAACCTGAACCATAGAAAGATTTTAGCCTTTTTAGGCAGGATACTAGGGACAAGTATGAAAACGCAATAAAAGAAACATCTGGAATGTCAGGTCAGAAACCCAGCATATAAGGATCAGCTTTAGAAGCGCTGTATCAGAATATTAAGTATCCCTCCACTTGGAAACAACCTCTCTTCACAGTAGGTCAGTCTACCTATTCCCCTCAAAACCAACACAAGGTTAATCAAGACCCCTATCACATTTAAACAACTCACAATATGCACATTTCATTATTTCAAATCATTTAAAGTTTACTGTAGAAAAGTCCAAACATCAAGGTAGTAGGAAATAAAAACACTTTCAATAAAAGTGTGTCCCTTCAGTGTTAAAAATCTGTAATCACCAACGAGGAGAATTCACATCTGGAGACCAAGAGTTTCTTATTAGAATTCACTATTCCCAAGCAATTGTATTGCTAGCAATTTGCTTGCAAGCTGAAAATTTCAGACACCTCATTCATGTTGCCTCACAACAGAACAGTCCAACATGGAATTTTCCGTTTCTTTAAGAATGTTTGTTTTGATCCTTTGTTCTCTCCTCAGTCTGGTCCATAGTTTCATATCCAGCTTAACAGTGCTTTATGCAAAAAAAAGTAATTTTTTTTACATTCATGTTATCAACCGCATGAAAACAGTAATATACAAAATTTTATTTTGCTTTCTAGAAACACAGAAGGCCAGCATCAACTAGTGGAGAAGTAGTTTCTGGTCTCAGAGTAGTCAACCTATTATGGAAAGGCACCCGGATGATAGTTCAAGATTTCTGTAGAATCAAAAAGGGTAATCACAAACGTTCATACTCATATCAAATATTGGGGTTTGCCCCCTACATTTCACTTTACTTCAAACAATGCTCCTCTCTTATTCCTACTTAGAGTGACAACTAGTAGCTGGAAAAAAGTAATTCTTTTGACTACGATTCCATGGGGGGTTGTTTGTTGTCTTTTATTTCCCCAAATAAGATTGTCTGAAGATTGTCTGAAGATTGTCTTCAGTTTGTGCCAATTGCTTGGTGTGTGTGCGCTCAGACACGCACTAACAGCACTGGTATCATACAGAAGTTCGTCAAAGTCATACTCCTTGGAGACAGTAATACTTGATGATGCCAACACACAGGTTTAGTTCCCTGGACTACAGTCATACAGAAACTCAGAAGAGTTATTGAAGTTGCATCGGCAACAAATGTAAACTTGTAGCAGAAATTCCATAAGGCTTTCCCACAAAATCCCTATCAGAAGTCCATTCCATTCCGCTTCTAGCCACAGGCTCATCTGGATGCCTTCTCATTAAAACAGAAGCAGCCACACCTTTCTTAACCTCTTGTCCTTAAAGTGAAAGGTCACATCACCTCATGCACACTTCCATTCCTGCATAACATTTGGCTGCTGAATCCAGATTCCTTGTTCTGAGCCCATCACTTCTACTATAAAAAATCATGTGTATGCTCTGCAAGAAAATCGTGTTCCATCTAATACACTTGTGTACAGGAATGCTATATACATAGTTTACAGCTCCTCCTCCTCTCCAGCAAAGAAGCATCCACCACACCACACTCACAAGCGTAGTATTACAAAATCCATTCTAACCTACTTGTTCTTTTAACTGTAACTTCATGGTTTTGAGCAGCGTTTTGGACGGCAGCTCCCGGTCTGCCACATAGTGTTAACTTTCGTCCTTTGAATAAAAATAAAATGCAAGGATGCAGTCATTTTCTTGATTTAAGTCAGAAGTAAGATTGTAAGAAAAACCTGAATGCCTTTTATGTTATGTAAACTGAAGTCCTCCGATAAAACATGCCGTTGAAATCAGAATCAGAAGGTGGTAGAACATACAGTCATCACCTGCTTTCCTCAGTGTTACCCTTTACCAGTGTTTGGCACCTTCTTCATTCAACATTCCCTTTATTTTATTTTAAGGGAATGGCTATCCTGAGATTTTAATTTATAAGAGTATTTGAGCAACATACGGGGAATGAGTACTTGCTATAGCAGCCAACAAAGGCAAGTCATTGGATTCAATCCTAGAAATTAAAAAAAGAGAGACAGACTTTAAAATATACAGTCACCTTCACAAAAGAAGAGAAATACAAGAAGATATTTTTTCATCCACTTTAAAGAAACTGGAAGTGTTTTGCTATAACTGAGTTCATTGTTTATTATTTATTGTCATTACTCATAACATACTAGTAAAGGTAGGTAATAACATTTAAAACCAAGTATGCTACCATTTAAGTTAAAAGGTAGCAGTATTACATTTCGTGGTGTATATAATCTTTTGTGTTTTAAATAAAAGCTTTTACTTATTTGCTAAACCACAAGGCTTAGCTTGTAGCCTCAGCAGTCAGCAGGCACCAATAAGTCCAGGTTAAGAAAGTACTGAACATCAGCTCATGGAAGACTGTGCATTGCATGTTTTGAATATAACTCAGTTCATCATATAGTAGCACTTTCTTACCAAAAATGAACAAAAGCTGGAATAATTGATTATTACACAATGACAGTACCAGAAATGTCTCTCAAATGCAATGGTCAGTTTCCAACCATTTCCAAATGTAAAGCTGCTCAGAGGCCAGAACATATGTATATATTTATACATCTATACACACACTGAGAAAAGTGTTTACTTCAGGGTTTCACTATTTACAGCTACGTTTCTCTGTATGAAATCTTGAACAGTCTGGATAAACGTAAATTAAGTTCTACCTGCAGAGCTGAAAAACATCTTTGGAATGTGTATTCACTTCTTCCCCCTTTTCCCTGCTCTCAGCAGGTGCATCCCTAAAGGTTGTATGCCAATCAAGTACTATTATTAGAAGACAGCTGTCAAATAGGACACCTGTCTATTTTCTGACACCTGCTTTTTGAGAACCTCCCTTCCCTCAAGATAAAACTGCACTACCTAACCTTCCCAAAACTCCCAAGTATCTGTTGGGATGAAGCTTTCATTAAGGAGACTGAGACAGAAAGAGTGCGTATAAACACATGGATAACCTCCTAATGACAAAAATCTAAACTTTCTTTGTTCTGAAGATTCAAGAATAACAAATAATTTGTTCTTGCTGTAGAACTGTCTCCTCCTGATTTCCAGATGGCTCAGTAGAACCCATTTTTACACTTTATTAGGCACATGAAAGAGAAGAATATGAAGTAAGAAGCAAGTCCTTGCAGGAACAAGATGTCAACATTGAGCAACTGAAAAGGAAAACAACTGCCTCAAGTTTTGCCATTGGTTAAGACAGATATTTGCAATACTCACCCCAATACAATTCCTAGTTCTTTTACATGCACTCTTGTATGTCCTCGCAGATATTCTGAAAGCATTTTGCTTTTGAGATACATCTCTTGTAGTCTATCCTCAAGATGCATTATGCACTGTAAACACAGATCAAAAACCTCAGAATGGCTTTAGCAATCGCATGCATATTTTACAGAAATGTAGGCATACCATTTTAGCTTCTATCTCAGCTAGAACATCTTTCAAACTAAATCTCCACTCCAAAATCCAGAAGAGGCAATTGGTTTTGTTACACCTGTGTGAGCAACATGAAGAAGTCAGGCTACCCCCTCAAAGGAAAACTCCCTCATAGAACTGGGGCATTTCAGCTTTCTTGGGCAGCAAGTTTGTTGCACAAACTGCACATCCATTTTGCACTCAAGCCAGCCACAGTGTTTTGGCTGAATTAAATTGTTTTAACCAGGTTCAAGACAATTAAAACATATCACTAAGAATCAAACCAGAATACTTGGATTAAGTTGTCTTTGCTGTAAGTCAGAACTATTTTTTCTGAAAGACTCAGTTTAGACAACAGTTCCTAAAATTAGCACTTCAGCTCTAGGAAAAGACTCAAGAAGTAGAAGACACCATTATCTTATTTGTCATAAAATTACAGCTCTTTTGCTCTCTACTTTACTGTAGAAGCTAGGTTATGAATCCCTTTTGGGTATTTCCCCCCCCCCCAGTATCTCAAGGAGGCCTACAAGAAAGATGGGGAGAGGCTGTTCAGGAGGGCCTGTTGTGACAGGACAAGGGGTAATGGTTTTAAAATAGAGGGAGGTAGATTCAGGTTGGATATTAGGAAAAAATTTTTTACCATGAGAGTTGTAGAACACTGGAACAGGTTGCCCAGAGAGGTGGTGGATGCTCCATCCCTGGAGACGTTCAAGGCCAGGTTGGACGAGGCCCTGAGCAACCTGATCTAGTTGGAGATATCCCTGTTCCTTGCAGGGGGGTTGGACTGGATGACCTTTGAAGGTCCCTTCCAGCCCTATACATTCTATGATTCTATGATTTGTTTTTAGTAGTCCTAGGTACTCCTAGTTTAAAATTGCTTAAATATTTGATGCTGTTAGCCAAAAGGTAATAATTCAAGTTGAAATACCAATTTAATCATTCCCCTTTTCTTTCAGCAGTAGAATGCTAGAAATGCATATTATTTTTAAATACACTGATATGATGCAAGGTAATTTCTCATACACCTGCTGCAGGAGAGCAGATGAACCTTAGCTTCAGAGAGGGGAGTTTTTTTTGGTAAGATAAAGTCAGTAGGTAGGATGTCTTATCACGTATTTTGTCCTAGGACAAAAGGTACATTCAATCTGATATATTCCTCCTTTCCACAGGGATGATCACTTCAAAGAAGTTAAATTAGTTCAGCTCTCCAAACTCCAGGAGATGAAAGCAGGAAGCACATGCAGAACCTCGTATTATCAAACATATAATAATTGGGCAGGTGTAGACAGCCATTAGAAACAGTAGCAGCAAATGGCTTCAGGCCATCATCCAATGTACTTTTCAAGTTGAACAAAAACCGTAAGTATTAGAAATGAGATCCTGTGAAACCAGTTTTGCTAATCAAAACAAAATGAATTTAAAAATACGACTCATGCTTGTAGGTAGCCTACCATGTATTTTTCTGATGGTTTGGAGCAAGATGAAGATTTTTAATGATTCTCTAAGCTTATGTCAGGTCTTAGTCACGGCATCTTAAAAAAATGTGCTACAGAGTAGTAGAATAAGATCACTACGTCCGGTGGAGGAGAGGTAAAAGCTTTTTGAGAGTAGTTTGATCAATTTGCTTTAAGCAAGTTTTCACTCCAGTAATTTTAATCATAGCACTTGTGATTCTAGCCAAAAAGGAAATATTCTTATCTTTTCCTTTACAGGTAAGTAACCCTAATGCAAAAAAAACCTATGAGCACTGCCTCAGTAGTTCTGGGGAGCATGCAGCTGATTCACAAAGTAGCGGTTCAGTATATTTCAATTCCAGTACTCATGCTAAAGGATCACAAACTTTTTTTTTTTAACTTGTGAGGGAGCGAGCAAAAAGAATCCCACACTACTCTATTACTCTAAAATACAGATTCTTTACATAATATTATTTGCTCCTCCTGAATGCTAGCAAAGAATCAAAAGACATTTTTCCGCATAAGTTCGGTATATGTATTCATTTCGTTCAAAACATCCACATTAAACGAAGTAGAGAAGACTTTTTTTTTAATGTTAGCTTCCTCTGCAGCTTTTCTTATTGACTTAATGGAGAAAAAAAAGTCAAGTCACTTCTAAAAACAGAAAAGTGGCTTAAAATGAGTTTAAAAGCACAGGTAAAGCTTTTGACACATTCCTGATATGCAGCAGTTGCAATCATCACTTCCCTCTCACCCTGGCATACTGCAAAGCTCTCTGCAGTATGGTTACCAGCCTGAAGTGCCACAAAGATATCACCACTTGCCTTTCATCTGGTCTCAAGTTGGATTTTGTTTTTTGTTGTACCACAAAAAAAACCCCAAACTTATTCATCTGAATAGTAACTGCATGTAAAGAAAAGCACACTTCTAAAGGACATTCCAAACATATCGCATTATGCTCATCTCTGATCAATATTAGTACATGTTTTTGTCAAAATTTAAATCAATAGAACCACTACAATAAAAAAGTCACACTTCTCCCCCTAGAGTTTAGTGGCACACTTAACTTCCATGCCCCGATGGTTCTGTTTTAGCAACGAACTGTAAAATCCACCGACAGGATCAAAGTGTCTCTAACATGGATTATAGAAAATTTACAAACTACTAGCACTGTCACTTCACTGTTTCTTTTTGCAAGAAAAAGGAAATAAAAGCCTGAAAAACATTCCACCTCCAAATCTCTTCCACACCACACAATACATACAGAAATTGCATACACAGACTCCGAAGCAACATTGGAAAGAACACTTCAGCTGCAGAACCAACTATTCAGTTTAAAAATGCCAGAATTTAAAGTGCTACTGTGCAAGTGTTAGGATATAATTTTAAGCAAAGTTGCATATTTCTCCATGCCCAAAAGAATCCAGAGACAACATTGACAATGTACCCACATATTTTGCCTAGCACTTGACTTCAAGAACTTAATGTAATCAATACCAGTAATTTTATCCAAAACAGTGCCAACTAATACTATTACAGCTGTTAGTGTTTGGCTCTATCTTCCTCTTCCATCTGCTAGCACAGTCATTACACAGGCTTCCTACAAAGCTTCTCAAGGCTATCTGCTGAAGGACAATCAGATTCTGCTAATTGAAAAAGGGGTGACTACTGAAAAAACACTCCATCTCCCCTCACCTACCATCATGCGTTAAAAATTGTATTATAATTACCACTGTCAGACTTGTGGGTAATCCTGTTGTAATCAGCAAAACCAGCATTACTGATTTGCTCTGATGAATTCCACCACTAATGAGGACAGGAAAGGATGCTGTGGGATACAGAGTATACAATATGACAAAGTAACATCCCCTGCTGCAACCCACTCACTCCCAGGTGTTTTCAGTCTCCTCCCTGCAATCCTATGGAGCCATCCAAAAGGTTACCCAAGACAGCACTTGCTGGCAGGGTTGGCTAAAATATGCATAAAACAGAAGGGTCAACTAAACACACACAGGAATAATTATTTGGGGAGGAGAGAGAAGAGGCATCTACTGCATGAGGCTGGATAGAAAGCCCAAGAATAGAAAGTTGTACACTAGAAACAGGCTTGGGTAGATAGAAGCTTCAACAACAAAGAGTAGAGAAACATGGAAATTGTACAAACAAAAAAAATAAAAGCCAAATTTAAGAGTCTTAATCATAAACACATGAGGACCATGCTAAAATTAAACAACTTTCGGTTTGGGACATGTATTTTGGAGTAGCCAACTTTAATCTGATCTGTTAGGTGTAAGTTACAGATAAAACAATATCTGTTACTGGACTGTAGCATGCATTCTTTTAAAGATGTTGTACCAACTCTGCATTATTTCAGGCATTAGTTCATTGATATAGCAACACGGTGTATAAAACTCCACATTTGCTCTCTAAGCTAAGCAATTTTCATTAGCTTCAGCCTTCAGAAAAGAAATACTTACAAAGTCAGCTGGGACGTTGAGTTTGTAAAGCTGCAAAATAGACTGCAATAAACTGGATACTTGGCTCGAAACCAAAACGTCCTTGCCTAACTTCATATTGTCCATCATCTTTCTCTGGCTTGTAGCTACTTGTACGTTCCATTTATCTGTGTCGGCAATAATGCAAACAGCTTCTGCTATGGGCTCATCTAGCACTGGATGCTGCAACAGACAAAATACAAACATCATGTGACACTTTCATACACATTTCCACAACATAGTTTGAAGTTCCACTTTTATTCACACTGAGGCAGGGAATAGGAAAGTGACCCAATGAATGTTTCTGTCCAATAAGAAATCAAAGGCATCTCAAAAAATGACAAGGAATATCAACTTCAGTGACAGAGTTTACATTCAGCAACATCGGGCCAGTGGAGTCCTGTTAAACTGTTAAACAAAATTAAACGTCATGAACAAATTAAGTAGTGCTTCAAAATTGCTACTCCAATATTTTTTCCTTCAAGTATTCCACCTTCCCAGAAAAGTCAAGCTTCTCTAAAATGAAAAGAGTAATAACTATACTGATCCAGTGACGGTGAAAGTATATTTAGTGTTTCAGAGACACATGATGGATTTCGCTATGCACAATCAAGGCCGGGTACGTGTGAAGAGACAGCATCGTATCAGACCGATCTGATGTCGTTTAAAGAAGTTATACACACACACATCACTGTTTCAGACAGTACATGAACTCATTCCAGCACGATGATTCTTAATTGCTATAGAGAGAAGCTGTTGCCAATTAACAGATAAACATTTAATATTGCATACTAAGGTCACACAGTTACTCTAGTGAAAGATTAGTTATAAATCAATCATATAATTTCGGAGTACCTAAAGTAGATTAAGAACATGGCAAAGTTCTTACCTATAGGCAATTACTTTCTGTAGTCAGCCACTTCTGCAACATTCTAGTATAATACAGACCTCCACGAGACTTCATCTCCCTTGCAACACATGCCACTAAGCAGCAAAATAAGATGGTTCAACTTGCGTATCATTTTTATGACACACAGATAATTCTGTCTGCTATTGTGACTGAGAAGAGAGGCAGTTTGAGGTTTTTATCTTGTTTGTAACTTGAAGTTGCAAACAATTCTCCTTGTGTTTATCTTTGAAGAGAAGCCTTAAGAGAGTATAAAGGAAAGCACCTGTGATTCTCACGTGAACGGGCTTTGCGCACAATGAATTAAAGGCTTACATCTTCCAAGAAGGAAGACATGTCAGGTGTGGCTGTTAAGAACAGGGAAGTAGAAAGAAACCTGTGCAAAAGACCTGTTTCTGTAGATCTCTGTAACATCACAACTCCTACTATGACTCAGAACAGTACTTCAACTCACATGCATTGCGTGAAGTAGGTCTGCTAGTAGACACTGCTTGAGTTTTTCATCATTATTTATTCCATGCAGCACTAGATCAGGTATATATGTGTGACAGTAACCACCTAGAAGTGATCTTCCAAAATTTTTCACGCATTGACTGCTGATTGTATTTGACCTGAAATACAGAAATACATGCGGGTAAGATTCTTGCTTGACAAACTGCATTCAGATTTTAGGTGAACGCGAAGTTTGGTTTATCACCCCTGCTTCTACTGTAAATATTTAACAACAATCATATTCAAAACATAGTAAACCAATTACTGGTGCTTTTTGAAATAAGGATTTTAAAAGCTGAATTTTAATAATATATTGATTCCCTCAAATTTATGAAAAGGCAAATCCACATGTATTAGACTTTGCAGTATGTATGAGCTCTCTGTTCTGCAGCAAGCAGATTTGCTAAACTTGAGTTTTCTCTAACTCAGCCCAAGAAGCACACTCTTTTTTAAAAAGCTACCTACCTTAAGCATCAGCACACTCCATGTGCACCTGCAAAGCTCAAAAGTTTTCCAACAGGGTGCCCTCATTTATTTCAAATCTGTCTTTGATTTGTCAAATATGTGAAATCTAAACGGTCATCAGTTTAAGCAAAACTGAAGTTGTGCTTGTCCACAGATGTTCTGTTTACATGAAATCTTTCAGGCAGTTTATATAAAAAAAGTTTGATCACTTTTTATTAGACATTTGAAGAACATGTTTGTCAAAAAACTTCACTACCTAAACCTGCTCTGTTTTGGTTTTCTTTCTGCCAAGTTGCTTACAGGAATCTCAACCACATCAGTGTCTGTTACGGATTTGCTTGCAGGGAACTTAGTCAAGATCCCAGAGGATTTCAGACTTGAGACCCTGCAAATCTCTAAAGTAACAACAGCTTTAGACTTCATTTAGTTTTAAATTAAACTTCTTTACCTTGGTAAAGGAAGTTCCACTTCTGCAAACTCTTCAAGTCTTTTGCTGACATTATCATGATGCACTTCGTCCGGGATACAACAATCACCTTCTTCATCACTGGCTCCAAGAGCACTGTCTGAACTCTCGTTCCTTGGAATGTCCCCTTCAACTCTGAAGGGGATTTTCCTTCCGGCATCCCCATAGGGGACATTTTTAGCACCTACTTTAGGAGAATCTTGTTTGACAGCAGAACCTACTTCTACACAGACAGGGGAATAGCTCTCCAGATTGCCAGAGCATAAAGTTCGAGTTTCTTTCAGGCTTGGCAATTTTAGAGTTTCTATGTCATCTGTGGGCAAAAGCACTTCACTAGATATTGTGTTCACTAGTTTCATTTCTGTTCCTTTGCTTTCCATATGTTCGTTAAGTATATTCTCCGTCCCCTCACAAAGTGGGATTTGTGCGCAACAAATATTATGTTTACTGAAGGGTATAAAGGCAGCTTCACAACTTTCTTTTTGATTCTGGGAAGCATCCACAGTCAGATTTGTGGAACTTGAGGCACAATGTATCACCTCTGGATTTTTTCGGAATGCCTTCAGATTTTCTTCCATTTCTCTCCTATGAGTTTCTAAGTCTGACTCTGGTGACGCAGAACTTCCAATCTGAAAGGTGACCTTTTCTAAGTGTGAACTCCTGTGGCCAGACCTTTCAGGACAAGGTAAGGCAGATGACTTACTAGACAACTGCTTTTCTACTTTTCTCTCATTCTGGTGCTTGCTCTTCTTGATATCCATTAAATCCTCTGATTTAGATGGCTCTTCAAAGTGGTAGGATGCAATTCCTGTATCAGTGACAGTTCTTTTCCTACCGTCAGCTGCTCCTTTATGGAAGCTGATAGTTAGACAGTCAAGAGATGCTTCAGAGTTCTGACTGGCCTTTCCTGTTGCTTCTCTCTTTTCTTTTGAAGAGGCTGGGACAGCATGAGTGCTTTCCGGGTCATGTACCCACTCTGCAACACTATTGTTCTTACTTCCATCAGTCTTTGGAGGTAGGATTGGAGGCACAAGAGCAGGTTCATTTTTAACAGTGACAACCACATAATCTGACTCCTCTACCTCTCCCTTTTCTAGCGCAGTTGTGATATTGCTTCCATTTAGTACTTGCTCTCCTTCCCCAGCCTTCTCACTCCATGTCAACTGATTTTCCTGCAGCTCAGAGCACCGAATGAAGTAAGTTAGAACATAGAGCAAGCGCTGCACCAACTCCTTACGTTTTCCAACAATAACAGTTCGAGTCAATCTAACTGGAGAGCCTATGGCACCGTAGAGATCACCTACATAGGACAACAAAAATTTCACATGCTTATGTTTGGTTGTAATATAAGCCATACCACTTAAATTCAACACATTTTTGAAACAGCATTTACTATGGACACAAATCAGACAGTTAATTTCTTTCACAGTAAGTTCATAAAACAAAGAATAATAAAAGAAGTCCCTAAGCACTTCTTATACCTGGCTTGTGTCCAGAAGGGTTTTGGGGTTTTTTTTGTGAGGTATTAGCTGCTATTACTCATTTTCTTTCTGTTCAAAGCCACAGGTTTTTGTTTACATGATGCTTACAAGATGTTATCATTTGGAAAATAACACAACAGGGAGTGAAGAATATAGATCTAGCTTAACTCTGAAGCCAGCTATACTATTTCCTATTTTTCTACTCATTTTCTTTCACAAAATTATTCTGGTTTATTGCTGTCACTCTTTCTATTAAACATAGTAATTTTCATACAGATAAAATCTAAATTATATTTTTCAGGACTAATATAAAAAAAGCAAAAAAAATTCGATATGAGCTTAATACATAAGGTTCTGAAAAAAGAGGCATGTAACTACCTTATTGGGCAAGGCACATGTACTTCTATGTACTTGGAGTTAGTCTCATTAACATGAGCATTTATCTTTTGCAGGGGGTGACAGAGAACTAGAAAATCTATTCACTACTTAAAATACAACTGTAATACAAAAGGTGGGTACTACAACAAAATCTGATTCTCCAAGAACTGCTTATTTGCTAGCTCATTTATCCTGAAGAACTGCTTTTTTAACACAACCAAGGTCATACATATACTACTTTCAACATATTTGTTTGGAGCGTGGTAACTATCTTCCAGCTGCCTATAATTCTCTATTAGCTGAAGGGCTTCAACTCCAAAGTTCTGGGAGAAGTAAACATAGATAGCCAATAAGGGAACGTTCAGACAAAGATGAGTTAACTCAAGAAATGTCTAGTACCAGGTTAACACAGCTGACTTCACTTGACACCCAGAGAACACCCACTAAATGTCTTTCCCTATCCAAACTGTAGCTGATCTCACCAGTACATGAGAGAACCACCAAAAGCTCAATTTTCTTCAGCCACTCTAAGTGTTCACTGTGAAAGCAGGCTTCTCTGGCTTGAGGCTTTATCAGCTAGCTGCTAATATACCAGATTGTTTTAGGTGCTAAGTCCTTGCTCGGGACTGCGCAAATGTTCTGGACCAAGTTTGCCACCAGGATTTTGTATTAGACCTCAAGAAGCAACACTAAATGAAAGTTATAATCAGAGCTTTGGGAAGGTTTCTACCAAGGGCAAGGAGACCTCTGGTTTCAACATGAGGAAACTAAATCAGTCAGAAAGACCCCCTGAAAACCAACACGTTTATGCCCAGTGACTCATACAGAACATAAAAGGAGTAAGGCTCCTGACTCCATTCCTGCAAAATCAGGATCAATGAGACACTAATTCCACTGCTCTTGCTTAACTGTCTCCTGTGCCAAGATCTGCCATTTCCTGTGATGCCAGTGCTGCACTGGAGAGGTTGCTATGTGGTGGCATCAGTGGGCTGTCTTCCCCCCACTTAAGGGCACTTTTGCAACTAGCCTTATAGCCTAACACACCAGCAAATTCATTCCTCAGTAATTGAAAGTGGACTTCAGACTACTCAGGTGGAATCAACCTCAAGGCCTGGTGAGCCACAAGGACTAGCTAGCATTTTGAAAAGGAAATAGGAAGATATCTTTTTACTTTCAAGTTGAGCACAGTTGCTACAGAAATTAGATTCAGGCTTCATGTTCATTTGGACAATTGACTTATATATGAAACCATTATTAATAAGACAGCACAAAAAAGTCAAAATTGTGGTCTTCAAAACATATTAATGCCTAATGTTAAGACCAATAGATTGAAGTTGATGTTTAACAGACAGTATTACATCTTCTCAATAGTGGTACTTACAGTTGTATTAGTACGTAATTGTAATTGATATGAGATATGTAATATGTAATGAGAACATAGGTCTGAAGGTAGAAACACAGGTATGTCAAAATCCTTTCCTTAATAAGAAGTAATTTCTATTTGAAAGCACTAAGCCACATGATTTTATTTTTTTTTATTTTTCTCCTCTCTTTCCAAAGAAGGAGACCACCAGAGGGCAACATCTTCCTTTCATTATCAGTTACTGCAATCACCTGACAACAGCTTTTGGGCTTTTCAAGAAAAAAAACAAACCAGAAAGCATTTTATTTCAGCCACTCAGAACTTGGCTAGGCCAATGCTGGTAGCAACATACAGCCTAGGAAGGTGGGAAGAGAAACAGATTCTTGACCAGTCACCAGTGGTGGCTCCTGGGAGTGACCACAAGAGGTACTGCTGATCTTACACCTCCAGTCCTGCTGGTTTTCATAAACCCAGACCTGGCTCTGTCCTCAACACCCTGAGCAAGCTTCTGTTTTCCACTCCAAGTGTAATCCATTACTCTCCTACATAATCTTTTAAAGACATCCTAAACCAGGAAACACCTCTACTGAACTACACGGCCAAGGTAGCAATTCTGGTTTCATAAAGATTGCTAAGAACAAACGTAACTGACAAAATTAGCAAGAAACATGACCAGTAGCACAGTGTAAGGGTCACACTATTGCTTTAGTGTGTATGTGTGTTATTTTGGCAATGTAGTTTATCAGTTAAAGTTAAGGCTGATCTGATATCAGACTCACAGCGATGCCAAGAAGAGGAGGAATTTTCAAAGATTTACCACTGGCAGCATTACTTTCTCAACTCTTGCTCACCCACTCATTTGATAGCAGTTTTTAATCCTCTGTATCAAGATAATTTATGAGCTATAAAATATTTGTCAGAGAACAGCCTGAAGCGCAGGGCATAGAAAGAAAATCTTGACCCAAGCCCACTCACATAACTACGAGTGAATGGAAGTACTGCCAATTGCCAGACTGCTACTCTGTGGTGTTGGTGTCTATCCTGCCTCTGTGAGAAAAAGATAAGAGGAGGCAGCCAGGGTAGCTTCAACTACAAAGGGCCTCCAAGGCCCAGAGAACTCCCCTCCATGCAGTCTGTTCCCTCTTGTTCTTCCCAAACCACTCAAGATCATTCACAGCACTTGCACCCTCTTAATACTTGCGTACCAAGTTACTTAACCAGGCAGTGTAACAGAGTATGACAACAAAGGACCAAGGCAAAAAGCGGAGCACTCAGGCTATGCAAACAGGTCTCCAAATGCTCGGTTTAACCAGGTGAAAGACTTCTGTTGGTAGCTCTGCCCAGCTGACAGCAAGGCAAATCAGGAAATGTGATCTGGACCACAAGTAGCTCTTCGATTAGAGGAGTGGATACAGGAAGGTGCTAGTTATAGAGAAGCCTCGAGCTTTCCATTTCCTACTGACCAAGCTGTGCCCAGAGAGGGTTATACGGATGGGATTTTGCCAGCATGTTCACCGACTGTGATGTGCGCTTCTCAGAGAAGGCCTTTATGGGAGGATGGTCAACCGGCATTACTGTTGGGACCCAAGCCAGATGATATGTCAGCACCGCAGTTAACAAAGCAGCAAAGAACCTAGGAAAAAGAACATGACCAAAAGTAACACCAGCAAAAGAATATCCCATTAAGTGCTTTAACATATCCACATGCACTGGGAAGCACACAAGGTTTGCTTTTTTTTTTAAAAAAAAAAAAGGAGGTAGGGGAAGCTTACTGATTTTTGTTGATCTGTTCTATCAGAAACGTGAATTCTTTAAGAAAACGCTGGCATAGCTGATTCTTTTCCAGGGTGCAGGACATCATATTAAGCCACACGGGCTCTGCAATCCTTGGAACAGAATATAGGTTCCAGATGGTAACTCTGCTCAAAGAAAATTCCCCAAAATTAAGTGTTAACATGCACATTTCAATCTTGCAAATACAAGTAGCCCCTTTCCTCTTCTAATGTCCATTGATTTTTTTTTTTCTTCTTCTAAAATCTAGGAGACTAAACAAACTGGAAAGAGTTTTCCAGACACACTAATTACTAGTGTCCCAGAACACTAGTCTGTTTAATTCAGTGTACCAGTAATTTAGTGTCTCCATATGAATTACATATTTGTCTTCCCTTTCTTGCATTCCTCTGTGTATTGTGTTCAGCGAAATGATTCAGAAATCATTTTGAGGGGGTACAGAACCCACTCTATTTATTGCAGTGATTCGATTCCACATTTCAGACATTACAGAAACTCCATCCCACCAAAACCTTGTCTCTCTCTCCTGGGCTGCCTTTTTTGGCCTCTGGCCATTCCTTCCTCTCTTAGGTACCAAGATGAGAGCCTTTGACAGCAATTTTCTTGTCAGTTACACTGTTCAGCATCATGGCTAGAAGTAGACAACTCATCAGCCTGAATACAACAATCAATCCACTCATCTGCACAGGCATCAGCAGAAGCCAACTCTGGATGAGATCTTAGAGACTTTAACTGATGGTCCCAGGTACAGGTAAGTGCAACAGAACTACTTTTATTCTCATTCTGATAATGGCTGATATTGGTTTACCCAATATCCAACACAGAAAATTCATTCAGACTAACTTCAGGACTGGCTAAATTACCCTGCATTCAGTTGCTTATAACTGGAAGTGACAAATTTCTTTAGAGGGGCACGAGAAGAGCTCTCCTTGTAATTCAGAATTCCATCAACTCACCTGAATTCTCCCAGGGCATCCATGACACGGCTGATATAAACCTGCACTCTTTGGCTGGATTCTGCTATTTTTCTACATGAGATCATGGCCTTGATTAAGAGTTAAAGACACAAAACAGCTTCTTAAAGGATTCACATTCTTCATCTTTTTAAGCTTCATTAACATGTCAAAATAATTAAGATCTAGCCCCAGTGCTATACAGCCACTCAGGACAGCAAGAGCTGCCAACCTCCCTCCACCTCATGAGAGACTAATCCCTAAGATGGGACATGGGGAAAGATGAAAACATTTTTGAGAGACGAAGAGAGCAACAAACATTTTGTGTGTCTCTTTTAGTGACTTCACGAAAGGATAGAATACCATCATTTCCACAGCCTCCAAGGAATCAAGAAAACCTCAGTGAAACATGGTGAGAAGGAAATAAAAAGGAAAAACCACCCATAGCATAAAACTCTCCATTCTCATTCTGACTAGAAAAAAAACCACACCTCTTCTCCAGCAAATGCTGAATTCCTACACTGGGCTCAGGCTCAAGACTACATGTGCAAGGAGGGAGGGAAGCTTGAAACCACGCATTTTCTCCCACTCTTCATCTATCAGATTCTAGAATACTTCATTCTGTTTGACACTTATTTTTCCACATTTAAGCCGAACTAGTATTCTGTACCTTTTCTATTGCATATTTCAGCTTGTTCATGTGAGATTCAAAAAGAGGAAAGTGAGAGAAAAAGAAGTCCTGGAAGTTTCTCTGTGCTTCTTCTTTTTCAGGCAGAGAAAAGATTATGCTGATCGCAATTTTTTTCCTCCGAACCATTGCAGGATTGGAGCTGCAGCTTTCATCAGCCATACTAAACATTTCTTCAGTGGACCTGTAAGACAGATTTGTTAGGACAGTTACTTATCTACTGAGAGATAATTTTCTATCCATATCTTTATATATAGTAGAAGGCAATTCATTCCTAGGTCTCCTTTGACTGACTACATAAGATTTTGCTGTCACCTGCATCCGAACAGAGGATGCCCAACATTTTAATGGGTAAGACGTATGCTTGCTCAGACAGGAGGAAGGCAACCCCCAAAGAAGCCAGCTCCTGCAGTGGTATGAACACTTTCCTCTGAAACTGAGCTACTACAAAACCCCTCCTTCTGGATTTATCTTCATGGGAAATAAAGAAAAGGAAAGAAAATGGAGACACAATACACAAAATCATTGGTAAAAAAGGTTAAAGGTAATTTCAGAGTTGTCAACTGCATTCAGTGCACAAGCTGCTGCCTAGGTGCTCAGCAGTGTGTCCATGATACACTTGAATCTGTACTGCTGCTCATGAGGAGAGTTGGGAAACATACTACCTATACTGCTCTAGCATCTTAAGATGGATGTTTTAAGGCACTTAACCATGAAAGACAAAACTTTCCATTTTAACTGGAGACAAAATGTCACCACTTAGTAATTACTCTGAAAACACAAACTTAACGCCTACAAACACATATGTGCCTAGCTCAAAGTTGCATATACTTCAGTTTAAAATGCTTTGTCTTCTGCTGAAAAAAACAAACAACCCAACAAACCAAACAGTGGCTATTTTACTACCATTATTATTTGCAAGTTCTAGTTATTCACTTGATAGTTTTGCCACATTTCTTTCAACAGTTATGCCACCTTTCAGAGTTACACAGGAGTTGATACTGGGATCAATATTGCTCAGTATCTTCATTATCAGCCTCACCTGTGGATCAAAATACACTTTCAGTGAGTTTGCAGATGATGTCAAATGAGGGGAAAATAGTCAATACACTGGAGGACACTGTCCAGAGAGGCTGTGGAATCCCCATCCTTGGAGATTTTCAAGACTCAATTAGACAAGTTCCACACAACTTGATCTAAATTCCAAGCTAGTCCTTTGCACAGGCAACTGATTTGGATGATATTCACAAGTGTCAGTCCAGCATAAGTTTTTCTGTGATTATATAAAAGGGTGGCAATCCCCTCATCCTGCTCCTCCATGCAATACTTGCACTTCAGTCCTAGATACTGATGTTGCTCTATTTACAGAACTATTATTTTTTTCTTGCTTAAAGTTTCTTGATCAATTTCACTGAAAAAACATATTTAAAAAGTATATGCATCACTGAGTAAAACAGTATGGTCAAAATGTCTTTTGGAAGGAACTTTAATTGAATAATGGCTTTTAATCCACTGAGAAATTATAGGGGGAGAACGGTAAGAACAGAAAAGAACACCATTAGAACACAAATGGAGACCTTCAGAGCATCAGCTCATATGGAAATAGCTTGGGTTTGGAGTTTCTTTGTAAGTAAATACTGCAATATCAGTGAGTGGTAATTAAAAGCTTGAAGGCTTTTCATATCAGAATTACCTTGAAATAGAGCCTGTGGCATTTACAGACCACTAAGAAGCAATTAACAAGAGGAAACTCTGAATGCTAAGCACTCATTCTAAGTTCATTCTAAAAATAAGTGGTTTACAGTTTAATTGGTTTGACAAAGTTAAATATACAAAAGTTTCTCATCATAGAGGTATGAGTCCAGGAATACAGGAAAACACAGACACAATAAAACCCCAGGAAAAAAACAGCTTGTGGGAAACAAGAGTTCAAGACAAAAACATAACCTCATTTGAACTTCAGGAACTTGCATGCAGAGACTGAAATTCTCAAGGAAGTTGGGAAAGGATGGTCAGTCAGCATCCAAGAAACATCACAAACTTTTGTACTGCTTCCCAGGAACAGAAATTGAAGAATTTAGGTCTGTGAGAGAAGCCTTTTCAACAAAGCCGCTAATCTAGCTTGCCTGCCAATTGATCACATGGAGTTCCAGTTAGACATCTCATTTTCTTTGAGCTATTGGCCTAAAACATCAGTCACAGAGACTGTAGAATCTTGGCTGTACAAACTGAAGTGCAAACTCTGCTGTCACTGAAGTATTCAGCCAGAAGCCTACTGTTTCTCTAGCAAGTAATCAGAAAACAATTATCTGAAGAGGCTTTTCAACTTAGAAAGAACCCCAAATCAAGAGTAGTTCTAGACAGTGGAAATAATAATGTCTTGTTTCCAATATCTTTCCCCAGTATAGATTCTCCAATGTGGAAGAAACACAACCTGCTCCCTACAGTGAACAAGCACTCCAAAAAGGCTACTTTCCTCTAAACAATTTGTTACTTTCGCAACACTTTGAGGAAACTTCCATTTGTGAAACTTTGGCTACTTCTTAAATTGGGCTGAAGTTACCTTATTTACCTTAAATGTTTTGCATGCACTGCTCTCAGACTTATTTCTTTAGGAAACTAGGCTAAAATATACTTCAGTTTACTGAAAGCAACATGTTTACTAGCTTATTCTCAACTGCAAGCAGTATTTAGAAGGCATGACTGCTACATTAGCGCCAATGCACAATTCTTCACATTAAAAATGATTCGGTAAGAACACCCAGGAAAAAGCTTCAAGTGTTGACACTAGGGGAAGAATTCTTTTCAAAAAGGTTTTGGTTTAGTTTTTTTTACTGACCACATTTAAACAGCAGTTTTTAAGCTTCTCAACTGAACACAGTGAAGAGGGAGAGAGGCTAAGCAGTAGGAATTTCTTGTAGCTCTCCACCAATTCCATGCTGTCTCTGGGTGCAGGTGGATGAGTGCATATGAGCAGATAATCAAGAACCATTTGGTATTTTGCAACTGACAAGGTAAGAATTTTCTTATTAGGTACGAAAGGTCTGCTGCATTCCACATTTTGTTATGCCACTGAGCTACAAAAGCTAATAAAATTCCAAAACAGAAGCCAAGCTTTTTGATCATAGCTCTTTTTTTTCTTCCTGTTTTGGCAGAAGTCACACCAGGAACATCCTGTACCAGCCAAGAGAGTCATCACGGGCTATTACTCCAAAATTTCAGTAACTGCTCACTAGTCAGACCTCATCATAATATAATCTAATTGTGGCAGCAGTGCTGTTACAGTCCCTTTCATCTCAAAAGGATGCTCTGCTCCTTCAGAAACAGTTTAATTTGCTTTACAGAATGCGGCTTCAGACACAGCTCGTATGTTCAACAAAAATAAGTATATTTCAAGTTGAGCCTTGCAGTTCATATTCAGCCAAAATTTGATCTTTCCTCATATTGGCAACCTTACATAACATGCACAGAAGTTAGACTGAATTGAGAGAATTTAATAACAAGATTTGTCCTTTTAAGGAAAAGAGCCTTAAACTCTGCTTAGCTTAAATTACTGCCAAACAGCTGTTGAAAGAAGAAAGGTATTGCACTCACCACCTTGGAATAATTCCATTCTCTAAACTGGTTGTCTGACTTCGGAGCCAGCGACGTTGATAGCTGCTAGAAGATGATGATGAAGAGCTTGGAGATGGAAAAGGAGTGACCAGAAGACTGCTCAGAGATGCTACGAAGAAAGCAAGAAATCCCACATATACTGAATTACGAAGAGTGCTGGTTAAATATTTTTCTTCATACTCTCACTGGGAACAAATTCCCACAAACATTGCTCTTGCTTGCTGATCTTTCCCACATAACTCACTTGCGACAAGAGAGAAAATTATTTTAAATAAATCTTGCTGCCTGACGTTCTTTTCTTACAAAGTCAGAGATCTTCTCTACTAGCACATACTAAAAGTCTTCATATTACCATTAAAAGTACTCTGTCCTAAGATGTTGCCCTACCATTACAATAGACAGATCTCCTGACCTCCTTTTCCTATTCAGTGCAAAAACATCTTCTCTTTCCTTACTTTAGTAAAGGCTCCAGCCAGTTCTTTCTGAAAATTATAAACTGTTTAAGAACCCAGAAAGTGATGGCTGTAAACAGAGAACATCATTAAAAATATTCTTGCATTAAGGCTTGGGGCAAAAGCAGAAGGAAAACCATTTAGCGGATGAAAAAAAATTTTGGATTTACAGGTCATAAGGTGCCTATATTTCAGGTGATCACTGTACCAAAGAATTGTAACACAATTACAAAAGCAGGCAAACAAGACAGACAGCAGATACCTGACCGAGCAATGCCACTGTCTCTGTCCTCATTTTGTCCTCTGCTTGGCATATCAACAGGCGTGCTGTGTGCTAAAACAAACAGATCAGATCAATAGAAAATGTTACTGTTACATAACTTATCATACTATTTGCCAGCATTTAAAAAAATGTTTAAGTATAAAGGTCATAAAACAGCAAAGTTACATCCTGTACTGTTACTCCAAACAAGCAGTATGGTGTGAGCAGAAGTGGCAGCAAACAGTATTCCCATACTGAGTATCAAGTTACTAGAGGAAGTTGATTATTTGCCCCAATCTAAAACATCTTTGAGAAGCTTAGGAATGTGAATGCAGTCTACATTATCAGAAATTATCAGAAATCAGATATGCTTTGAAAATGAGGGCTGGTGGTACCCCCATCTGTCACTCTGATGTTTTTTGTGTGTGCAAGATCGTCATTTTACACAGGTTAACATCATAATGAAATAGTCAAACATGAGGTCCATTAAGCTTCTAATTCACTCTCCAAGCAGAGATTTACTATCCATAAAATTTCACAGTAAGAAACATTCAGCCTGTGTTGTATTACATTGAAGTGTTAGTAGTGCAGAGTCACTCAAATCGTAGAGCATGCAAGATTCGCAAAAGGCTGTGAAGAAACTGCATTGGTATTCCAGTTCACATTTTTGCAATTAACAGAACTAATTAGGCCTGAGATCTACCCACCTGCATGGGTCATCAGTATGCCTGTAAAAGGAGACTTTATGTAGTTTAAAGTTTTGAAAATTCAAGAAATTGATATTGTTAAAGAAGAAACCTTAAAGCCTCCCAGACTTAGCTCAAGAATTAATTTTCAATGTCTGCCATCAAATCAAAAAAAAAGTAGCAAAAGGTAAGAGAAGAAAAAGCTGTACACCAGCAAGACACCTGCACACTAGCAAGAAACCAGATATAAGCCAGGAAACATAAGTTCTCTACGAAACATAAGGGCTTATTTATTATTAAAAACATTGCATAAAAATATCTTCAAAATTAAACATGGGAATTAGAAAAGAATTATGAACAAAAAGCAATTAATTTAGCTATTTTTTTAGAAGAAAGATTTTTAATTATAAGCCAGATACATCTGTTGGCACTATTTCAGCCCTTTCTGTTTCTGGAGAATAATTATGTATGTCCTGCAAGGATTCAGAAGGAACTGGATTTGTGTGTGCATATGGATGGGTCACACTGTGGCTGGCATTCCACACAAACCTGCAAAGAAAGAAGCACTGCGGATGAGCCGGAGGGGACCTCCTTCAGACACACCCTGCAGCAGTTTGCTGCTACACAGCTGTAACACACCTAGGAAACAAAAGCAATGTAGAGAAAATGCAACGCAAGAAAGTTAAAAAAAAAGGTGATGCACAGGGAAAAAACAAACTGAATGAACAGATGGCCTCATGTTGTTAGAAAGACATAGAACCTGGAAATATTTACCTAAATTACTTCCACTGCGACAGGTTCCCAAACCATTCTGATTTGAGCTCAGCTTTCCCAGGCTGGGATCTTGGTTGATGTATTCAAAGCTATCTTGTAAGCTAAAAAGGGGGGAAAAAGGCAGTGTTCCTTAAGAATATCATCAATAGACATCAATATTAGCTTGAGAATTAGGCTCATTTTATGGACAAAAGACAGCTGAAGATTAACTTCGCAATCAAACTCAAAGACCAGTAGGTTTTCTGAAACTAGGAAAGCTGGAATTTATTTTCTATATAAGCTCCCTCTTTGAATTAAAATGTTAAGTTTTTGTATGTCACATTTGGGATTCACTTCATTTATTCACATTTACCCACTTTTGGGACAAGGAAAAAGGGAACAGACGAAACAGTATCTTCTGCCACCCAACCTCTGAAATTAATTGCATGCTTTGGACAAACTAAGCAGCAGAAACTTGGAGATTTTATTTTTTAAGCTTTGGTGTCCTGGCTGTCATCTATCAAGAGAATCCTTCTCCACAGCTGCCATTTCTGATTTTCTACTAGACTTCTCCACTTCGGCTAGGTCAAACTTAGAAGCAGTGACAGAAGGACTACAAAAGGAGAAAGACGACAAGACAACTGCATTGGATAGAGAATAAAAAAAAAAATATTCTTACTTATTGTTGCTTCCACTGAAGCTTCCTACCCTGGCTGAGAAGACTTTACTTATCATCAGCTGTGGGGGAGAGCTGAAAGGATAAACAGCCATTTCAGTGAGTCATCAATTCCAAGCGCCTGACAAGAGTGCATCACCACAGAAAAGGACACTCACCGTATGTAGTGAATTTTCAAGGTGGAGCCTTTGTAACTCATTGCTACTGAGCCAAACATCATTTCTCCCAGCATATTGACATCAGAGGCTGGTCTGGTGTACTACACAGACAAGATGATGAGAAGAGCAAAGTCAGTAATAACTTGGCATACTATTTTAATTTAATATAGTGCCATTGTTCTACATTTTGAATGGCGAATACAAATAAGTTCTGCTTTTCCATGCAGACTTAGATCCTGTGTGGTTCTAACACACTGAGTGCAAGTAGAGCTGGAAGATGTACTCTTTTCCTCACCAGATGGGTATTGTTACCCTTGTTCCAGGAGGACCTTCTAAGGCAAGAAAGAAGAAAAAAAAAAACTACTGCACTTCCAAAGAAATACCTGTGTCCAGCAGCATTCCCATATAATAGAGCGTTTGATGAAACCTGTAGGTGTTCACAGGACTTAGATTCTGTAGTTTGGATCCCCAAGCATTAAACTGCCTTCCTTACTCAAATGAGGAAATTCTCCTTCCCCGCCCTTATAGAAAGCTTCTTGGAAACATTTTTGATTGGAAAATAAATTGTGGAGACTGTGTTTCTAAGTATAATCAGACCAACTTCTTGTTTTGTTTCAAAGGATCATCAATAGCAAATATGGAGAGAAGTTTGTCTATTCTGAAGGAAATCATCTTCCAGTTAAATATATTTTTTCTATCTTAATCTATACATGCTTCAAATCACATTTTTCTAAATAAACATTTATGTTTTTACTGAGAAACAGCTAGAATACCTAAAAACATCTTAATTTCAGTTATAGTAAGACAGTCTAAAGGGACTCTTAATATACCATGTTCAACAGCTTCTTCAGAACTGACCTGAAGCATAGGTAAACATCTTTCAAAACAAGAATAGAGAATGGTCTAGTGCTTCTTTGATCTTCACAAATAATAATGCTATTAAATATCTTTTGTAACTCTTTCAAAGACAAGACCAAGATAGACCAAAAGACCAACATGTTGTCACCCTACAACACTTTAATGACAAGGTAGATATCTCAAGGTTCAGATTAACTTGTAACATACTAGAAGTATAACTACATTCAATGCATGTAAGTTAAGGCTTTCGCATACAAACTTCTTCAGTAAAATCACAGAATGGTTTGGGCTGGAAGGGACCTCAAAGATCATCTAGTTCCAACCCCCTTGCCATTGGTAGGGAAGTCTTCCACTAGATCAGGTTGCTCAAAGCCTCATCCAATCTGGCCTTGAGCACTTCCAGGGAGTGGGGAGACACATGTCTGGGCAACCTGTTCCAGTGCCTCACCACCCTCAAAGTAAAAAATTTCTTCCTTATATCTAATTAAAATCTACCCTCTTTTCCCTATTATTTTTTTTCAGAAATAACCTTCAGAACACTAGTGTCTTAATGTTTTGTTATCAATTTCAGATCATAGTAACTGTCACGCACGTTAACAGAAAATACCGAGAACTAATTTTGCACTGAGCATCAGCCAGCCTGTAGGGTGCATTTACACTGCCATTTTTGCTTGGATCAGAAGTACATTTTTGAAGTCAGCATTGCAGTTGTCCTCACTGACTTTGTCTTGTTTCACATTTTGGACTGGCATCTGGGCATACGAAGTGGATCATGGTTTGGGTTGGAAGGGACCTTAAAGATCCTCTATCTCCAATCCCCCTGCCATGGGCAGGGACACCCTCCACTACACCAGGTTTCTCAAAGCCTCATCCAACCTGGCCTTGAACACTTCCAGGGATGGGGCATCCACAACTTCTCTGGGAAACCTGTTCTGGTGCTTCACCACCCTCAGAAGGAAGAATTTCTTCCTTAGATCTAATCTATATCTTCCCTCTTTCAGTTTAAATCCATTGCCCCTTGTCCTATCACTACACATCCTTGTAAAAAGTCCCTCTCCAGCTTTCTTGCAGGCGCCTTTTAGGTACTGGAAGGCTGCTATAAAATGGATAAAGAAAAGAAAGAAAGTTAATGAACATTACCTGATACTTCGGTATCTGTTCTTTGATATTTTGCATGCAGCTTATTGAGGGACTATGGGAAGAAACATTGTTGTTCCCATTGCTTGCTTGGCAGTTCTTAGTAGAAGTCTTTACAGAAGCATCCTCCGCCATTTTCTGTGTCAAAACAGAGCAATATGATGAAAACAATTAAAGTAAACATGAGAGCTCCCACCTGTAAACATACCATAGCAAGATTTTTCTTAACCTACAGGTAAGCAACTGAAATAAAAGATACTCTTACTTGGTTCAAAAAATATTTATGAGTTTTAAAAGATTTTTTAAAAGGCCAGCATCACAGAAACTGTGATGACTGTGACTACGAACTATTCTCACATTCATATTGTCAGACAGGTTTTCACAGTATCACACATAGTCAGAGTAACTAGTCAAAGTTCCACTGGAACATCATTCCCAATTGTTAGGAATTGCTCTATGGAACATTTGCCAAAGTTTATGTAAACAAAATCTCAGCTTATGGGTTACTCACAAACCAATTTCTGTAATCATTTGCACAATAAATCACTCAAATTGCATATAACTTTTGCTCCCCAACTGATTAACAGATTTCTTAAACAGAAGAACAGCCAGCAAAAACAAGGGATGAATAATGCATCATGTGGTAGAATTACCAGGTTATAAAATCTATTTGTTAAACCTGTAAAGGAGATGTGTTAAAAAAAGCAAGCAAATGAATGCTTAAATCCAGATGACTGTTTAATTCAAAGTTTACTCTCAAGTCACTATGTTTTAACAATATCTTAGAACTGATTAGAAAAGTGTAAAGAAAGTCTCAGACAGATACCAGATTACTTTAATGCTATTCTTACATGTTTCATAAGACAAACTGCATTTAATTGGGATTTGCTTAACGTAGTTTTCTTGAACAAAATCTAGTGAGTTTCCTGTTTTCTTTTAACATCTGCTTTTATTTTCTAATTTGAATGCCCATTAGATGTCAGTTAAAAGGGTCACATTACTTCAAACATACTTCTCACATGCACTTGAAATGACCTATATGAATGAGCAAAACTGTAACCTTGTAGCAGTGAAAACTGCTTAGAAAGTCTGAGAAAGCTTATCTCACACTCTTAAACTTTCTATATATTTAAGAAATTCAAAATCCCTTAATGAACATATATTTAACATGTATTAATGTAAATATTTATTCATTTGGTGCACATCAAATGAAGCGTATTTTTGTAAGTCTCATTTTGCACCAGCATGGTTTACCTCATTGGGAACATGCATTGGCAGAGATCAACTAAATTTTTTTAAAACGTCAACAAGGGATATGTAGATAGTTCTCAGAAAAAACAAGCAAGCAGGCAAAAAGAAATAGTAATGACCTAGATGCCAGTAAAAAGCAGCCAAAGCCAAATTTACATCACTGTGTTTTGGGCTTAGCAAGACAAGAAAAGAACAATGACAGGAAATTAAATGGAAATAGAAGTAGTATTCAATATTCCACACAACTTTTTTTTTTTTTTTTTTAAGATGAACACATTGAAGACTACAGTGCAGTAACTGTAGTAAGTTTTAGAACACTCACGTCACAATGACAAGATGATGAAACAGGCTAAAGGAAAGATGCAGAAGAAAAAGGAGGAGCAAGACAAGAAAAGTAGTGTAGCTGATCCATCAGTTTTTTACAAGTCAAGTTTAAACTACAGTAATAGTACAGCTCCTTTACTGATTTAAAAATGAGCCTACTAGCATGTCAAAAAAGGCAAAGTCCTAGACTTCTATGTTTTATCCTATATTTGCATGCCTTTTGTGCAGCTTTTCCTGGCAGAGTATTTATGTGCTATTGCTTATCTAATCCCAATGTGACTGTCATTAGGGGTTTAGAAATACACCAGTGTCAGTAGTCACATGTTTAATGAGCTATTGACAAAAAGCGCCTAATAAAAGTGGTCTGATATACACCATCTGCAAAAAGAATCGGAGATTAAGATTAAGAACACCGAGAAGAAATGCAGTTATGTTAAACAAACATACGGTTAAATAGAATACAGACCTGCTAGTTCCCCCAGTTAAGTTTATTGCATACTTTCAACACAAACAACGTCTTTGAATATTCGATGTGAATAAGCTTTACTGTATTTCAAGAAAATGGATAAATGCACAGTATACACACACATACTTTCTTGATTTCATCTTAAACAGGACTGAGATTGAAAGCAATTTTGCCTTAACTTTAAATGAATCAAGTTATAGGCTCACTGTTTGATAACATAGTAAAAGACCAAACATCATTTTTAACATGTTTGTGTTTGCATGCCATTCAAAAATGCTTTAGCTGTTTTCAAAAGGTACCTAAATTAGTGTCTGGCTAGAAAACAGATTATAGCCTTTATCATGTATTATGAAGGAGGTTATAATCCGTTTTATCTGTGTTGCATAGAGTTTCTGAAGGGACACTTTGTAGTTAACTTTTAAAGTATTCAAGTAAGTGGAATAATTTGAGTATTTAAATGAATCCAGAAATATATTTCTTCCTCACATGCTGTTCGTTTTAAATTAAACTTTCAGATACAAAGTAACAACCTTGATTGGGGTGGGGGAAGGAGAGAAGGAGTAAGATTATCCTACCAGTCTGACCCATTTACCCTCTTAAGTAGATGATCAGTCATCAGCTGATGATGCTCCATCTTACTGATTTGGCACAATGGCATATTTGTGGTGTGACTGAAATAGCGATTGCTGGGTTTTAGGCATCTTCACATGTAATTTCTACAGGTCGCAACTGTTTGTATCAGCTAGTGATTCTACAATAAACCATGCTAGTCTAGCAGGCTGAAGCTGCTGGCTGTAAGAAAGGCTTCAAAACAAACAAAAAACTGAAATAATTCAATGTAGAAGAGAAACACAGAGCTCACAGAAAAAAAACCCACAAACCCACAAAACGAACACAAACCAGAAAATACCGTTGTTTTACTTGTCTTTAAATCACCTAAGTTTGCTGGAAGCATTACTCCACAGTTTGTGTGCCTAGAGAGAGGCACAAAGAATTTCCATCTTGACAGCATCTGGTCTTGCTTCCCTGTGTGTCACCAAAACTTACATGGCCATATACTGCCACGTGTCAGTCATACACATTATGGCATGGTTATCCAAAGTGGAGTTGTTTTAATTCACATAAAGCCAATAATTTTACTAACCCAAACATCAAAGGAAGACAAACACATTTAGAGACTTGCTAGGCATGACTGGAACAATAGGACTACACAACTAGGACTAATAACAAAATGCAACCCTAGTTGACATTAAAAAGGGAATAGTCGGTTTAAAGGGGTATAGACTGCTTTGCTCAAAAGCAAATCACGTGTAAATTGTGGGGTTCCAATACCATATTTATGTTATAAATAGTAAACACTAGATACATGTTTATATGCTTTTTGGAATCTACTACACTCTTGTTGCAGCTATCACAGAATCAAGATCAAGTGAAAGATAACAAGTAAGATTACAAAGTTGACACTGTCATATTAAAATTCCTGCTTTTCAGAAGGGAAACAAAAGAACAGTAGGACAAAAGCAAAATTAGCATTTCATACCTGAACCACAGCTTCATCAATTTTGCGGACTGCTTTGGAATCAAATAAGACCTGCCTGCCTCTCCTCTCACAGTCTTGGTAAACTATCAGGCGGATTTCATTCAAGTCAAACTCCGAAGAGGACCAGCTGCAGATTATAAACACAAGACATTAAAATAGCATCCTTACTTTGCAGGCTTATTTAAGAGAAGAAACAGGTATTAGCAAATACATCATCTACTCAGCATTTACAACAATCAGGCTGTAGTCACAGTACTCTGACCAAAAAGGAACTCAAAGAAGCATATAAACCCAGTGTCACAGATACACAGGCAGGCACAGCCAGACCAATTTTAATCCAACTTTTCTTCAAAATTTTCCAGAAAGGGAACGCAAAACTGTCTCAGCAAACTGCTCCAGGGCTTAACTACTTTTAACGTTTACTCCCTTCTCGATATACAGGCTGGATCATCCTTATTGCAAGGTCGGCACATTATTTTGCTCAACTCTCAGTGGCAAAAAAGTGCAACAGATTACCATCCTCTTTACAACAGCCTTTCACAAGTTCTAGGCTTACACCCTTCCTCACCCTTCTCTAAACAACAGAAACCCAATTCCTTTTGACCTATTCCTGTCCATATAAGTTATCATTTTTCCAAAGTTTAATTCTTGTAACTGAAAAATAAGGTTTATGTTGTTCCATTATTTTCCCCCTTTCCTTTCTGGGATGTTTCAGGGTTTACAGAGTAATCACAGATCACCAAGACCTGATCTCCAACTACCATGAAATGAATTTAGTAGATGAAACCAAGATACCACTGAGATTCAACCTGAAGCATTACACACTCTCAAGCCAGAATCTGCCCATTCCTCAGAGATACACCATGGCACATAACTTGCCTCCTCATGCTACCAGAGGAGGCTGAGGAGCACAACTGATCATGGCTGTGATGGCAAGAGACTTTATTTCCCAATTCCAAAAGCAGTCACTCTGCATGTCAAAGCATGGAAGTTTGCTTGACCTCAGGTTCAGCTACAGAAAACGCTCTTCACATTATGCAGCTGGCAAGTTGGCATTAATGGAAAAAATCCACTACTGCATAAAGCAGCACCACACAGCACTGGTGCTCGGTCATACTGCTTCAGCTCTGACCTGGATGGACCACATCTAGGGGTAAGAGTACAACTGTTATTAATAGTTGTTGGTTTAACAAATTGCATAACAGACTTCAGTCAAGGCCACGCTGATCTCCCACTCAAGAGGATGTTTCATTTAGGAATTTTCCTAAACTATGCTCTACAGAGAAAGAAGGTAGAGAACAGAGGGAAGAGCAAAAGAATTTTATACAGCTGAAAGACAAGAGTTTCTGAAACTATTTCTCTTATTCCATGCTCTGTTAACTGCCATAAATCAATAGTGAGGTAAACACCAGCAACTCCTGCTAGAGTCAGTAAGGTAACCATGGGCAACTGCTTTAGGAGCACACTCAGAGTTGCAAATTTAAAACCATTAAAGTAAAGCCAGTTTAATTTCTTCTTTTTGTTTCATCTTGCATTTCAGAGATCAATTCCCCTTTCTAAGTAGCTAGAAAGAAAAATAAGCCTAAATAGGCACCTTTTTCAAAGCTGAAAGACCTCAATCTGGAAGGTTTTGTTTTATTTTTAAATACCTTAGGACAGAATAAGCCAGACACCTATCTCCACTGTAAGGTACTCTGATACAAGGATACTCTATGTATATGATATACAAGGGTCCACTACAGATCAAAGCCAGATCACAGAACGATGCTAAAGGCTGTTTTGCCATCAACAGCAAGGAAACTTGCTGATGTGTTTGTAACATGGTGCTTCCAAAACAGCAGGAACCTCAGGCAGATTTCTTTTCAAGTCCTCCTTTTCAAAGGGAGTCACAGCGTTGAATTAACCTGCACAAGATCAGACCTGATACCAGTGTTGATAGTTGCCCAACAAAGATCCTACACACCTCACATATGCAGAGAGCTGCAACTACACCATCTGTCTTAAAAGTCTGTTACTAGTTTCTCAGCCCACTGCCTGTGCAATGCTATTACAAAATCCAGTTACACAGAATGCAAGAGAAGTCAGAGTCATCAACAGACTTCATTCTACTCTGCCGCATGGATCTCATGCTCTTCAGCACCAGGCACTCCGATACCTCTTCAGTCACACAGCTACCTATTTACTTAAACGCTTTCTGCAACAAGCAATACCTGAAGTAACTATGCTGCTTTCTTAAAAAGGCCACAGGTCTTCCCTCCTTTTAACAATGAAGAAAAGATACATCTCTATGGCCTTAATTTTAATTGTATGCAAGAGCAAAGCCTTATCTATCTCCAGGACTGGCACAGCAGGATCTGTGGCTCAGACCACAGGACTGCAGGTCTGAACTGAGGAAGATTCATTTCAGGCACAGACTGAGCCAATCCAGCCCTGCGTGGGCCCACCCATGCCAAAAGCATGCTCAGTGCTTGTGTTGCAAAAATTCAGGTTTCCTTATGAACAGGTGAACTCCCACATTCTGCACCAAAGCAAAGTTCATGTTGTTTGTGCGGTGCCAACCTCTGTGTAAGATGTGAACTGGTTTTATAACAAATGCTGAAGTAGAAGCCAATTTAACAGCCCAGTGAGGTGCCTTTTCCACACAGCACACTGGAATTACAGATTGCTGCAATCCTTCAGAACTTCAAGTAGATTCTACTACTAGATGGCAACAAGCCAAGAAGTTACATAAAATCTACCATACAGAGCTCTATGTGACTAACAGACCAAAACTAGGGAAGTAACTTCAGATAATGCTTCTTACATTACTAACCAAATATCAAACTTACATTTTAATGAAGTTTTTGCTTTCAGGCTTCAAATTAGCCAGAACATAGATGCAGTTCCTGCAGCAGTCCTACCCATTACGGAAGAGATGCATCCTCCTAAAAACCTCACTTGATAAGATCAATCATATCTATAAACAAGTTACACAGGCTTATAAACCCATAGTCTCGTTACTTCCACGTGGAATCTAGCACCAGGCTCAAGACAAGTCAGATGACTGGGACATTTTCCCCTGGCACAAAAGCTGATGAGCAGACTGCTTACAGTACTTCCACCCTTTATTAAGCCAGCTTACATGACATGCAGCCCCCAAAACAGGGACAGTGGGAGTATTCAACCATCTCCTAAAAGCAGGGTATTGAAGAACACAGACAGTACACAGAATCACAGGTCGGCTCCGTTTTCACATGTGTAAAAACCAAAACCTCAAACTGTTATTTATCTCTGTATCAGCTGCTTGTTTATTTAGCAATGCTGCAAGCTATATGTATCTTTTTGTTTCTTCTTCACATACAGTTTTTGAAAAAGGGTAAGATTCTCTTGCACGAAATATCAGTTCATGAAAAAAAACTCTAACTCCACCACACTTGTGCATTGTATAGTTTAACATTCCTTTAGACGTTAGAAAGTAACAGCTTAAGGGTTTGACCAAGACAAAAAAAAGACTTTGACACTTCAATCAGTTGTTTCTAAAAGGTAAGATCAAAATATGCAAAACAGGCAACAGAAATATTTTAGCCCATTTTTTCCTAAGGAAAAAAGGCTCCTACACTCACAGGTAACCTACATGCATACAGATTCACCTTGTCCAATTATTTGTTAATGCACAAATCAATTTCAACCACAAAGTTTGACCAAGTGATACATAATTCCATCTTCCAAAAATAAATAGTGAGGGAGATTATAAACTCTTTCCCTCTCCCTCCAAGGCTATAATATGAACTAACGTTCACTTTAAGGCAACAGAAAAATCCTCACGATGCATTTGTGGGAGATAGGTAAAGGATGGGGAAAGAGAAGACTCTGAAAGTGTTAGGTGAAAAGCTTGCACCAAAATTTGCACATTATTAGATTGAATTTTCTATTTTTCATTGACAATTCTGTAACAAAATTATTAATTCTTCCACTTTTGGACTAGAAAGCAAACCCTCAACATGCTTACAAGAAGCCCCTTATTTTCCAGCTGCACCAGATTATGAGATTCTAACAGACTACTCCATGTCCAATTATAACAAGCGTCAATGTTGATTCATATCAGAAGTGCCCTTTTAGGGCTTGATCAACACTTTCCTATTTCATGTCTTAAGACACAGTTGTTTTCTTTATTCTCATTTGGTAAAACCTAAACTGGCACACTGTTGATTGTTTAATTTTTTCCTGATTCTGTCTAAAACAGCTTACCCAACCATATGTAAGTACTACAGGAAGCTATGTGAGAATTATTTAATACAAGTAGTTTTGCATATGTACCTACTGCTGAAAGTGTTATTTCTGATAACAAAACATTATCAGATAACTTACATAATCCCCAGGGTTTCACATTTCTTATGAATGCTTAGCAAGAATAAGTGTGCTACAATCACTTCTTTTGGATAACAACTGTTGCTTCTTTCAGTCAGCTTAAAAAAAGCCTTCAAAAATAAGTTTCACTAAACACTAAATGAAATATCATTTGCCTTAACCCTGTTTATACAAAAAATTTATCATTCTGCTTTTACAAGAAAGATCTTACATGTTCAATTCCTGTTTAAGCACTACTTAATAAACAGAATCATAAAATATCTGTGCTGAAGGAATACATATTGCTAAATAACTTATAAAACAAATGTTACAAATAAAATGAATAAAATTATAGAAGTGGGTTTTTTTCAGCCACTTGATTATCAATATACTGCAAAACAACAAAACAGGCTTCTGATAACATTACACTCCAGAAAGGTAAGGAAGTGAAGAGACTGACAGCTAAATGAAATATTTCAGTCTGGCTTAAAAATAAGGCATTACGCCAGGTCCCGCATATTCTTGAAAATTAGCTGAATTAATTAAATTAACATAAGCTTGTGCGGATGTTCATGTTTCAGGTTAAATGAGGCTATTTTGACCAAACCTAATGTTTTCTTATTTGACTACGAAAAATAAAAGACCCACATACCCTTTCTCCCCTTTTTGTAACTACGTGACCCTCCCTACTACTCATGTCTGCTCTGGCAATCGCTGGACCCTTGTGTAACCTAACCAAATTCTCTGCAGTAGCAGAAGTCTGTCCCAGCACATGAAAGCAGATCAGAAATGTAGCTGGAAGAGGAACAAGTAGAAGGCAATGGAACCTCCAACTCTTGGTGGCAGCATGAATTATACTAACTCACCTCATCCATGGAGCCATGTACCTTTAGGAAAGGGCACAAAGAAAACGTTCCCTAAACATTCCAAATAAGCATCAAAGCTAGTTAGAATGTTAATTGAGTTTTCTTGTTCCTGAGTCAGTTTTCTGCCTGCTTAGTGAGCTGAACTGAATTCCTAAGGGGAGCCAGTTCCAGAAGGATTGGAAAGGCCAAGGCTAGCACAAGGGGAAAGAGGACAAGAGCATGATGCCAGAAAGCAAAGGAAGAAGAGGCAATGTGATTACTCCCTTCAGCATCAGCAGACTGTTTGAACAGCTCACCTTATCTAGCCTCACCTTCAGAGTGGATCTTTCCTGTATGTGGAAGATGCTAGAACTAATAAACATCATCTTCAAGTCAAAATAAAATTAAGCTGCCTATGTTTATACAAGAGGAAAAGTAGGTCTACTAAAGATACTAAACCACTACCGATCATTTTTTTCTTCTAAACAAAGTCACAAGTTTAGAGTAGCTTACAGATATATATCCTGGCAATTTTTCTCCCCAGATTCCATATTAAGCTTAAGGTTGCTTTGTTTTCTCTTAAATTGGTATACAATCTAATTTTCTTTGGCTTGTTCAACACTTCTTCCATTACAGATATGAGACATGGAGGCAAGGAGATCTCTCTTACTTAGGGGAAAGCAGACTCATTTGTTTCTGAAAAAAAGACACAAAAAGTTTGCCCCATTCTGCCCTAAATCAGTATTTCAGTTAATACAGATCTCCAAACCCTGATCTTTACAAAGAAAGCTTTTGGTTCACCTTTATGATAATCAGTATGCATCCAATAATTGAAGATTGACCTATCAATTTATATTTAAATATAAATATTTATATTTATTCAGCTGACTTTAAAATGTTTTTAAAAGTGACTAGCCACTCACTACTTCAGTGCAACATCTATAGGCTAGAGAAATAAAAAGGCTGAAGCACATCTGTATACCTATATATCTATCTATATTTTTCTGCTTCTTAGATCAGCAATCTCTGAATGTAGAATATTTATTCTGACACCACTGAGTGTTCAAATTTGGAAAAAGCTGCCCTGAATCATATTTTCAACACAGTTACGTATCAGTAGAGACTCAGACATTGGAAACATGCTGGCACATATCTGACAAAAAGACACCAAAGAAGTCAAAAGAAGCATTATTCATACTCCAGATTACTTGGATGTAATGGTTGATTTAGATGTCATTTACAAGTAAAGCTGGGGGTTCCCCTCTCCATTCTTCCCCCATTTCACAGCATTCTCTCCTGTCCCGTCTGCACATTGTTACTATGTGACCCACTAACACAGGAGGTGGCAAAAAAAATGAGAGAGAGGAAACTAATCAGAAAACTGGAAAGAGAAAGTAAAATTATTTAATCTTAACTGAAAAGAAAGGTGGTTGTCCTTCATGCCTCAGTTTGCATATACATAAATCTTACACATCAGAGTCAAGAATGAGAGTTTCAAACAACAGGGAAGACTTTCTGGAGTATCAGTCACCATCATCAGCAAGAATGAGCTTCTTATAGAACTTTCCCAATTATTTACAAAATAGCCTTTCAGGCACATGATTATAAATTTAGTATCAACTAAAAATGTAAATTCTCTGTCAAAAATAATATATGTATATCAAAAAAGTCACATGCATACCTGTTTTGAAGCAGTCTAGTCACTTTGCTCCCACAGCTGACACTTGAGTCTCTCACAGATTTTCTAATCCTTCCATTCAATTTGGTACAAGAGAGATTATTTCCAAGTGGTACATCATTGTTGTTTCTTGCTCTTTCTATTTGTCCCCCTGTGCCATTTGTAGTTTTTGCTGTACCCCCACACATTTTCTTTTGCTACAAATCCTCTTGTAAAGCTCTCTCAAAGAAACTAAATACCTGCTGAAGAGATACAGCCTCAAGCGGATTTCTTTACTATAGATCAACCATTAACAATGGTAATTTACCATCAGCTTTCTTCCCTATAGAGGAACACAGCCTGCTGAATTTCCTGTTAGGGGAAAAAAAGGTAGAGAGATCTTCATATATTCTATAAGCCATTAATGCAGAAAGACAGCTGTAGCTAATGTACTGCTTCAATTATTCCAGACAGAGGAGTAGACGTGACTTTCAAGTTTCAGAAGCCATCGCAGACTCGCTCTTGCTGCTGTTAGAGCTTTTCCTACCAAGCCTGGCACAAAGCTGTTGCAGATACAACAGCTAATATTGACTTTAACTATGTTTGTTTCCTGGTATGTGATTAGGTAGCTGGCAATTATGTAGTCACAAGACTGAACCATATGGCCTCTTAAAAAAAAAGCATAGTTGCTTTTGCAGTGACTCGCCCTTAGTTGCAAGGTTGTTCTAACACTGGCTACAACACCCTGTTAATGGCTCTCATGTGAGCAAGTGTCATCTGACTACCCCTAGCAACCTCATACAGCTTAGGAGCAAGTAAGAATCTGTCATCATTGCCATATGGCTATCACTTTAAAAAAGTGACCAACACCAAGAAACACACTATTTATTCTGCACTGTAATGCTTTTACTTTTAAGGACAAGTAGCATTTACACCTGGCCAAGAATCTGAAACTACTATTTTGAAAATCTAACAACTACCAAAAAAAGTTTGTCACGGACATCAAGTTGGTTGACGAGAATTTATAGTCACGTGCCTATTAAAACAATTTAATGGCAGTATTGATGACAAAAATATCTAGGAAAATACTTTTGATCAAGAAAATTTAAGACTTTAAACAGAACAAAGGAACCTGACATTTTGTTCAGGCTCAGGTAATTCCACTGCTGAACAAGGGCCTCTTCCTCATCTCTGCTTTAAAAAAAGTTATTCATACATGTCTGCTCATAATTCATGTCTTTATATAGCTTCCCTTCCATTAGTAAAATTTTAGACAGTCTATAAAGTGACAGGCACAGTGCTATTTCCCTTCCAGATTAAAAAGAGAAAATAACTTTGCTAATGGTCACCTAGAAATACAGCAGTAGAGTTGGAAAACACAGTAAAATTTCAAAACCTAGTGCTACGTGCTACCTGGTAAATAGTACAGCACCCTTCTTAAAAGGATTTTGTAATCTCAGTAAACCCCAACCTCTAAACACTGGACAAAAGTCAAGCAGAAAACTAGAGCAAGGTTAGGCTGAACAACTTGCTCAGTTGCAGGGAGAAGCTCATAGCAATAAAAAAAGAGCTCAGTTTCAATTCCCAGAGTAGTGACAATTACTGGAACAAAATCGCTCCTCCTCCCAAAGTGAGGGAAACAAATGAAAAGCTTTGGCCTGTTCTCAAGTTATTCAAACGATCTGGGAGAGGGCAATTCCTAGCCCTCACCTCATTGAGTAAGACTACTTCAAATATCAGTGTTCCTAGTCACCTTTGAAGTGAGAATGAAACAAGCAACTGATGGCCAAGTTCCTACACTTAGACTAAGATCAGCACTTGATAGCCTTCACTTCTGTCCCATCTTTTCCTCAAACAAAAACCAAAACAGAATTGTGAAACGTTCAGTTAAACGACCACAATATTGGATTCATATCAGAGATTAGAACTAGCAACTCAATAAACAGACGTGCTTCACAACACTACCTCATCTGTAGATGAAGTTACCTGTAGAATACTATAAATCCCCAAAAACCTGGGGAATTACCACCAAAAATCCACAGAACAGTTTCAGAACAAAAAAGCAACTAAACAAAAAAAGCAAAACCACACATAGAAAACACCCTGACTGCAAGACGCAGATAATACTGAAAATAGAAGAAAGTGTCCTGCTCTCCAGATATAATCCTCTGGGAAGCAGAGTTTAATCACTCTTTTTCTAGGCTATGTAACAGCATGTCACCTGTTCTGTTTGTAGGTCACTTCCTGTCCTTCATCTCTACTGCGAGACAATTGCCTAAATGGTTTCAACTCAAGGTAATACTTCAGCAAGAAAATTTGAGGTGAGGGAAAGAGGAAATATATACAATGGAGTTATCTAATTAAGAATAATTTTCTGTACAAGCTACAGCTGTCCACTGAAACTTAAGCACTGTTTTCAAATCTAACAGAATATTTGCAGAGCCCCCTGTAAGGTTTTATTTTCCAAACAGCATTTAGAAGCAGGCTAGAGAAGCGTAGGAAAACAGAAAGTTTGAATCATATCTGCTGTTTCAGTGAGGATCTGTTTTTGCAAAACATACACTTAGCAAAATTGATACACAAAAATGCCTACGACCCAGACATTCAGGACGAGTGCCAGAACACATGTTTAAAGGTGAAGGGGAATCTATTTTGGATTGCTTAACAACGAATTTCCGTCTTTTAGTCTGTTGAACCACTTATGTAGAAGATGTAGGTTCCCTTCCTCCCTCCCAATTTGAAGTATTTACCCTGCATTGCTCCTGCTATTTTTAAAACTGTGGATATGGAAGAGTTGTGCTGATGCCACACCACATTCTTTTTCCGCGATCATTTAAAGTAGTCCTAATATGGTAAAGCACATTAACCTCAGATGAACCACTTTGTTCAAGCATGATACATAGTTACTAGTTTCACACAAGTTAGGCAGGATACATTGCAGATTAGTCATGCAACAAGTGAAGGAACATGTTATTCGCAGCACTTCTCCCTCTCAGTTTAGATTTTCTTGTACAAAGAGTTCTAGTGAAGAAAAAGTTTTCAATACCAGCTCACAGTACATAAAGATTACTTTTTTTAGCAATAATTCTATATGTTACTGTATGAAAAGCAAAACAACATTTGACATTTGTTCACTGAAAAGTTAGAATTCGACAGACTACCTGCTTAGGGAAGGAGAATATACTGGATTTTTGCAAGGTTGGAATCATTTTTCATGATCTTTGTTGCTAGAAAGCAATATCATCACACGCATGCACAAAAAATGACCACAAAAACCACACACACCTGATAGAGGCTAACAAACAGATCTATACAAGTTAAAAGTCACCATAAATTGCATGCATCAGCTTTCCACAAACATCAAGAACAGCCTAATAAACCAGTGTTTCACAACCCAGCCAACCTTTATAAGTTTGGATTGACTGTTCGTTGGCTTACCTACAAGTTAGAAGTTTGGGAGCTAGGTTTCACACAGTGCCTCAGTGATAATGTAAAAAAAAAAAAAAAAACCCACAAAAAACAAAAAGCAAAAAACCAAACAACACAAACCAAAACAACCAAACACCAACCTAAACAAACAAACAAAAAACCCAACAAAAACAGTGTGTTTGAAGTAGCAGCATAAACAGCAGACAGACAGTGCTCTCAGTTGCTAACCCCAGAAATCAAATTCCTCACTAGTGAAGAGCTCAAGACTTGTAATTGCAGGAAAAGGTGTATATGTTTAATCGTGTTTTATCATTTAGCGTGTTTATTTTGTTAAACTAGGACTTTAAACAAAGGTAAAGTACGCAACAAGGTTAGCACCCTAGATCCATCACCTAATCCCTTCCTCAGTACAGAAAGCCTTGCTTAGCCTTCAACTTTCCACCTTCCATCCCACTTTCTCCAGTAACCCCCACAGCTTCCAACAGCTACCAGAGCTCAGTTGATCTAAATGGATTCAGATATTTTGCAGAAGTTGTTTCACAGCAATAATCTTTATCATTTCAAAAGAACTGAAGGTTTACTTGTTAATTTAATGCTCTTCAGGGTTTGGTTGGTTTTGAGACGATATTGTTTATTTGTTTCCCTCCCATTTATCTTTTTAAAGGCACCTCCAGTACCCAACTTCCAGCTTTCACTGTAGCCAAAGGGCAGCAGCCGGATGGGAGCAGGCAGTGCTTGGTCCGGCACCTCTGCCTCCTCTGGCACACTGCACTGCGCCGAGGCTCAGCTCATGCACCATTCCCATGTCACTTGTTCCAGCGGTGCCATGTGACTGGGCCAGCATCCAGGAACACAGCTACTAAATAGAGACACTGCCAAGGCACGTCTGAGAACTGCCTCTGCCAGAAAATGGGATGAACAGAAGTCTCTTATCCTACCAGCTTTACTGCCTCTGCCTCTCCCCGCCTTCCCTCGAACAGAAGGAAGAGCCACACACTGCACATCTGACAGAGTTTTGAGCAATAACACAAGGCAGAATCTGGTATTTATAATGCTGTATCAGCTCTTGATGCGTGTCAATGCTGCGTGAAAGTAGTGATGGATCACAGACCTTAACATCTCCTACATAAACGAGCAGGCCAGCACAGACATCGCCACCACACCTTAGGGGCCGTATCCCGAGGCATGGGTTTGGTTGCCTGCTCTTTCCTGTTCCTTCTCCTTCTCTGTAAAGCCCTATTTATTTTTTTTTAATTTAATAAGAAAAAGTCTGTATGCAGCTTTCAAGCCTCCGTACAAAGGGGTAGTTTGAGAATATGAAAATTAAACAAAATGACTAAGAAACAACATTATTTATTAGACATAAGCAAATACATATTAACACCAACTGATACAGAGATATGAACAACAATGTTTGATGTCCCTGATTTTTTCTAGTTAGCTGAAAAATATTCCTTTTGTTAAAACACGAACATCTTCACATGAAGTAACTAAAAATAGCCACATATTAACAGAAACAGTTTCTTTACAAAATTTCCTCCGCTCCTGCTATGAAAAGGCTACGTTTCACAAGGAGGCTTTGTAAACTTCAGAAGACATGGCATTCTCTCTCAAACTTTGCAGCCAAATAAGTTCAGGGTACTCTCCCCAGGGGTGCAGAAAGCACTGCAAATCCCCTCCTCGTCCTTGTTCTGAACATGCACTCCCACCACACAAGAGAAAGCTCTCAAGCAAGGCTGAGGGAAATTGCTCCAGAAGGGGTCAGTTTCAACTAACCCAAAAGCACATACTCAGCAGTATGATTTCACTAAAAACAAATATTTAAAGTTTTCTGGTTCTAGGTGCATCCTCCCATCCCCATAACACATTAAACCAAAGATATCAGATGCAGCTCTCTAGCAGTGCCGAGCGCTGAAGCAGCCCTTTTTTTTGATCAGCTAATGTAATATTGGTGAGCCCTCTGCAAATGGTCATGTTGTAAGAGCAAGACAGTTTTTGATTGTTTTAAAATAGAGATTGTAACTGAAAAGTTAGTCTGCAATAATGAGGAAAGAAATGAAGCAAAACTAAACATCTTGAATATTTATGAAAAATTACTGATCTACCCAACTGGCAAGGATATGGGAAAGAACACATACACATGAAGCCATACCTGACCACCCAAAAGTTGCTATAGCATGAACAGCAAAGTCCATCGCCTCTGTCCAGATGAATGCCAGGAAATCCTGGCTTAGATTGAATGAAGTGATAACACGGACGGATATAACGTCAGCTTCGGCATTCTTCACAAGTTATAGCCAAAAATATGTTTTGCTCCTCTTGTTGTTGTTATGATAATTCGCCTATTCCACCCAAAACACTTTCCTTAACCCTCTCTCATAGACAGTGCGGAAGGTAGCTTTCCAGAAACAAACACTGAATCTTGAAGGCTCACACATATTTATTTTCAAGTTTCACTGGAAAGGGAAGGAGGAGACAACTTAGGACCCCATAGAGAAGATCAGGGTAATTAAATAACTCGTACCATAATAATACCTTCTCAATGAAAAAGGCTACAGACAAAACCAACAAAACAAACCACAGTCCTGCAGCTGACTGGCTTGGGCAAACCTAACCTTGCTGCAAGACACTACGCAAGAGTTACATTCTGTTTACCACCAGTTGCGTAGGACTTTGAATGTATAAATAGTCATTAAGTTATGAAATGGCCTCCTCCTTAAAGCAGGCCAACTGCTCTAACTACTCACATAAAATCCTAAATGTTTTCACAAAAATGGTAGTATTACATTAGACTTAAAAGTTTATACAGCTAGGTTTATACACAACTACAGTTGACCACACCCAGTAACATGCTAAGATTTGGCTGCCAAGCAGCAGCCTATCAAAATATCTGGACAAAAAATAAAAGTCACAGAAAAAGAGCCAGTTGCAACCTTATCATGCAGTAGGAAAATGCTTCACACTTTGAAGATTCAGTGACAGAAACAAACTAAAATTTCAGCCAGAAAGCTTATGTAGCAATTATCTATTTATACAAATTAGAAACCTTTCTCCTCCTCATGAAAAGGTAAGAATTGGCCAAGCTCCTTTAGTGTTTCTCAGTAAAACACTGCATAAGAAAGTCCTTTATAATGGACCTGACTTTCTCCTGAGATGAAGTCTACTAGAGCAGACCCCCTAAGAGCCTTCTTAACAATTACAGACTCAGGACAATTTCATTAAAAAAACAATCTAAACTCTCACTGTCTTTTCTAGTCAAAACAGGGCCCAAGGATACAACTCTAATGAAGTCTATATTCTAGCCAACTTTTAGCACTTCAGTTATGCAAATGTAAAGCCACTGCTTCAATCAGATTTCTAGTTCACATGCCAACACCACATTTCAATACAAATACACAATTATTTCTTTAAGTAGTAAATAAAGTTTATTTCAGAGGTCCAAGTTATCTTTGACATTCTACCCAGTTGTTTTTCACTTAAAACCAATTAAATCAGGCAGATGTAGTACCAATGCATACACAGGTTCATTGAGTTGACTGATCGTTTCAAAAAACCCATGTCCACTACAAAATACAGTGCTCTGTTCTCATTTTCCTCTCCATCGCATACCAACCCCTGGAGCTACTATCCAGTCCAGCTACACACAGGCATTTTACAGCTACCAAGTGCCACCATACAGTGACAAACAGAAAAAGCTGGTTTTCAAACAAGCATTACTTTCCTAGTTCCATTCAAAAGCATTCCCAAACATATTACGAACAAGTCTGCGCACAGGAACTTCTGAACACAAGCAGTTCAGTACCTGAATTGTTTCTGAATTAAACTGTACTCTGATCTAGTCTACAGTGAATGATTGACTTACATCCTTGAGCCTCCCAAATACTGAATTCATCCAGCATTACCCACTCTAGAACTTGGAATCATATGCAAAATCATTTTAGTGCTTACTAAGCATGCTATATATCCACAGCCAGATGTCATAGATATCTTGATAATCAGAGAGGGCTAATTTTTCCAACTCTAACTTGATGTGATTTAGAAACTCTTAACAGTTGGCAAGGCAGAGGTTGGCACTCCTGAAGCTGTTTCAACTCGGTACCATGCGAGAGCAACCCTCCTCCAGGCTAAAAGCCAGGATCAAGTAAGAGCTCGGATGCATGTCACTACAGTTGTCTGCCAAGTGAAATGAAGCAGTTACTAATTCCCAGCTCTTTATTCCAGTCTTCTCAGCACAGCTGAGGACTAGAACATACGAGCCCTCCATAACCATTTCTGCATGAAGTCTGACAGCTTAACGCAAACTACTGCAAGAGAAGGTTATATCACTGATCTTAACACAGACATGATCGAGGAGGGCTCCTAACGCTCTATTCTGTCAACACCACCATGGAAGTGACAAGTGTCCAGCAAATAATCAATTTCAGAGAATCCAATAGCATCTTGTACCATTGCAGCCATTTGCCAAGACCAGAGCCTTAACACACACGGACTAACCCCACTGCTGTACAGCTGGGCGAAGTGGTTTCTGCACCTAACTCATTTCTTCCTTGTGCCAGCACCAGAGGTCACCAATCTTCCCTTCCGGCAGCTTAGCAGGTCTTTGCCCAGCTTGTTTAATCCAGTCATGTTAAACAAGCCAGGACTTCAGAAACAAAAGGCCTGTGACCTTTCCTATAGCAGGATTTGTCTTAAAAAGCACAACTCATTTTAGAGCGCAAGTTAGAGAGAACAGTGTTAAATGTGAAGATTTAGAAGGTCATTTTGTGAGAACATGAAAGGCAAGGCAAGGAAAGATGAGATACAAGCACCAATTATGTTCAGTGACAGCTGGACGAGCTTATATGCCCACACAGTAAAACAGAAGACAGGCACAAAAGTTTGTCTGAACATAAGCTAACTCCTTTGAAGTGCAGATTTTTAAAAGTTTCCATAACTGTCTTTTTCAGACCACAGACGGCTTTACCATTACATTCTACTAAATTCTGTAAAATCATCCACATTCAGCGAAAGCATAACAATTTAACCTGCTTAGAACTATGTGTTCAACTGTTTGGAAACCATTCTCTCCGGAGTTTCCTTCAAAAACATCATCTAATGTACTCTGCCTAGATTTTCTGTACCCCTGATGTTGTGCATTCACATACTAAGCCTCAAAAGTTGAACAACTTCAGGTGTCAGATAATATCTGGATTCAGAATTCGGTGCAAAGAGTCTGCACAGAAATCCAGGGCACTGAGTTCATTCGAGCCACTGTTTTCTTTCAGAGAAGTCAGTAGACTTAATGACAATAAAAGCTAGGAGTTATTATTGTAAGAAACTTCCTGACTTCATTATAAAATATGAAGTACTAAAGTGTTCAAATTCCTAATTTGAAAGTGCCAATACCAAATTCGGATTGTTAGCACCTTTACTAGAAAAGTAAACAAGTATTGTCAGATTGTTTACTTAATACAGCTGATTTCATCAGAGCACATGAAGCTCCGCTGAGCACCTTGGAGAAGAAAAGTTGAAGTGTATTGCACTGAAGTGAGAACATGCTGCAGAGAAAGCTCCATACTGATTCAGTAATTACATCACACACAGATCAAGTTTCACTTCAGCACAGTCTATGGAAGGAAAACCATGAGTCAGTTTTAACAGCAAGTGTGATGTAAAGCCCTCATGCCCTCATCAGTACAATTCTAAGAATCTCACCGATATCCAGTAAGCATGCTGACTGACAAAATGGATATTTATTTTGGCTGTTGGTCATGTAAAAGCATCCATACTTGCCCTAATTGTAGTCAGGAAGGTGCAGGCACTATTACTTAAACTCTTAAGCTGGTCCTCTCAGTGCCTCAGAAGAACGCTTTGCAGTCTGCACTGGAGCTTGTCTTGTGACCTCAATCTTTCATGTAAAAACATGACACTGCTCTGGCATTTGAGCGACAAATGCACGCAAATGGGGAAAACGGAGTGAGGCAAGAAAGGCAGCAAGCATTGTTAAGGTGAGGAGAGAGGAGAAAGCAGAACCAAGAAGAACCTCAGCCTGAAAATTAAGAAGCGGAGGCAGAGCACACACAGAGATGATTCATGACAGGCCACGGTGAACAACCACCTCCATGTCTGTTCATCAGATCAGGAGCAATCTGACATTATCGCAGGAAATGCATGCACAGGTGCAGACAGATACATTTGCTGTCTTCATACGAGAAGTACCCAACTCCATATCCTCCTTTTCTCACTTATTCTCTCCAGTAAGCCTGTTAGCCACCATCCTACAGAACTGCATTCCTCATCTTTTGCCTAACAAGTGTACCCACGGAAACCTTCACACAGCAAATACTGATAATTAGGAGAGCATAAGAACATTCTTCTTAAAACACATCTAAGTGGCATGCAAGATGACAGCGTGCTCTTAATCAAGGGTGTACTTAGCAGGAACAACTGTTGACAAATATGAAACACAACACATGGCTCTAAACCCGAGTCTTCCCTTCAGACGCCATCCCTGAACATCACTAAGGTGCAAAGTAGATCAGATGAAAGCATATGATTGTTAGAGTCAGAAGAAATACCTAAAGGAACAGGTAAGTCACCAAGATTTGTAGCACACATAGTCAGAATTAATCCGAAGAATTCTCTTCGCAAAAGAAGTCCTCAGCAGCTTCAATATTACTGAAATGCCAGAACAAGAAATAAATTGCTTTTATGAAAACAATTACTACATTTTCTGGTCCCTCTGGCCCCAGCTATTTTGTCACATCTACTCTCTCCAGGCTTTCAGTCTGCTGTTACTCACTGTTCAGACCAGCTAAAGGCCACAACTACGCACTGCAACACCTACATCGCACAACATCCAAGTGGGATGACATGATGACTTATGATTACAACCTCATCAAACCTCTTCCATCTTCCTTTTCTCTCATGTTTTAATAAAGCTATTCTGCTACTTCAACTAAGTTTACATCAGAAAAGTTAAGAAGTTCGCATAAGTTTACATGAAGCCATCCCCTACTGGCAATAAAGCTCTGCATTAGCTTTTAAAGTTTCTTTACAAGTTCAGCTGTTATGAACGAATGCCCACATTTTTCAGCCCCAAGCAGCTCTATTTTCACACTGACATCACTCCATCTACATCAATAGACAAATGTTCCCCTACAGCATTAGCATCACTGCTCTAGATTGCAGTGTGTTCTGTTTCAAGTTGTGCTACCGACAAGGGAAGGTAGGTCCAAGGCTTACTGTTGCTACTATTCCCCAAATCCCTACTACTGAGCACAGTATGTAGCAGAGTACTCACCTACCCAGTTTTGAACACACAAACAGCAAAAGTACCCTAAGAATAAGGAATTGAGCACCTGCTACCCAATTGCACATCAATTTAAGAGTCAGATGTGTAGGAAATACACTACTAACTGGCTATGCCACATGGGTAAGTTAGTCGTAAATCAGAAATAAGATAACCCACTGGCAAAACTGATTTTATCACTCAGGTAAGAAGGCATCTTTCCTTGAAATTAAATTAAATAACCAAGGTACATCCATCCCTCTCAGAACGTCAGTAGCTTATGCATTTCCACACAGATTTTTAGCAATGTGTGGCAAAAAAAAAAAAATATAAAAAAGAAGGGAGCATCTTCTTGCAACTTTGAGAATGAGAGTTAGTCTCAGAGGAAAGCTAGAGGAAACCAAGTTGTTCAGTGACAAAAGTGTGTAGGGAGGGGAAGTCCAAACAATTTAAGGAGAACAGCCTTGGTTCCTGCAAAGCTCAAAAGCCAGAGGACTTGAGGTTTGTTTCTTTTCCTTCAAAACAGCCCCAGGCTGGAAGTGTGGTTTTCAAGCCAAAAGACCATACTTTCAATCACTTCCTCTCTGCACTATTCTCTTGAGTGAGACAGTAAAAAATCTCTTTCTGCAGAACTTACTCTTTAGCTCTCATTATTGAGGAAAGGGTAATGTCAGAGCAGAGGTATAACACTGCACCTTAAGGCTGACCCTCAGCTGTCAGTGAAGAGGTGTGTGGCTTAGACTTGCTGTTTAACCTTCCCTGCCCCATGCTCAGATCTGGCCCTGGGCTGCATCGCCCTTCCTACAACACATAAAATAGTGGTTTTCTTTCAAATGCTTTTTGAAGGCTTTACAGACAGATGTTTAATGGTATTTCCATATATGAAGATGTACATGGGTGCTCAGTAGAGTTATTGCTGTGTGAATGTCTACAAAGCTGCAAGAAGCTCAAGAGAAACCCAATTAGGCTACAAGAATTTACTGAAGAGTGTTTCATTTTAACAACAATATAACAAACTGACATGCAAGCAGACTCAAAGCTCACTACTGCCTTCTTTCCTTTTTCAGAAGGTGGAACATTGCCAGGCTGGTAATAAATGCTGTGAAATAATGCTTAGCGAGTAGGATCTCACCAACCATTTCAGCGCTGTGACCAAAGGAATTACTAGTATCAGCTGCCAAACAAATGATCTCATATACCAAAGCTAACAAACTGTTACCAGACAGATATCCCGCAGTTACAACATGACATCCGCTCCATTATAGACACCAGAAGGAGCAGCTGATACTTAAAGCTGAAGAAACAGCCCATTTGCAAGTTTCAGACACAGCTGAAATAACACAACCTTTTTTTTTTATAGAATCCACATAAAATGAAATTATTCCCTGTTTTACAACATTCCTTCACTAAACATACCAATAGCAAAAGAATTTCAGAGGTTGCAATGCAGAAATTACACGAGGCAGTGAAAGCACAGTCTTCCAAAAACTCCAAGGCATTTCTTTTTGTCCTTACATCCTTGGATATAGGTAATTCATTAAAAAACATCCAAAACTGTCAAAGACTGAAATTAGTGTGAAACCATAGCTCTCTGTTTAAGAATAACGTCAGTCTTGCCCGTTGGAAAATACAGAAAAGCACTGATGTGAAATCTCATTCTAGAATCAAGTAAACACAATTACAGAGGAACTGCTACAAATTTAAGTACAATCAAACTATCTGCAACCCATATCCATTTCCTTAAAGCCATCCCCCCCATACTTTACAAACATATCCTTAGCACTTGAGACACTACGTGCTTATAAAATAATCAGTCCCTACAATTTAAAATTCATGGGGAGTAGGATGCTTTGCTTTTGCAGTAATAGCTACCATTCTGCTGAGCATATGACTCTGGTAGCACTCCACAAACCTGTACAAACTACTCTAAATCAATTTTGTAAGGGAAGTAACATTTGATAAGGAAATAAGAAATATTAGGGGAATTTAGTCACATAAATAGCCATTTCTCATACACAAATTAGGATTTCATCAGAGAGTTAGAGGCTAAAAAGAAATACATTGAACCACAGTCACTCAAATGTCTCTGTTGAAAGGTACATGTATGAGTGTACATATACACATATATTTTTATGCATGCATTACACACATATATACACAAACACATATATAGATATTTTTAGTCAAAGGAAGCAAAAAGTGGTAGTAACAGAAACCAGAAGCTGAAGGTTTTTGTACAAAACTGCTTAGAACAAATATAATATCATGTCACTAATACCCATCTGTTCTCCAGCTGGCTTATAATTCCTCTTTTTAAAAAAAAAGAACTAAAATATTCTACAATTCTAGCTACTACCTTTCTACCACTTCATACTTGTCATTATTTTGAAGGGACACACAGGCCAGTAGAAAGTACTACTATCCTAATAGCTCTACTAACATCTACACCTCGTGTTTACTTTCTCCTCACCCAGCGATTGTGTTTACATGAACACGCAGCACAGTCCAACAGGACTAGATATGCAGAGTGAGTTACTTGGTGCTGAGGACCTGACACCCACACTACACAGTGTTCTGGGGTTTTACTTTTGACCAGCCATAGTCTGGTCCCAGGAATTGAATGCCCATTAGTGGTTGGAAGAGCTTTCTAATTTCATTCATTTCAAAAGGAATCCAGTTTACACACCAAAGCCACTTGGCTACCTGAGCCAAAGCGCAATAAGTGGAGACAATTGAGAGGTTTTCTTTAAAAGAGCACTCCTGATCCAAATTAAGATGTTAATGCTCATGCACCCAAGAAACCATTTCCTGTGGCTCCACATGCAGCTATAGGCACCACGTCTCTTTCTCTTTGAGGCGTGCCAGCTCATCCTGGTAAGCAGCATGGACCACGTAGTTTGCTGTTTTCTTCAGAGCCAAAGAGAGGAAGCAACACCGACATTTGGTCAAGATTTAGCTCCCATTAAAGGAGAGGGGGCAACGGAACAAGCACACACAGTACTTGTTACAGGCAAACCTCAAGCCTGGTTGATGGCTCTCTGCAACAGAACTTCTGGTGTTTCTGGGAAGACTAGAAAATGCAAAGCTTCCTAACAACGTACTGGAAAAAAAAGTGGTCAAATTAAGATAATTTGAAGAGGTATTATCTACTAAAGAGACTTTTGGTGATTCTGCTATTGTTCTGGGTAAGGAAGGTGTGTGAATACACTTAGACTTTCAAAACTTTCACAACAATTCAAAGGCCAAGGATACAGATTGTTACTGGTCTTACAGAGCCGCTCAAAAGAGCTACATCCAGCAAGACATACTAATTGTGAAGGGACTTCACTAATGAAAACATGAAGAGGGAATAAAATTAACTAAAATCCTTAAAATATAGGCTTGCCATTAGAACAGAAAATGATCCTATCACTTTGCCTCCAACAGTGACGAGCAGCATATGCTGAATACAGAAGCTACCAAAGGATTAACTCTTCTTTTTTGCCTAGGTCCAATCACATCTCTCCATTCAGAGATTACTGTTCAACAGAATGTCTATTAAAAACATTGCAGTAGAGCTTCTAAGACTCAGTAAGTATGCTCCTGCAGGTCATCAACAGATCACTAGAAAGAAAGAAAAAGCATTGCAGCACATTTAGAAGTCATAAGGAAGCAGCTTAATGCAACATTAACAGACAAAAAAAATTCCCACATGTAAAATGCTTCGAATAACTTTATTAACTTTTGTCAAAAACTAATCAAATAGCAAGGGAATGGAGGAAAACAGGAGATAAAAAGTGATGGGTACCTACAATAGTATTATAATGATAACAGGTTTTGTTGGAAGTGTCACATCGTTTAAATGTTACTCAACCTGAAAACTGAGCATGGAATATCCCACCTAAGGAATAGGAAGAAGAAGAAGAAAACAAATACAATCCCCCTCCTCACAAAATACTCCAGATGGAGCAATCTTACTGAACTCATGGGGGACACGCTGTGCAAGGAATCTACCTTCAGGGAGATTCTTGACAAATCCAATAATATTAAAACTAGAATTAACAGCATTTATCTCTGATTCAGAGTACTTGGTAAGATTTTAAGCGCCAGGCAAGAATAATAGAGTTAGTTGGGAATAGTAATTCAGTTCAAATGTGGAAAATGTATTTGTTTTCTTTCAAATTAAAGGAGATACTCATCTTAAGAATTAGGTAAGTACTACAAAAACTAGCAAACATATCTTAGAGACTTTACAGCCTTCTGAAAGTCATCAGCCCTGTTCTCTGATATGAATGCAGCACCAGTGCTGTGTCCTACCACTTTCAAAGGACTCACCTTATAACTCTAACGCCCTAATGCCATTTTGATGTTACTCCATTTTTCATCACAATCTAGCAACTTTGGCCACGCATATGGCCATGGCCCACACAGATCATCTTTGAAATCACAACGGCTCCATGGTTGTGATCTTTCATGCTTGGCACTACGGCACTTTGCGGATCAAGATATTTTCCATCCCTCTCCCTTGTTATTCTTAAAAGCTTCAGCAGTGAAAGCCCAGATTCCAACTCAATCCTGTATACTATCTGATCACAAGACCAGTCAACTCATGCCGAGCAGAAAAAAGGCACAGAGCTTACCGGACACGCATGTGATAGTCACTGTGCTCACCAGGACCGTTTCGGTCTTGTGAGAAGAACAGATGCTGAAAGTAACAAAGCTCCAAACCATCAGCCTGAGCAAAATGCTGTCCCCGAGGATTTAGAAAACAGAAACTGTTCAATATCATATAAACATTACACACTCGAGCCCTGAAGCAGCAATAGCGACTAAATCGCTCCTTTAAGGATTTGCGGTATCACATGCTGAGAGTGCAGGGGAAGGTACCTGGTGCTCAGCGGGTCACCAGACTACGCACACGTATTTATGTCACAACGATTAAGTCATTTTTTGATTCGCCTATGCCGGCGAGACCTGAACACGAGCTGCTACAGCAATCGCACGCGAACGCGAGGAAAGCGGCGGCCTGGCGCCTCTCCGCCGGTGCTGCCGAGGGGCCGGGCGGTGAGCGCCCCACGGCCCCCTCAGCGGGCCGCTTCCAACTCGGATGTAAAATGGCTGAGAGATCCAGCGAGAGGGAAAGGCGGGGGAAGAGCCGTCTCGGCGCGGCGGTGCCTCCCACCGCCCCCCGCGCCCGCCCGGGGTGCCCCCTCCCCGCGGCCCCTGCGGAAAACTTCGCCGAAGGGGAAGGCCGCCGGGGGCTGCAGCACACCTGCGCTGCGGCCCCTCGGCAGGCGGCCGGGGGCACCGACGTGCTCGTTCCCTGCCGGCCTCTCCGCCGCCTGCCCCGCTGTCCGGCCCACCTCACAGCCGGGGCAGCCCCCGGGGCCCACGTGGAGCTCGCTCCGGCGAGCCCGGACCCGCCCTGCCGCCGCCGCTCACCTGAAGGCGGGCCCCTCCCCCGGAGCCCGGCCGTGCGGAGCCGCCGCGCTGCCGCCCCTTTTGTTGAAGAGCTTCTGGAGCAGGGTGGGGGCCATGCTGCCGCCCTGCTCCTGCCGCCGGCCCGCCCGGCGGCGGCCCCGCCGCGTCTCTCGCAGCGGCTCAGCGAGCGGCGAGCGGCGGTGGCCGCAGCAGCATCGCCGCGACCGCGGAGCCGCCCAGCATTGCGCGGAGGCGAGGCGAGGAGAGCGCCGGCCCGCTCAGCCGCGCCGCGCCGCTCCCGGCGGCCGCCCGTCACCTGACCGAGGGGCCGAGCCCGCCCGGCGGCGCTGACAGCCGCCTTCCTCCTGCCCGCCCGCCGGACGGGGCACGGCACGGCGCCAGCACCGCGCGATGAGGATGAGGACGGAGACGGAGACGCGAACGCGCCGCGCCCCTCCGGCTTTCCTCATTGGCTGCGTGGCGCTCCCGGCCCCGCCCCCAGCACGTGGTCAGGCGGCGGGGGCAGGCTTAAAGGGGCAGGCGCCCGCCCCGCGGGGGGCGGTGGCGGCGGTGGCGGGGAGGGGTGGAGCGCGTGCATCTGTGCGTGCGCCGGCAGCCCGGTGGGCCCGTACGTGCGCGCGGACGCACGCGTGTGTATGTTATACATGTTCTGTATATCCACAGTAATAAACATGTGCCTGTACATGCGTGTAACGTGTATGTTCCATTTCTCAACACGTAGGTACGTGCGTCGGTGCATCCACACGTACGTGCGCACACACGTGTCCCCTGCGCACGCGTGCGTGTCAGTCACGCGTTTGTGACGCTGAGTGACTTTTTCGCGCCCTGAAGCGCGCACGAACAAAGCACCCGCCCGCGTCAGGCGGGGCCGTTCCCCCGGTCGGGCTGGGGGCCGCTCCGGTGTCCCCCTCCTCCCTCACGCCCACCGAGCCCCCGGCCAGACACAAGTCCGTTGGGTTTTTGGGAAGCTGACGTCCCTCATTTTGCTCCATCCACAAATTCCAGACACCACTCCAGGAAAGTTTCAATCTGATTTTTTTTCTAGTCCTGGTCTCCGTAACGGAGAGACGCCCGGCATAACACCGTAGAAGTACTGTGATTCCCTTCAGGAATCTGAACTTTGACTCCAGTCTTTGACCAGGAAAGCGAGAACATTTTTGCATTCCTGCTGGGACAGTGCCTGTTTTCTCTCATTTCTCTTTGATTGATCTGTTTCATTCACGGAATAATTAGATGATGCTACAGTAGCTGGGAGTCATTTGGAGCTTTATCTTTGTTCGTTTAATCTGGGGAAAAGGGTTTGTGTGGTTTTGCGCAGCAGCAGGATGACACCACCATGCACCCACCAAGAGAACACAACTTCAGATGCTCCTTTTTAACCAGCTAGGTAGCTGCTTTTGATTCTTTGCTTCCACCATCATCACCAAATGTCCCCAGTCATTACGGTTAACCCACTCAACCAAAGCTGAAGGACAGAAGTGAGGGCGTGGTGATGACAGTACATTGAAAGGGAAGTGAATAGCAGGGTGTGGCTGGTCAAGATGAAAGACATAATGGTGGGCATAGCAAATGAGAATCTAGGCATCCAGCTCCAGAAATAAGCACAGGACTGTGTTTCTCAAAGAACAGTCCTGAGAAACTTAAAGTTGCAAACACCATGGCTGCCACTCTACAGTACGTCTGCATTAGCAAGTTGTGCTGAGCAGTGGGGGCAGAATTGTAGACTAAACCAGTTGTCTTACAGAGCCCGATGTCCACATCACGAACATTTCACAGGGTTTATTTTGAACTGGTTGTAATCCAGTCCCATCATCAGAATGAGTGTCAGTGATTGGAGCACACTGAATGCATTTCTGAAAAACATCTGGTTAGCTTCATCCCCCATTTCATAACCCCAATTTTTAAAAAGGAAGACCCAGGGAACTACAGGCCAGACAGTCTCACCTTTGTGCCCAGCAAGATCATGAAGCAGATCCTCCTAGAAACAATGCTAAGGCACATGGAAAAAAAGAAGGTGATTGGTGACAACCGACATGGCTTCACTAAGCGCAAATCCTGCCTGACTAATTTGGTGGCCTTCTATGATGGGGTTACAGCGTTGGTGGATAAGGGACAAGCAACTGACGTCATCTACCTGGACTTGTCCAAAGCATTTGACACTGTCTCACGCAACATCCATGTCTCTAAATTGGAGAGACACGGATTTGATGGATGGAATACTCGGTGGAAAAAGAGTTGGCTGGACTCAAAGAGTTGCAGTAAACAGCAGTGTTTCAAGAGGAGATCAGTGACAAGGGGCATTCTTCAGGGGTTGATATTGGAGCCAGCGCTGTTTAACATCTTTGTTGGCAGCAGGGACAGTGGGATTGAGTGCACACTCAGCACATTTGCTGATGACACCAAGCTGTGTGGTGTTGTGGACAGGCTGGAGGGAAGAGATGCCATCCAGAGGGACCTTGACAGGCTTGAGAAGTGGGCATGTGTGAACCTCATGAAGTTCAACAAGGCCAAGTGCAAGGTCCTGCACATGGGTTGGAGCAATCCCAAGCACAAGTACAGGCTGGGCGGAGATGAGATTGAAAGTAGCCCTCAGGAGAAGGACTTGGGGGTGTTGGTTGAGGAGAAGCTCAACATGAGTCGGCAATGTGTGCTTGCAGCCCAGAAAGCCAACCGTATCCTGGGCTTCATCCAAAGAAGATGGCCAGCAGGTCAAGGGAGGTGATTTTGCCCCTCTACTCTGCTCTCATGACACTCCACCTGGAGTACTGCTTTCAGCTCTGGGGCCCCCAGTTTAAGAAGGATATGGATCTGATGGAACAAGTCCAGAGGAGGGCCACAAAGATGATCAGTGGGCTGGAGCTTCTCTCCTATGAAGACAGGCTGAGAGAGCTGGAGAAGAGAGGGCTCCGAGGAGACCTTCAAGCAGCCTTCCAGTACCTAAAGGGGGCCTACAGGAAAGCTGGAGAGGGGCTTTTTACAAGGGCATGTAGTGATAGGCTTTAAACTGAAAGAGGGAAGATTTAGATTAGATCTAAGGAGAATTCTTCCCTCTGAGGGTGGTGAAGCACCAGAACAGGTTTCCCAGAGAAGCTGTGGCTGCCCCATCCCTGGAAGTGTTCAAGGCCAGGATGGATGAGGCTTTGAGCAACCTGGTGTAGTGGAGGGTGTCCCTGCCCATGGCAGGAGGGTTGGAACTGGATGATCTTTAAAGTCCTTTCCAACCCAAATCATGATCCACTTTGTATGTCCAGATGCCAGTCCAAAATGTGAAACAAGACAAAGTCAGTGAGGACAACAATATTGACTTCAAAAATGTACTTCTGATCTGAGCAAAAATGGCAGCGTAAACGCACCCTACAGGCTGGCTGATGCTCAGTGCAAAATTAGTTCTTGATATTTTCTGTTAACGTGCGTGACAGTTACTATGATCTGAAATTGATAACGAAACATTAAGACACTAGTGTTCTGAAGGTTATTTCTGAAAGAAAAATAATAGGGAAAACACGGCAGAATCAGTAAAGGACTACAAAATAACTTTTACAGTCATTATGCTCTGTCCCACCCCAAACAGAGTTTGGCTATGAAGAACACCTGGCAAAGTAAATGCAGTGATTTTTCACTAACTCGTGAGTGCAAAATAAGAGCAGATGTAAAGAAAAAAGCCATATCAGCTGTGAAGCAAAGACGGTTTACAGCAAGATAGTGTGTCTACAGCCCTCGCTCTTCTAGGAAATATAGGAAATTAAAATGTGGCATATGAGACTCAAAAACTTATTTGTAGTATTCTGACTAAGGCTCAGACTCTTTGTGTGCAGAGAAAGACAAATGTAATTGATGAAACTTCAGTCAGAAAAGGAACCAGATTTTAATGTAGAAACAGATTGGACTTCATTAGAAAGTAGTTGATACCTAAAAAGGATCATTCAAATCCTGGAATAGCTGAAGGCTTGGATAAATATTTCTGTGTTTCACAGAGAATACATCTCTCTGAAGATTCTCTCCTGAGAATGTAGGAACTAGGTTTCACAGCCAGGACAGGCTGGGTTACAAACCAAGCCTCCCCATCACTTAGACCTGGATGAAACTTTGAGTTCCGTTACGGCTGCTTCCCTTCCACTCCGCTCAGTCCCAAACGCGCAAGTCCAAAATGCTCCTAAACCTCTGTTGTCAGAATTAGGCTTTGGAGGAACCACAAACAGAAGCCAGAGGCCAGACCAGGTAAGCTCTGAAGATTTACCAAAAAGTTTGTTCATCCAGGATGCTCATTAATGACTTACTGCTTAGTGTGGTGACGCATGCTGTATAAGTTACATGAACTTGCTACGCTTTGCAATGGACAAGCAATGTTTTGGATTCTATAAAATAAATAAAATCAATTTTTTATTGCCACTTCAATATGTATTGTAAAATATGACGCCAAGTAAAATATGACACCAAGAAATGTCTAGAGTCATTCTCTCTCCATATTGTTATTATTACTATTTAGCACAGTAAGTCTAAATTACTCTCCGCAGAGGATTTAAAAACCTGTTACAAAAACGTACTCCACTTTGCAAGCAGAAACTTGACAGAAACTGGCAGAAACTGAGAGCTTGGGACTGCAGCCTCCTGCAAACCAGTGCACCCGTCCTTCACGGAATGGAGCGTTGATGTAACTCGCGCTGTTTTTGCAGCAGCTCTTCCCAGCCCCTGGGCAGTGCCACAAAGATGCTGCCTTAACAGAGACAAGCAGGTTAGCTGTCTTCTTATGTAGAAGATATGGTCAGTTGAAAATGAAAGACTGTTTAAAGGGAAATGCTAAATGAAGATAATTGTTTCAAAATCATCGGAAAGTGTTGATGTATGTAATGAAACATCTGATTTTCAACTGTCTTTAGTGTTAAAAATAGAGAGAAAGGCCAGAGAACCGTGTCTTCTTTTGATCACCACAATATAAATATTCAGTAATATGGTGAGAACTGGATTGTGTGAAGGTAATAGGTATTTACAATCCTCTGAGATCACTACTGTTAATCTACTTACTTGTCAAATTTCCTAAAGCAAAGGTACGCTATATTTCCCCCAGAAGAGCCTGAAGACATACATACCTGTGAATGTTCAAACACTTGTTTAGAACATGGTTTGGTTCTTCTCTACGACAGAGTTGTTAGTGTTGGTAGATTGTATTTCTAAGCCTCCTGCCCAGGACTCCATCCAAAACCTAGCTGGAAATCCTCATGTTCCAGATTTTCAATGGCGAAATCTGTGGCAGGACTGACTTACTATTTGCTGGTTGCACTCTTGTCTTTAAATCCATGCTGATATAGTGCATCTTGGACTCCATCCTACCCACATCAGACGCAGACCAAAAGGGCTTACTACATAATAAAGAACACAGGCATCACGATTTATACTACGTTTTGGGTGATAACTATGCTAAACATTATACATTTATATGAAATCGCAGTCATATACAGGACATAACATTTGTATCAAAAGAGAGGGCAGAAATTCAGCAACAAAACCAACATCCCGCATCATCAGCACAGTGGCAACAGTGGCCAGAGGCTAGCTAACACTTTGGATCTGTCCTTCTTGCAAGCCATGGATTGTACTGTTATCAGAAGTCGTAGGCACTCTCTGCCATGTCTCTTCATGTCCCGAGGTCCTAAATGCTACTCTGGTTATTTGCCTCTAAAACACGTTCTAAGCAGAGCTAAAATATATAGCTAAAAAGTCTGATTATTTTTGCTTGGTTCTTAGCTAAACCATTTCTTTAGGGATCAGCGTTATCTGAAAATTACCAATGAGTAAATGCATGACTTTTCTCTCAATTTCTGTCATATTCTGTCAGCTCTGTGTAGACAATTTTCTTTTTAAAACATCCTGAGACAAGAACATATGGTTCTTCCATTGTTTAACATTGCATTTTAATTCAGCTTAGAGGAATCAGCTCAGAGTCACTAACTGCTCAGTATGGGTTTAGCCTGGGACCTCTTTGTTCAGCTGTATGCAGGAGAAGACTTGGTGCAGCTGGGGAACAATAAGCCTGATGATGAGAAAACAGATTTATTTCTCTCTCTCCTGTCTCATGTCTCTCTTGTAAAGGTGACATTCTCGACGTGCCAGGTCACATGGGAACAGCACATGATGCACCGTGTGTGTCACACGGCACAGGAAAGGCTGAGTGGCTGCTTTATTTCACAGCAAGCAGTGAAAGCATCCTTGCCGAGACTGTTACCAAAAAATTGCATTTTGGAAGCTTCTTGAGAGCTGCTCTGAAAAGCTGGTGGGGTATGCGTTTCAGTCGCTTCTCAGGTGCATCCCATCAGTACTCCACTGGACCATATTCTGAAGTAACAATTCAGTCCGGAGAAAACCCCACAAACACACGATCACACTTATACAAACCAAAATGGTTTTTAATATGCTTAGACAAGGCAGTTCTGCACTGAGTCAAAGCACTCACCTTCTGGTGGAATGTTTAAGCGTCTATTTTCTTCACAGCATCAAATATAGATTTAGAGGCTGAAAAAAGAGCAAGAAAATTAAACAAAAAGCAAAAAATCCTAGTTTGAATGTGTACATAATTGCCCATCTTACACAATCAGCAACAAAGACAAATAATCCTTATTTTACAGTTTATTCTTTCGTCAATGCTATTTGACAGGCTGGAATGATTACGAAATAAATTTGCTTATTCTGTCTTCCACTACAGTACAAGCTTTAGAATGATACAAGCATTGCTCTACATTTATCAATGACAGCTTCTTTATTCAGGGAGGGAAGAAGAGGTGAAAATGAAGATTTTATAGCTGGCTGGACATACAAGATCCATATCCCTGGCTCTGACCAATCTTTGAGTTCAGCTAGGCTGGCGTGTCATACTCCGGCAAGCGTGATGTACTTGGTGGAGGGGAGACCTGTACTTGAAGCCAACAGCTTCAAGTTTTTAGCACCCCCATCACATGTTTATCTAATGATAACACTCAAACTAATTTTACTGGGTAGCCCAAGCTGTATGTGCAGAAAAATAAGTATCTAGATTAAAACATTTAACAGACAATTCAGTTATAGTGCCTATTTTCAATGCAGTGCTTTACAAGTATTTACTACATAAACTATTGAAAGTGTCCAAATATAGGAGATACTTTGGTGATAGGAAATACTTTTAAATTACAAGATCACAAAGCATTAGAGGATCACAAAGGCAATTTTAGTCCTTGAAAACAGAGATTTTAGAGGACTTTATAAAGGAAGTTTGACTTTGAAAGAGATTATTTATCTATCAATGTAGTGTATAACTTAATATATTAATTTGAACATAAAATCGCTCAGTAAATTGACCGACTTCATACTAGTTTTTTACAGTCTGTCAATGACTATAAATTAGTATGTATAATGATTATGTTACTGCAGTGCTTGAGAGATATTCATTCAGCTCATGTATTTTCCAGAATCTCCTACTGACACTGAGAAAGTTGCTTAATTTCTCTCTTGTTCACCTCATATCCCCTAATTAGCACAGGGCTTGCCCCTTTCTTTGTACCTCTAAAGTACCTCGCGCACAGGGACTTCCGAGCAACTACTGTAACATGAATCTAGAACCTAGACTATTCCAACTTGGCCAGGAAAAAAAAGCTGCAGAGACTACGTAAGTCTGCTCCTGGAAGAATGAATCACTACTTCTTCCTGAGAGGAAGCTGCCAGCAGCTCTTGTGGGGGACACACACCAACAAAACGCACTTTACTCTGATGTCTGCTAAAGAAATCACTTCCAGACTGTACTCGCTTGGCTGACAACTGCCTCGCTGAGATCACTTCTCCTACACCACTGCACCTCACCTGTGCCAAGAGTAACGATAAAAATATCTCAGCCAGTGACAACGGGCAGATGCCTGGTGGCTTACAGACGACTCAAAGCTCTGGTGGCCTTTGACATTGTGGAGCATGCGAAATCGCTGACACAGCTGCATGACTTGGCTCAGAGAGAGAGATGCCTTACCATGGTTCCACTGATTCCCTACTAAGTGTTCCCAGATGGTAGCAGATGGCCTTTCCTTCTGTTAAGGGTTCCCAGATGCAATATGCAACAGCACTCGGTGCTGATCACCTCTTCTAGCCAAACATCTGTACAGAGGCTGTGGGAATGATCACGACGCGGTATATGGACTGCAGTGTTATTAATGTCAATGCTACTTTATCTTCTCTTTTAATCTGGGAATTACAACTGACCTCTGACATGTCTAATATTAAGAACATACTGAGAGAGAGATGGAAACCAGCTTGACGAAGCTCAAGTCCAAACATATAAAGATGACATGAATTAGAGAAGAAAGGCTTTGGAGGATACAGTGAATCAAACAATGAATGTAGACGTTTCTGGGATGGATTAGAGAAGTCCAAGGAATAGAGAGGCTCATTTTGATCAGCAGCATTCCCAGAAGGACTGTAAGTCTGCAACAGTCAGAGCTCAGCACTCTTCTGCCCCTTCTGCTTTTGCCTCAACCTGTACCTTGCCTTCGTGCCAGTGAGCATGTGGCCATGCTGACCATTCACTTGTCCGGGAATTCTGCACCTTGAGGAGCCCCAGCAAAGTCTGTTGATGGTATTCACATCTCTTGGTCAACACAAGTGGCTGAAAGCAATTGTTTGCCTCGGAGCAATTATCGTGATATTCATACTTTGGGAAGAAACACGTTTTGTTGTCAGACCTTAAGAAGACTGGAGTTACTCAGTGTTTCTAAGCACTGACGTGGTGATAGTCACTTTTGACGATTTGCCCGTTTTTCCGTGGGTCGCAGCTTTTCACAAAGCCTGCATTTCTCCCATAAAACATAAACCCAAGCGAAACCAAAAATCCCTCTCCTTACCGGCCTTTCCAGGCCTCCTGCACACACATACACCCTCAAGAAAGAAACGTATTTTCTTTGCAGACTTATCTCCAAGTCTCTCCAGGCTGCTTAGCGGCCGGACGCCGAGGCAGACCGTTCCTGCAGCCACCCGCGGGAGCCCGGCTCCGCCATGCGGCACCCCGCGCCCCGCAGCCCGCCCCCGCGGGCGGCCTTTCCGCCCGGCGCCGCGGGCAGCGGTGCGAGGCCGTGGCGGAGGCACCGCCAGACGCCCGCCACACGCCGCAGCCCCGCTCAGCGTCGCCTCACGGCGACGGCCCGCGCCTTCGTTAAACGCGGGTGCAGCTCGCTTTCCTCTCGGCGGCCGCGGCCCACCCAACCCGGCGGTGGGAGGAGCGGGGAGCGGCCCCGACCCCGCGGCGGCCGGAATTGCAGGCGGCCGAGCGGGCGGAGCCAGCGCGGTAGCGGGCAGCTGCGATATGTCGCACCCGTCCCCCGTCGCCCGGCCCAGCAAGCCCTGCAACCCCCGCGCCTTCTTCGATGTGGACATCGGGGGCGAGCGAGGTGGGGAGGGGGCGGGAAATGGCCCTCGCGGCGCCGCGGGGACCCGGGCGAGACCCGCGCGGTGGGGCCGGGGCCGGGGCGGCGGGGCTGGGGCGCCCCTGTGGGGAACGCGCGGGGCCCGGCCCGGGCCGGGCGGCGGGGAGCGGGCGGGAGCGGCACGGCTCATGCCCGGGCCAGGCCTTGGCGGGGCCGCGCCGGGCTGTCCCCGCGGGCTGCGAGCACGCACAGCCGGCGCCGCGGAGGAGGAACGCGGCCTCGCCGCCAACGGGCATCCCGTGGGGAGGGCGGCCGCCCCGCGGGGCCCTGCGCGCCTCCTCCGAGGTTTCCCCGCCGGAATGAAGAGGCCCGAGGGAAACAGAGAGAACGGCAACATGGCTGCGTCGGCACCCCGCCGCTTCCCAGCGGAGGGGGATGCCTGCGGGTGAGGCCGAGGAGCGGGCGCGTACACCGCCATCAGTGACCCCCGCGACACGCTCCCGCACAGCCTCGCCTGGCGAGTGTGGCGGGCCGGCACCGTGCCCCGCGCCATGTCGGCCCCGGCGTACCTATGGCGGCGGCTCCTCCCGCGCACCGCTGCCACGTGCTGCCGGTGTGCCGGGCTCGGCCTCCATCACAGCCGCCCACTGCCAGGCGGCCGCTCCTGGCTCCAAGCCGCGGCCCCCGCCCCGGGTCTCGGCGCCGCGCCGGGCCGTGCCCGGCCGCTGCCGGCCCGGTGGATCGCGGCGGTGAGCGCTCAGGAAAAACCGCTGGTCCCCATCGTTCTCCCGGCGTCGCCAGAGGTCACTGAAAATGTGGGCGAACGGTCAAAACGAGACAAGAAAACAGCAACATGGAAGCTGGGGCAGTATTTGAAAGCGTAGGTTTTAAAAATTTGCACGGGTGCAGATAGATGCTGCCTTTTTGTCAGGATATATTGCCTCCGTTCTTTCGGCCACTCGAAAGAATAAAAGGAGAATGCCTGTAAGATGATTTGCCCTTTATTGACTTTCAGTTGTCTAATTTGTTTTCATTCCTGTATTAATTAGAGTTAATATATTTACGTTTAGCTTCCGGTAGAGTGAAGTTATGATACCTAATTAAGCGACTGTGAAGCTGATGAGAAAACAGGAGCATCAACTGATGGTGGCTGCTAGGAGTGAGAAATAGCTCTCCAAGAAGTCAGTTTGTGAAAAGACGAGAATTTTACACAGAATCCATTTATCGACTATTACAGGATCTGTTAGCTGCTCAGGTTTCCCTTCCCTTAGTTAAAACATGTACATTTTTGGATTTAACGATTGCTTGCAGCGTCTGTAATGGTAAATAGCCATTATGCATATGGCATGTTAAGCATTACTGTGTCCTAACAACATTGAGGTTTAAGAGAATGAGGAGTAAGGCTGGTGTACATGTTTGGCATAAGCTTTTTGATCAAATAAAAGTCTCCACAAAACAGTCTTTTTTAAATTTTATCTGATTTAGATTGAATAAGCTACATAGGTATGTTAAAATAGATGTAAAATAAGTATGCGTGTTAAATTACATAATTTGGCTTTATATATGTGTGTGTGATTTCCCACACACGTTTTTTCATTTTTGGCAGCATCTGTCTTTATTCCCCTAAATTATTCTTGATAGTGGAATTCATTGTTGGTAATAACCTTGCTAAAAACCTAATGTAACTCTGACAGCGATTGCTGTGAAACAACCCCAAAATGTAAATTTAATCATAATGTAAATAAAAATAATCAAGTCTGAAACATTAATTTCCTTTGCCCTATAATGCTCAACACATCACCATGCCAAGAACGGGACTTAAAAACGTGTCTCGCTCTCTTTTTGTCATTTCAGTTGGACGCATTGTCTTTGAATTATTTGCTGACGTTGTACCTAAAACTGCTGAAAATTTCCGTGCGTTATGTACAGGAGAGAAAGGAACAGGGCCTACCACTGGAAAACCTCTCCATTACAAAGGATGTCCTTTCCACAGAAGTAAGTTCTATGAAATCCTCTGCTTTCCTGTTGGTGACAGAAGTCCTTCATTATCAGTATTTGAAATAATGTTAAATAATATTTTGGAGCACTTAAGTTTAAGAAATAACTTGACTGAAAGTAAGTCCTCCTAATGACTAGATGTTTTTACCATGCATTGAAAATAGCAAATAATAAATTTACTAGTAATTAGTAATAGTAAAACTCATTTACTGTGAGTTGTGAATAGATTGAAATGGATTTCAGGTAAAGGATTAAATATCTAGTGATGTCCATTTAACTGAAAAGGGGTACTTATGGGAAGCTTGATAAATAAAAGGTGTTTTTTGGTTTTATTTAGGCACAGGTGCTGATGACAGGCATTGCTTTTCATCTCTGAATTGTTTTTCTTCCTGCCTTTCCTGCCTCATTGCTACATTTTATAATTATTTTCTTTTACAGTTATTAAGCAATTCATGGTCCAGGGTGGAGATTTTTCAAACCAAAATGGCACAGGTGGAGAAAGTATATATGGTGAAAAATTTGAAGATGAAAACTTTCATTATAAGGTACTCTATTGAAAATACTAATTCTATTCAGTTTTGAAGAATTACTGCTCCTTAGTCCAAGGTTAATGTATTTTTAAGCAGTGGAAAGAATGCAGCAAAAAACCCCCAGACTAGTTTGTCCTTAAAGTCTTTGTTGAATATAGAACAAGTACATGTATGAGGTCAACCTCATTAACACAGAGAGAACCATAGTTTAAGTTTTCTTTTTAATTTCACCATCAGAAGTTAATTTGAAACATTTTAGTTCTCAGTGAAATAGGGTTATTATTTTAAAAGAGGCAAAAAAGGCAAATATAAAAAAGGCAAATTTTGTCACTCTGAACCATATACAGTATGTTAGCATTAAATGGCTTTTATGCTTTTTTTTTCATATACTAGTAACATTCATAAGATTAGATGTGAGAAATACCTTTCTTATTATAGAAGTGGTGAATCCATGGTAGATTGCAGAATTAATCCAAAGGAAAATTTGAAAGAAAGCATTTTTGCCACTACAGTTATTTTCAATGATACCAGAAGTAAAAGGCTGTTCAAGAATAGCCTTTTTTTACCCAAAATGTTAAAAAAAATGTGCTGTGAACAAAGCAAGTTTTTGAATATGCAAAGGTCTCAATTGGAGGATGTCATTTTAAGAGATGCTGGATTTGATGGCAGAAATTCCTACCTCTCCCATTACTTATTCCCAGTCCTGTATCAGAGCTCACTACTTCATTACTAGCAACCGTTAGCACAGTCCCACCAGCAATTTTGTCAGCCTAGCTGTGGGAAGAGAGGAGGGAGCTGTGCTGCGAGAGTAGGAAATTCTACAATTGTCTTTGTCCTCAAAATCAACACCTGGGGACACCAGGAAGACTGCGGGTGCTGCATGTGCTTCACACACAAAACACGTACAAGTTTTGAGCAACAGTTTTCTCACGATGTGTCTTGTGTCTTACCTTGTTTCTTTTGCAAAGGCATAACCTTCAAAATGTCTGTTAACCATTCTTCACTCTTCTCTTTGTCATCAAAATCAAATGCAGTTAATGCCTCCAGGGTCTGTCTTTTGAAGTAAGATTGACTTCCTTTTTATGCATTTGAAGAAGAAATGTTTGCCTTCTGTATTTTTAAATCTTTTTTTTAAGCATTTTGGTTCTACCTTTCTTTAAATATGAGTATTCCAGAAAGGGAAGAAGACTGCTTTTCACCATACTGTACAGCAAGTCTGTGTACCTTAAGCCTACTATTATACAGTACTTGAAGATCTCCAAATCTAAGTATTGCCTGTACACTGTGACTTAAATTTTTTGGCTAGCAGACTTAGCTTCTCTGGAGAAAAGTGGCAACCGCTATAATTGTTCTGAGTGCATATCTGTGTTCTCAGGTGTACATAAAGGGCTGTGTGGCTGGAAAAAATCCCCCGTGCTTGAACTATCAGTATGAACATCTAGAGCCTAGGTGGGAGTACTACCTGGAAACAGCAAAAATAACACGTTCTGCAAGTAACCCTTACAACAGGCAGAACACCTGCTGTTGTAGGTGTAGCAATTCTCAGCACTGGTATTGACTGTTTTCATATCATGTTATTATGTGATAGCATATGAATGACTCCTCAACAACACTAAAAAACTTAGAGATATCGTTGTCCCATGGTTAAAACAAAGCCCTGACTGCAATTGTGCTTGCAACAGTATTTTAGGAAAAGAAAATATGGCAATCTCCACTAATCAGGCATCAAAGTCCATTACCAAGTTCAGAGCAACAGCTGGAAATGCAGCTCCAGCATTCATCATAAACTACACTTGTGAGAGATGTTCTCTGAAGTGTGACATTTGCTGTGGTGGTGCCCATAGCACTGCTGGTTAAAGTTACTCTTCTGCATCGATCCTTGTCTCAGGATCTCTAGCTCCTTGAAGGAGGAGACTTTGTGTCATCGTTACTTTTTTGGTTATGCTGTCAAGTGAGATCTGGATGTCCTTATGAATGGAATGCAAATGATCCCCATTTCTGTACTTCTCTGGCTGCTCAGCTATAACAAAAGTTGTCAGTGTGCCAGTGATGAGTTGAATAACTCACTTGGATCTTGTACGGAGTGTGGGAGCTCAATTTCCATCACCTGTTGGCCAAGTATGTTAGGATTTTAGTGGGAGTTAAAATGCCTCTACTACATAGAAATTCACTGGATCTTGTGCTTAATCTAGCAGTCCTGCAAAGTGTCCTCAAAGCAGTGTCTCAGAAAACAATGAGTTGGTCTTGTTGACGCTTCGGGATGCTGGAGCTACCTGTTTGTTCTTGTGTTGTTTGTATGGTTTCCTGTAAATTGCAATAAACTGCAAGACTTTGTCAGTAGTCAGTTTACCATGTGAGATCAATCCTGCTAGGCTTTTTTTGGTGTCATTTCTCCAGCTAATGGCTGTGCTGTTGTGGAATACCCAATTTACACAGTCCTCAAGCAGTGTTGTTACTGTGGCATAGTTTTGCCAGTCTGTCAGAGAATCTGATTTTGCCTGGACTTTTTTACTTGTTTTATAAGCTTACAAAATGACAAGCAGAAACCATCATGGGAAATACACTCTATCTGCAGTATGTTTCAAAACACTCATGGCAAGAAAATGCATGAGCGACAACATTTTTTTTTATATAAATAGGGACTCTATTCATGGGACTAATGTTGAGACTTGGTCCCAAACAAAACGGGTTGCATGTAAGTGTGAAGATCAGAGCCACCAGGCTGCTGTCTATAACTTTCCAACTTGTCCTCCAGATCTTCACAGACAAAAAGTAAATGTGCAGGTGTAAGGCAACACCAGAGCTTATTGTTCCTTGGCTCTTTGTTTACAAACCATTGCTGTTTAGCATCAGTTGTCATTGAGAAAAAAAAAAAGTAAGACAGGTCTTATTCTGCCTCTTGGGCACTGAATCAGTGACCAGCCTCAAATGGTATTTAAAAAAATCTTTTATGGTGGAACCCCTTCTGATTAACTTGTTTGCCAGCAACTATGATGGTGCTCCTGCAGGCTTACTACCAGATGCTTTCTCTTGCTGCGGGACACAGGCTTCCTCTCTGTCATTTGCCATCTCTGATTCCCAGGATGAGTTTCAAGATTAGCAGAGACAGAGTCAAGATTATTGCAGTAGCTTTCTGCTGGCTAGGTGCAGCTGTACAACCTTTAACCAGAGTGTCCAAGCCAAATCTTGGTTGAAAGAATCAGACTCATTGTGCCATATGACAAGATGGAACACCTCAGACAAGGAGTTCTCCCTGCCACCATGGAAATCCGAACACTCTATGTAGTGGTAGAGACTACAGGGACAAACCAGATGCTTAAATACAGCTGTCTCAGACTGTTGTCTCAAACTAATCAACCTCCTGTTGAGCTCTGAGGTCTATTTCACAGCAATTTCTGCTTCCATCTCGTCTGTGCTGTCATACTTTTTTTTCCCCTCCCCTCCCTTCCTCCCCACAGTATCAAGTTTCTTAGGAATACCAGAGCTTGCATGCTTCAAACATGTACCAGTGTCTTGATATAACATATTGACTTAGGTTAAACAGACTTCTTGCACTTAATAACCAGATTGACTGGAGGAGAATAATATCTTAATGACTGCGTCATGTCAGTTTAACAGGAGATTCACAACACGTATGAAAAGTACATTTATGCAATACAAGTGAAAATTAAATAATCTGTGTGATTAATAATTCTTATTTCAAAAAAGGAAAAAGTACTTACGGGAAACAAGATAAACAATATCTTCCCAGGTTGGGCTGTTTAATAAATTTTTGTTAGTTTGTGGCGTGGTAGCATGAGCCAAAACGATCAGATGGTTAAAAATCCCAACAGAGCAAAAACTGTCTCTAGGAAAGTGGAGGAGTTAAAACTCCCACCAACCTTCACATAATAAAGACCACAGTTCCCTAAAACCCGTAATTGTACAACAAATTTTGTGTGAGTAGCCCTTATAAAATTAACAATACATACCCATCTTGGCAGTGTAACATTAAAGCTGGTTTAAGTGGTGTTTCGCTGTGTTTCTGGAGGCCAGTGGTCTTGAATAACCCCATGAGGAACTTCACGTGTCTCTCAGGTGATCTGTCTAAACTCAGCAGCTGTACAGCGGATTGAGTGCACGAGCAGCAGGCAGGTGTTAGAGCATCACGTCACACGTGTGGCTCTGCTTGCTAGACTGCTGGGTGGCAAGTAAAGACGCAGAGCTGGCCATTTGTCCTCTTCAGTCATGACAGGTAAAATTAGTTGCTATTTGCTTGTAACAGGTTTACCAAGTTGTCGTTATGGCTGGCCTTGCTATATATATCGATAGCCTTACAGAATCTTCTGTATGGTTTTATAACAGATCTTTTATATGTTGGTTATGATTTTTTTCTCTCCAATACAGCATGACAAACCAGGGCTGCTGAGCATGGCGAATGCAGGACCCGGGACTAATGGCTCTCAGTTCTTTATCACAACGGTGCCTACTTCTCACCTGGATGGGAAACATGTGGTGTTTGGCCAAGTGATCAAAGGAATGGGTGTAGTTAAAATGCTAGAAAATGTTGAAGTAAAAGGAGAAAATCCTGCTAAGGTAGGCAAAATCCAAAGCACTTAGAGATGATGTTTATTCGTCCATTATATGATGTATATTCATTTCTTCTAAATGCTTTGTGTAATATTTAGTAGAACTATTAAATGTTAACCAGATATTTTTACTAACTGTTAAATTTCCATTTTACTGTCCTTGTTAAGAGGCTTCTGTTCTTTCGCTGTAAATTTCTCCTGCACAAATGATTTGTTTTTCGACACAGCTGTGAGGGTGGAAGCCTTTACTAGGGTGAAGCTGGAAATGCACAGGTGCAAGTGTAGGACAGGTGATGAAATTAAAAGGTGGAATTCACAACCCTACCTAGGTGATCCGTAATTCTTAATGAATTTTATGTCAGAAGTCGTCTTATTTCTGGAAGAGCAATCAGTGTGTAGGTCATGTCAGTTTGTGGTTGTTGGAAAAACTAATACCTCTGTAACTTTAAGAGTTTTGGCACTTTGAGAAAGTAACGATCTTCTCTAATGTAGTAGAACTTCAGTAGAATAGCTCAGCTTGCTGCCAGTTGCTCTTCCAGCCTCTCTGTGGGCGTGGGTATGGTGTTCTTGGAATGCTGCTCCTCTGAAGGCAACACTTTCTGTGATAAAAGCCTTTTGATGAAGATAGGCTAATGATGTGATGGGTTTCTGAAATCAGTGCACCCAAACAACAGATGAAAAAGCATTTTCACGAATTTCAAAGAGCACACAGAAGTTGTGGCTTTTTTTTTTTTGAAATTGTCTCAGTAAGCAATACTGCTGTTCATACTGTATTTTTTCAGTTGTGCGTCATTGCAGAATGTGGAGAACTAAAGGAAGGAGATGATTGGGGAATTGTTCCCCAGGATGGATCTGGAGATGCTCACCCAGATTTTCCTGAAGATTCAGATATAGACTTGAAAGATGTAAGTATTTTTCTTTTAAAGTATTTTACAGAATGCAAGACTTGTAGGTAATCTGAGTTACATGGTGTCTGTGATGATGTTCACTAAGCCTTTTTTCTTAGGAATTGATCAAGGTCCTGATTAAATGGTGACATTCAATTTTAGGAAAGAGAATGCTGTAGGAGGGGATTGCTACCTCTTTTTTTTTCAGTGCTAATTACAGCTGATTTTTTCCCCAGGAACTAAAAACACTATTACTTGCAATTATTACACTGATTTTTTTTCCGTTCTTCATTTCTTTTTTCTTTTGTTGGTGCTGTAGTGACAAATAGCAATTACTGGAACTCCATCCTGCAGATGACTAACTTAATGTTGTACCTACACTGTACTGTATCTGTGCAACTTTTAAAATACCTACCCTTAAAAAGAGTTTGCCTCACTTACTAGGTATAATAAAGGATCAACCTTTTTAAAAGATTACTACTACGTCAGAGCTAGTCGTTTTCGATTCCCAATAGTTGTTTGCTTTTCAGGTTTGTGGTGAGTTGGCCCTGGCTGGATGCCAGGTGCCCACCAAAGCCGCTTTATAACTCCCCCTCCTCAACTGGACAGGGGAGAGAAAGATACAATGAAAGGCGCATGGGTCGAGATACGGACAGGGAGATCACTCACTGACTACCACCTGTAACTTCACACTTGTCCATATAAACTACAGAAGCCATGGTGACATTGGTCTTACGCTGGGATCAGTTTTTTTCAATGTCATTAATTCTAGCATGGTAGAGGTGTAAACCGAGAGCATTACCGACAGCAATATATACATTTGACAAAGCTTAAGACAACCATGGTATAGACAGCAGTAATTATACACTGTTGCCACTGAAAAAGTAACTTGGTGCTTGAAACATCTGCCGTTCTGGAAATAGAAATGGTGGCTTTGGTAAAGACAGGCAGTTGTTCTCTTTCGTCTTCTGTAGATGTTTTAAGTGCCTTGAGAGGAGAATTGTGCTGATACAACTTCTAGTTTGAGAGCATGCAAAGTTCAGGTGACTAATACTGTTTTGAGAAGAAGACAAAATTTTCTTGGGAATAAGGCAGTCTTGGTTGAATAGTTTGATTGTTAACATGTCTTCTTTTCTATGTATGTCAGCACCTTTATATATAGCTCTGTGTGGGTAGCAGCATGTAGGGGAAGGAGCTGAACTGCTATGTTGTCTCTGGTATTTTCTCACCCTTTATACTGTAGAAAACCCATAGGAATTTCATCTTTCAGACTATTGTGTTTCATAAAGTAGAGAATATTATAGGGGTGGTTTGAAGCTAGTATTTGTCTAAAATTGAAATATTTTTATTCTGAGATTTTATAATAATCTTTGAAAGAGGAAGGACAGAGGATCCTACTGTTAAACATTAAGTAATTCAAGATTTCTTTCTTAAGTACATTCATACTTTATATTTTCCATCTATTTTATTAGGTTGACAAGATTGTGGCCATAGCAGAAGACATAAAGAATATAGGAAATACTTTCTTCAAATCGCAAAATTGGGCAGTGGCAGCTAAAAAGTATAGTAAAAGTTTACGGTAAGGCTATCATAATTCAATCAGGTAGTTCCTGTAACCCAAATTAATACTGCTATCAAGCAATAATATGTGCATTTAAAAAGTATCTGTTGCTGTGCTCTTTTCTTTTTCTTTTTTTAAGAAAAGAGCCTACTGAATCTGGAAAACATCTGGTTAATTTTTAGCTACCTGTTCAAGTAAGTCTTCTACTCATTGCTAGGTCAGCTTCCTATAGGCAGGAAGTATTGTTTGGAACGGACAAAATGCTCCTTTTTTCATACTCTTGAAGAAAAGCACAATACACGGGGTAGTTGATGAGCAGGAAAGGAGGGAGATACTTTTTCTCTAATTTCTAAAAAACAGTAGGTTTAGGAAATAGATAAGTTAAAGAGAGAGTACCCCCAAATGTGACACTTAATAATTCATTATTTTTTCTGAGGCTCCATACCATCATCCTGACTCCATGTATATTTCAGACTTGCCTTCAAAATCATGGTCTTTCTGCTTTTGTTTCCCTACTGCTCCTTTTTTCTTTTCATACTTCTTGCTTTATGTATATGAGCTTCTCCTAAAAACTTTTTTTTTTAAGTTATCTGACCTTTATCCCTACTGTCTTAATGATCACTGGTTAACTAGCAGTAACAATAATGAAAGAAAAAGAATTCTGGCATATTTAATGCTTCAGCTGAGGTTTTTAACTTACTGGATTTCAAAGAAGGGATGTCTTTCTGAAGCATAAAAATGAATCCTTTAGTTACAGATATTAACCCAAGATGCAACATCTCCCCCTGCCCTCAAAAAGCCCATCATAGTCCAACAGAAACCCTGAAGTAAATAGGATTTCTATGTAAACCTTTTAGAAATCATTCAGAAAAAAGGCTGGAATGGATCTTTAAGGGACTTGGTGTTGAATCTGTCCATTTCCTCCCCTCATTCTTAGGTAAATATCAAGTGTAATTATGCCATCCCTTACAATTAGTTGTCTTGCTCACTCTTAAGCACATGCAATGAAGGCTCTTCCAGTGTGAGTAGACAGCTTCTATTTGGTCCTTATTTGTCCTTGTGAATGGAAAGGATAGTGACTTTTCTAGACTAAACAAATCCAATCATTCCACACTTTCTCATAGGTCACACTGTTGTTTTATCTTAAAATTTAACACTTTAGGTAGGGTGGTGTACTTTAGCTGGCACTTTGCCAGAACTGATAGGAAGAGAAGAGCTCTTATCAAGGTATCTCCCATGACTTACGTGTGACTCCCTGAGCAAACCATCTGGTAATGTTGGTTTTTCCTTTTCACCAACAGTAACCATTATAACCTTCTGTTCTTTTTCTTGTCTTATTGTTGCTTAACCAGTTTTTAAAATTTATTTCATATGTAAGAATTGACACTTTTTTTTGTGAAAAAATATATTCCTTCCTATTGTCTCCCTTTATATTAATCTTACTGATTTCTTTGACTTGGAAGCTCTAATTTTGTTTCCAGAATGATTGCAGTCTCATGTTTTGGTGTGATTTATAAATATTATAGGTGTATTCTGTTTGTTTTGAACATACCAGAGTTTTGTATTATAACTCTCCTTAGCTTTTTACCCTTTTCTTTCTCTTCTGGTTCTCATTGTTGCTTGATGCCCAGGAAGAGAAAAAAATCACTTGGACTGTGTCTAATTTGCTTTTAAAGTATTGCTTATTTCTGTGGTTGAAAGTTCTATGCACACCATACAACACTCAAAAGATAGGGCATGCAAAAATTTAACTTATCTAGATACTGATCTGCAAAGACTGCATTAATTATGGTGTGCTTAAAATGTGAATGTATGCAAACATGATTTTTATTTTTTAAATAACAAACCACAGAAGTTCTATCAAGTAAGCCATTAAAAGAGTTAGAACTTTGATATCCACAACAGACCTTTGCCACTTGAAATAAAAACTTGACAGCATTAGCACACTGTAAATTAAGAAGAATGAGATACAGTTTGCCTGTCAGTTTGCCTATGAAATAGAGATGCAGTAAATGATGTGGCTTAGTGCTGAACCAATGTCAGTTTTGAAGTTCAGGAAAAAAGTCATGAAGAAGACAGTGGAAAGAAGGTGGAGTTACTAATGCTCATAAAACACCCTCCTTTACAAAGTAAAGTTAGCTTCAGCTTTTAGCCATAAATGCCTAAATTAATTAAACTGAGGGAACTGAGGAAGAGATGAAGCTTCCCATGAATGTGGAAGGTGCAGTGGTGGTGTTGACTTTTTGCCACTGATGAGCAGCATGTTTTTTGAAAAGAAACAGCCATTGAGATAAATTCTAATGGTTTCATGCCATCTAGAATAGTGCATTTGTCTAAGAATGCTGTTGATACAGCAGAGGGATAGCAGTTAAAGGAAAACATTCTCCAGTGATTTCATCTTTTTTGTCAGGGTACGCCTTATATATTTAGTTTAATAAATATTTGTAATAGTGGAATTGAAGCTGCTTTAAAAATACCAGTTTGGAGAGGCCACTTTGCATGTGTCTGGAAAGACAGCTAAGGGCAGAACAAAATGGCTGTTGCAACACTAACACATGTTCTTTGTAAATCTGTTTTTCTGCAGGTATGTAGAAGCTTCTGAAGCAGTGGCAGAGGAGGCAGACAAACCTAAGCTGAAGATTGTTGCTTTGACCTGTGTTCTAAACATTGGTGCTTGTAAACTAAAACTGTCGGATTGGCAGGGAGCCATTGAGAGTTGTTCAGAGGTAAATTTAATGTCTAGTATTTTGATTAACAGTTGGCCTATATAGAAAATGGAGACTGAAACTGCAAAGCTTTTTTAAAGAGTTTTCTGACAAACTTACTATTCTAAAGTAAACAAAGTAGAAGGCTGATTGCCAAGTTCCTAACTTTACAGTATGTGGCTTTTTAAAGATTTTGAAATGGAAATGACTCATTAGAAACAAACAAAAGAGAGCTATCACTTACTGCCAGAAAAAATGCACACTGTCATTGACAGTTTGGTTTGCAGAGCTAATTTTTATATGATAAAGAGTTAAAACTCTTCAGTGAAAGAGGAATACTTCTCTCTGGAAAACTAATATGAGCAAAATGTTTTATTTGCTTTTAGATTTGATGGTCTTGTGTTTTATGCATCAAAGTGACTTTTCTAACGAAAGCCCTTTCAGGTAGGCTTAGTGGTGGAATGAAACCAGTGAATAGGAAGAAAGAAGGAAGGAAACAATAAATATGGAAATACTGAAAAATAATAGAATTAAAGTAAAAAAAAAAGAAACAGTGACATAGGCATACTGACAGAATTTAGTACATTTGAAGAAACTTTAAATAATTCAGTAAAACTCTCAAATTTGGAAGGAAACTGAGTGTAAAAAATACTCTTACCTGTTAGCAGAGGATCCTGAGCAGCACCTCTGAGGGCTTCATGCTGAAAGCAGGGATCTCAGCTGATCTGTTTGTGAGGGGTCTTTAGAGATCTGACTTGCTTTCTAGCCTGATGGCGGTGTTGCCGCATGGAAAACTTTCATAAACCTGTGTTAGAATGGGCAAATGGGGGATGAGGAAAGAAAAAAACCCACAATAAAACTGTGTAATGTGATATCTGTCATCTAGAAAATGGTAAAAATTGAAACAGCATTTAAGTCTTAGAGATAGAAATTATTAGTCATAATACTTGCCATTGTGGGGAAAAGACAACTTTTTTTTTTTTTGAGATTACAGAATTGTTAGGTAAAGGCAACTCCATAGTTGTAATAGACTTCTGTAATGCATTTAGTTTATGTCTCGTAAGAAGTGTTAAATCGTGTGTCAGTGTTTTAATCAGAACACCAGTTTCCTAAGATTAACTAGTAATGGTCAAGGTAATTGTTAATGAGAACCTATACACGCTCGCTTTCATGATTTCCTAAGGCCAAAAGGCTTTTAAATTAACAGTCTGTAATAGATGCATGATTTTGGTGTAGACAAGGAGTTAGGAGTGGCTGAATCCGTTCAAACAAACCTTGCTTTGAAATAGTTGTAAGCACCATGGTCGAGCGTTCCTTGTTTTTAGCTACCTGTGCACAAACCACGCAGACACCCTGTTTTCTAATTACTGGCACAGAAGAGGCTGTAGGCTTTACAGCAGACAGATCAGGATGAGCTCCCGAAGCAATACTTCCTTTGCATGAACAGCCAATACTGAAGTGATTTTAAAAAATCTGGATGCTTTGTCTAGTGTCTGTATTCTTATTTAATGAATTAAAGTTAATAAATGAAATTAATGAAGCCAGGCATTCGTGCAAAGAAATTTCCTCTAATCACTAAGAAACGATATTATTTAAAATAATGATAAATAAAGATACACGATAGAGCTATCTGCAGTAAGAAAAAAAGGTGGTGATCTTCACAGGCAAGAAGAGAAAACGGCTAGCAAGCCCGATTAACCGAGGTACCTGAAAACACAGTTTAAGAAATCAAATAGTGGAACATTCTCTTTGCCCAGCTGCTGCGTTTCCTGTTTTGATATTGTCATATTAGAGCTGGCATACACACGAGTGAAACCATTCTGTGCAGAAAAGGCAGAGGTGACTGGAACTTGGCAGGGTTCCTGAAGCATGACATGGGTTGCTTGGATGTCTCCTAGCCTGCAGTGAAAAAAGCTTTACAGGAAATCTCCATGCCTGCTTTATGATGCTGTGTGAGGGTTTTTTGGTGTGAAGGAAGGATCTGCAATATAGAGTGGTGTACTGTGGGACTCAAGGTGAGGATAATTTGAACTGCAGCAACACCTTTGCCTTGACAGCTACTTACACACACAGAGGTTCCGTTTTACCCTCATGTATGCTGGTCCTTCACTAAAGACTACATCTGGTGCAGGGGTATCAACACTGATTAGCTATACCATGTGCTACAATATAGCATTCCTTTTTTTACACAGTTAATGTTTTGACAGCTTACCCTCAAACTGTGCGGGGAGATTGTCTGCTGGTGTGAACTGTGCCATTTGCAGTGATGGGAGGCTGTGAAGTATATGAAATGTTAATGTGACAATTTTATTAAACTTACAGGCTCTTAAAATAGATCCAGCAAATACTAAAGCTCTTTACAGACGTGCTCAAGGATGGCAGGGAATAAAAGATCTTGATCAAGCATTGGTAATTATCACAATATTTATTTTTTTTTTTAAATCAAAACATTTCATCAGAACATTAATTTATATTTCTCTTTTATTTAAGGCTGATCTTAAAAAGGCTCATGAAATAGCCCCTGAAGACAAAGGTAAAATAAAGCTGTTTCTGTCCAGATTCTTTGCTTTTTAAGAAAACCGTAACAAAGTGACCAGGGTGGTATTTAGTAGGAAATCATACTTGCGCCATGCCCAAAACGCTGGTTTCCCAACAGCTTAAACGCTGATGCATTGAGCACAGAGCCCACTCTGGTGGAAGATCTGTTTTTAATACAGCAGTGGTTTCCGGTGTGCTGAGTAACTTGCTTATGTAGGTCAACAGCATGCCTCGTGAGCCATCTCCCTGTCTCACAGGGGTCTTAGGAACTTCCTTAATTTCCTGGTCTAATTGGGTAGGATTTTTAGCTCATAAATAGCTAATAATAACTGGTTGACACCAATACTATGCTTGCTACACCCTCCTCTACCTGGTTACCTGACCAGGTGGCACAAAGTGTAAGGGACAAGTTTTTTTTGCTGCTAGTATCTCACCTAATAGAAGATGAAATGCAGTTCTATTATACAAAACAATAGGGGTAATTAGCAGCAGTGTGACTCGTTCTTGATATACGCGACCTACTGTAAAGAGATTACTATAACTGCATCATGGATTTTCTTTTTAAGCAGCTATCCAGACGGAAACGCTCAGAATCAAACAGAAGATAAAAGCCCAAAAGGAGAAAGAGAAGGCAGCTTATGCTAAAATGTTTGCTTGATTTTTTTTTTTTCCTAAACTTTTTAATCTATGCACTAACTCACGCAAAAGGATAAATGGAGCTGCTTCTTTCATTTGCCCTGTACTGCGGTTTTCAGTGTTTACAACTCAAAAGTCTAATAAAGACAAACTGTTCAAAGGTGAAGTGGTCTTCTTTTTTTTAAGCTGTAATAACTTGTATTTTGCGACTCAGGTGTGTTTCTGATGTGTAAATCAGTAGTGGTTGTGTTCTTGCAGCTTAGTAATTAGTGCTTCCTAAGAAGCTTGGTTTAACACCAAGACAATTTAGGCAGTTTCTGTTAAGAGTTTTTATTAGAGCAGGCCTGATTTTTTGTAAGAAATAAACATGCTGATAGACATACAATGAAGGTGCGAGTATTACACTTATTTTTGTAAACCACTTCACAGGTTGTATTGCAGATGGGCTCCCTATTGTCATCAGAAAAAAAAAAAAACCAACTGTAAATTTGATGTAAGATGTGTAACACTTAAAAGCACTGACAATTTTCTACACTGATGTGTTTTCTGTACTGCAAGGTAGGATTACATGCAGTAAATCACTCCAGATAAAGACAGAACATAGGGGTTTTTTTTAAGGTTAGGTACTAAATTCTTCCACCATACCCATGATTCTGGATATGGCTCCTGTTATCACTGAACTTCAGCAATAAATCCAAGTCCAAAGTTCCTTTGTCACTCCTGAGAAGAGCTTCCGTCTGCCTGCCACACAACTCCTGTAAAGAAGTCCTATTTAAATAAGGCTGGGGTTTAACCAGAAGGCACCAAATTTCCATTTTAATGCAAGAGTCATACCCAAAATTCAGAATGGCACATCAGTCTCTAATTCTTTAACATTCAAGTCAGGGCTGTACTTTAATTACACTGCAGCATAAAATATTCCAACTTATTTGTTGGTGATCAGAAGTCACTGAATAGATTTCCCATCAGTTTACATCCCATTATAAGCTGGTCCTCCTCCACCTTCAGGCACTACCCAGTTAATGTTCTGACTTGGGTCTTTAATATCACATGTTTTGCAGTGGACACAGTTCTGAGCATTTATCTGCAGTCTTGATCCTTCTCCTGTTTCCAGAGGAATATATTCATAAACTCCTGTGAAGAGCAAGAGAGAGCTATTACTTCACTGAGCAGTCTCCCCCTGCACGTATGCTCTACTACTCACCAGCAAGCGTAATGAGGGAAGTATATTACTAGTATGATTCAAGTGCCTTCTTCCATGTTTACTAATTATTTTGTCATAAAAGTACTCGTAATATATTTTAAGACCTGCACTTGAACTCTCTTCTAGGTGGACTGGGAGAGAATGCTCAAAGTAGTAGGGCGGGTGGACTCCCCCTGAAGTACTTCAGTCTTTCATCTTGCAAAGACAGCTCAGATACACATTTTTACTACCTACCTGCTGGACAAAACCTTTGTTCCGGTCCATCGAAGACAGCCAGATTCCTGCTCACAGGGATGCTGTCATCTTTGAGAGTTAGATGAGCAGGCTGGTCGTGTTCATGGTTCGTACCGCTTAGAGCCACGGACGACAGGAGATCAAAACTGATTTTTCCATCAGGCTTTGGGTATTCAATAGGTGTGCACTCCTTGGCTGGCTTGAGCTGAGCAAAATCTGGTCCTAAATATATTTTTAATAAATAAGTTTCAGTGCAGAATTACTGTAATTTGCAGTTACTCAAGAACAATTTAATTAAGCTATTCTAACTTCCCTTGTGATCAGAATGCAATATTTCATAAAACGTTGCCTTTTTCATGAGACAAAACGCTATGCTAAGTAGAACAGTGTTTTAATTTTCATTTACATTCTATGCTAGATGACACAGTCTGCTTCATTGCCTTATCATGGATTTCTTTTCTACACTTTAAGGCCTCACCACTTGACCAGATGTGCTCCAGCTTCAACTAAGACCATAAATGACTGACATACACATTTAGTATCTTCTTTCAGCAGATAATGAAATTACCTGGGTGTTTTAATGTCCATGGTTCCATTCCTCTCAGTATCCAATAAAATATACCTGTGTAAATCATTCCTCCATACACACCAAGTACGGTATGGCAGGATGGTCGGATGTTTCTAACCGCATACAGCTCTTTCCAGACCCAGGACTTTTTGAGGTTCTCTTCATATTCTTGCACATCAAGTCCTAAGGCAGTACATTACTTGTTAGGTACCTACAGTACATAAAGACTATCCTTGAAATAAAAAATAATTGCTGAATAAAGGCAATTGTTAGCCATGAAGGCAGCAAAATGAGAATTTCAGAATAATAAGCTAAGAATATACTAGACAACATCTTTCAGCCCCTTGAAGAGGCCCGTTTTGCTGGCAGTTAGCAGGCATCTACTGCTCCCTTGTAGCCTCTATTAAATGATCCACAAGAAGCATTAAATTGCCTCAAGCCTCAGCAAAATACACCGACAACTGGCCAGGTGGCCATATTGGCACCTCCATGGGAAAACTGCTACTCGCTCATGGAATCTAAGAATTGACCAGGAGAGTTTACCTTTGATTCAGCCATGTTTGGAATTTAAGGTTGTCAAGTTGAAAAGCTTTTTCTTTACAAGTTACTCAACCACAAACATTCCGATTTCAGTAGCTATGACTGTGGCCCAACGGATGATGCCAGCACTAAACAACATCGTCTCTCCCTTTGTAATCAGCAAGTTAATGAGAAATATTTGACGACAAACTTTTGATTTAAACTCTTTGATTATATTCTTTACAAATAATAGACACAGCACACTTGACACAATACATCTACTGCAGTGTAGTTAGAGACAAGTAATTCTCTCAGGAAAAAAAAAAAGTTTCTTCAAAGGAAAATTTTCTGAGAGCTTCCCCTTCGCCATTCTCCATTGCTACTGTTTAGGAAAAGATGTTCTAAGCCTTGTCTATACAGGAAACCATGCTTCAGTCCGTATTTTCTGTCTCCTATACAGCTCTGACAAAAGCTTGTTATCTATGCACAGAGAAGGAAGTGGGCTGTAATATTCTACTGCTGTGACAAAGCTGTAAACAGCTTATGAAACGTGTCCATAATCAAACAAGAGTGGCACACTACCTGGTAAGAATGTTTATTGTTTCAAATGGGTTTTAAGCGTTTTACCTTGTTACACTAGTTGAAGTTTTAACTGTTCAGCACACCCTCTGTGGCAACGTGTACTCATGTCTCAGCTAAACAAGAGCTCACTAGGACTGAACCACCACCATGGAGAAGAGATTTGTAAAAGAATAATTGTGTGGCACCTGGCTACAGTGTCCACCTCCAGAACGACTGAAACTCTAAGTGAGCTCTCTCTCTCTGTACAGTCTTCATGGACAAATTTAAGGGAACGACCAAGGCTTAAATAAATTGCTACAATGCAGTCAGGATCAGGTGATTACTTTGATGTGCTTGAATTACATGTAACAGGAAATACACGTAGTCTCAAAGTGGGAAGACTATAAAATTAAAGACAGAAAAAGAGGACTGAAGGAAAAAGGCATCCTAGCAATTAACAAAACAGTGAAAAGCAAACTGGAAAAATCTCACCCTGTTTTGCTTACACTTAATCTGTTAATTTTTTTCTCTCTGATTCTGCAGTCTTTCAGTAACACTTTTGAATCACAAAGCATTTTTAACATGTTTCTAGGAACAAAATATATACGCTAGTCTTGTTTACTTACACAGGAAGTGTAAGTTTACTTTTCAGATGCTCATTAGAGGCATATTTTTCTTCTAGCAGTAGGATCAACACTTAAGAATAACTAAGCAAAACTTTATTATTTCTTTCTTTCTTAAATCATTTAACAGTATAAGTAGTAAATAAACAACAGGTATGTTTTAAACCACCACACTGATTTAATGACTTACTTGCATTCCCAACTAATTCCTTCAGCCACATTCAGTTCCCGCTAAGCTGTCGGTGATTCCAGTTGAACACAAGGTGGTTACAAATCAAAGTACAGCGATCTTACCTATTGTCTTTGATTGGAGATTTTCATTGATTAATTGGCTGAAGATGGCTTCTGAAGCCAACATGCCGCTTTTCATTGCGGTATGTGTCCCTTTGATCTTGGGAACATTCATGAGTCCAGGACTGCAACCAATTAATAATCCACCTGGGAAGGTGAGTTTGGGTATTGACTGAAGAGGAAACAGAAAGGTGGTTTGTTTGTTTATTTTTGTAGTTTGTTTTTTTTTTTCCTAAGTGAAAATAATATTCTGGAAGCAAAATGGCATAAGGCTTGAGTATCCTTTACATTTTTAGAGTTGCATGTGTGCCATCTAAAAATACACCATAGTTACTCTACTTAATCAAGGAATTTCGGCATAGTAAACAAATAAGAACACAGACATTGTACTAGGGCTGAGTATAAAATAATGTCAGGACAACATTTTCTTTTTATCTTCTCTCCAGCTGCTTTACCTGCAACAAGACTGTGGTAATATCACCCACCAATACTGTTTCCCTCTTTCAATTGTATGCATGTCATCTAACAGTTTATTACTTAGTGCTTTTTTCCACAAATCTTTTCTATGAAACCGCATGGTGTCCTCCTCATCCCCCCGCAGGCCCCACTTATTTTAGAAGTTGCTCAGCAGCCAACAAAAATATTTTTGGTGCAAAATCATTGCCTTACTCCCGTTCTGTAAGAAGCATAATATCATTGAGTGCAGCCAACTCATAAGCCCAGGACAGCCAGATATTTGTAAACATCAGGTCTACTATAGGAACATCTTATATGCCTATATTAACTAATAATCGCTAAGAAATAACTAGTATAGTTATAGTATAGTGAGGAATACCTCAACTATCAAGATAGTTATTCTCATCCTTATCCAACGAGATTAAGATTTAAGACAGGGAACAGCTTCAAAATTGACTGCAGCACTTTGAGCAGAAAGCTGTGATCAAATCCTAGGTCTGAAATTGCTGAAGGTAATTTATGAACATAGCCTTCTGCTGAAAGCCTTTAGTACTGAGCAGCGCTTGTGCATCTAGCATCCTGCTTTGATTAAAGTTGCCTGAAAGAATTAATTTTTCAATAGCCTAAATAATTTGACCCCAAACAAGTAGTTTTATTTCATGAAAAATACAAAAAAAAACCCCTTATCCCTTGGAATACAAGACAATCTGAAACAAACGGTTTGTTTCTTCTGCTTATTCAATTGTTATCTGTTTACTATTCCCCCAGGGCTGGCTACTTTTGAATATTCATATAGTAGTTAATAAAAAAGGTTGTACTACATAGCATTTTCCCTGTGTTTTGGGCAATTTGTTTAATCACAGACAGTCATTTGGTTTGTAGGAAAGGTAATTTAGGCTGAAACACAACTACAACTTTTAACAGACTTTTCTGTGAATAGAAGTCACAAGTTCAGCTACATAACAGTATTTCAAAGGAATTAAGTGTGTAGCATGCCCTCTCTTTCCACAAGACCCTTGGCTGAAAATAGTTACTCTGTCGTATCTATTAGGATGCAATGATGCAGCACTGATAACAGGCATAGAAAGATTTCTAGATTGACTCTTTGAATTACATAAAAAGATGGTGATCAAGTATTTTTCTTCTGCAACAACTGTTTCACTTAATAGGTACATAGTGACCAACATACTGTCAAAGTACAAATGACATTAGTCACATAACACAAAAGGTTACACGCACTGCAGCTTTGTTAGTAACTATCATTATTAGTACTAGGGCATTTGGTGCCTGTTTTCACAGTCAGTTGAAGGAACACATTGTGCCAGCATGGCACAAGCCCGTCCTGCCCCTTCCAACCTTGAGCACCTGGGAGAAGCCACCACCCTTCTTGGCAGCAAAAAGACGAAACAAGGCTGGTTTGGAGGAGGGAAGAAAGGGATATGCCCACTCCCTGCAGAGTTTTCCCCACCAGCAGACAGAACGCCATATTCTCCTCCCCTTAGCTCAGCTCAGAGTTGAAAACCTGTTAAGTGAGTCTAATGTTTGACACCTGCATGGGTCATTAAGATGAAGGTTTTTTTTCCTCTGATAATTAATAATGTAAATCACTCAACATCAGCAACACTTCTTATTTTTTCCACAAAACCCTTAAACCTTTCCAAAGTTTTTGACAAAATGGATACAAAACAGAGGTTGCATGGGAATTTCTTAAAATTAAGTGCTTGATATTAAAATTCTAATAAACAGAAGAAATAACAGCTATGTAGATGTAGTCTATTAAACTCTGTCCTCTCCTTCCACGTATCCCAAAAGCTACAGAATCAGGGAAATGTCCAAGAGTGCGCTCTGTCTCTCTCTCACCAACTCAGCGTCACTACATGTTAAAGACTAAAAACCATAGTCATAAGGGTATCTGTAACAGAGACAAAAGCTTAGATTGATGGTAATTTTACACGCCTATTTGAGGCAATACTGTCACCAAAATGAAACTGGAGCTACAGAACAACTTACATAAGAAATATTCCTGGACTCCAGTGATGCAAATGAGTCAGACTGCTACAGTTATTAATCCATGCAACACATGCAAAAGAAGAGCTAATCTTAAAAATCTTCCTAAGTGACTCATCAATAAAGCTTTTTTTTTACTGAAAGCACATATTTAAAAAAAAAAAGCCGTTTAAAAGTGTGACTTCATGATTAACTAGACAATTCTACCTACAGGAAATCAAAAAAAACCCAACAAAACATGCTTTTATATTAGAAACAGCACAAACTAAGTGCCATGTTGTTCTAAGTCCAGCAAAGAAGTCCAAAGATGCGGCAGAGATGTGCAAGAGCTGTAGTCTACTGTGTGTGACTTAGCACAACCAATGTCTGTAAGTAACTTCAAAAATACGATGTTCTTTCAGCCATATGTTTCGAGCAGTATAAAGAGTATGCAACTGAAGTCACAATCTGGCTACTTCATCAAAGCCAGAAATTCGGTAATGACTATCTGCACTAGAGAAACCGGTGCGAGGGGTGGAAAGAGAAGCCCCTCTTGGATACAACTGTAGATTAAAATATCTTGGTATTTTGTGTCTTACCTGTGTTGACAGCGAACCGACAAGGGTTTCTGAAACAAGCTGGTAACACAGCTGTGTTACAACATATGACACGTGCTATGACGTATTTCCACTTCCAAGTGGACCAAGTAATCAACCTGCAGGTTGATTAAAGATCTTGTTTCAAGATTCCCACATAAGAAGCTAACAGTTTGAAAGGACTTTAGCTGTTAAATATAAACTCTAGACTATTTCTCCTGCAAGTTGTTCCAGCCCTTTCGGAATGACCTTAAGTCCTGATGAACACATTTTTAAAATTTCACCTTTTAGACTCCTTAATGGAACAAAATAAACAAGGTACTCCACCTCCCAAGAAAGCAGAAATTCAAAGTTGTGCATCAAAGATACTGAAGGCATCCACACTTGAGGAAGTGAAGACTTTTATCTGCCAAGCTACATAACAATTTCAGCACCATCACTGACGTAAGGGCCAAGCATTGGAAAGAAGTTCTGTCTACTAGGATAAACAAGTAATTTGGAAAATACGACATCCCCAACCCCATGAAAACAACAGATGAGTGGTGCTACCCTTTCTTCCCCAGGGTTCTAGGCACAGCAGAGAATTATCTGTAGCTTCTTTGATGCTGAACACATTTGATTGCAATATAAACTGCACTTGGTGTTTCATTTAGAAAGTAAAGTAACTATGTCAGAAGATTTTTAGTATGACAGAGCCTAAGTCTAGCAAGTCTCAGTACCCACTATCCAGCAAGATAACAAGGCTTTTCTGTTTAGCAAAATTTTTGGCCTTATTCATCTTTGTTACAGTTCAGTTATTTCCTAAAAGGATGCAAACCAAATCTACAGCACTAAAAATATGGCTGTAGAGAACTCAAAGTAAAAAACTTCATGAAAAAGTTACCTGGAAACCACCTTCATTCAGTGCTCTGGCACCGTAGGCAATCCTTGTTCCACCCTCCAAAGTAGGCTGTACACTAGGATGGTGCTTCCACCTCTGAAACTCCCTAAATGGATTCAAATAGGGGTTTTGATAATCTAAACCAACCTTAAAAAACAAAAAGGAAAAAAAAAGATTTAACATTAATGAAAATAAAGCATGAAATTTCAACAACAGTTTGAAAACAAAACAATCACGTATTAGCACATCAACCCTGTAAATCTATTTTATACTAAACCAACTTCAAGATCTTTCTACTTAAAGAAACTACTGCCAAAAATATTTTTTATTAACAGTATAGTAGAAGCAAATCTGAGAATTGCTGCTATAAGACTGTTCTCAGTCCTACCTGAGACCTGAAGGATGGAAAACATTTAATTGCTTTGTAACCAACTTCCACCTGTCTTTGAAATAAAATAGTGAAATTAAATTAGCCATGGTTTAACAGGCAGGTTAAGCGACAAAACTTGTTTTAAATTTGTGTTTCAAAATCTCTTTGCCCTAGAAAAGCTGGAAGGAGAGGTAAACAATTATATGTAGATAGTTATGTCCTTGTGCTCACATATTTAAAACGGTTCTTCACATTGTTTAGCTGAGTCAATTACCATTTCCAATTAGGTGAGCCATTGTAATAATGCACGGGGGAGCAACGATGAAAGCAGAAAATGGAGGGGAAAGCCTTTGCCAATTGGCTGGACGCCCAGGACTCCCACCTTATGCATTCGAGAATTTGCCCAAAGATATACTCTGCATTTCCTATCTTTAACATACACTTAAAAGGACTTATATTGCTGAACTTTCTCTTTTGAGAAAGGGATTATTTCTGGCTTCTTTAAGCTTTATTTGAGACACATAACAAAACACATGATGAGACGGCAACAACCAGTGCCTTGATTTCTCTGGTAGCTCACTGTTTTTAGCTGCTTGCATCTACTTTCCTTGGTAGATAAAGCTAATCAACAAATTTCAAAATAAGTGCAAGATAATCCTACTATAAGAATCAGCTCAGACTGACATACGTGTAAAGTTCAAAGACTTGTATGTTCACACAAAAGTTGATTTTCTCCTATCTGAACTGGAGATAATATGAGCATTACTGATTATCATTCTCTGTAAGGATTGAAACTCTCTACCCTTCTAAAAATAAACAGGATTTGAATGTCTACTGTCCATACTTATTAATTCCAGTATTGGAAATCTGCACAGGACAAGTATGCATGTCTGAGAAAAGCTAACAAGTTTTATCAATGTTTCTTAGAAAACAGTTAGACAAAAATGCAGTTTTCACCCCTCCCACACACGCTCTGGAACCCTTCTGAAATCTAGGAGACCAAAGGGCCACCTCAGTCCCAAGCTGCTAGAAGTCCAGATTGCGTCCCTGACTCTTAGAGCATCTGTGCGTAAAGCACATGCACAGAATAAACAGCGCAGGCTGCATTTAGGACCGCAGGTGCTAGGGAAACATCTCCCACCATCGCTCCTTGCATTGCTGGCCGGCAGAAGGACACAGGCTCTCTAGTGACCTCAGAGCTTCTGATAAAGAGGCAATAAGGGGGAAGAAGCTGCCTGTCCAATTCAGAAAGACAGTTGCTGAAGAGGGCAATGGGGGTGAAGACAGGTAAGAACAAACTGCAGATCTCAGAAATGGAAGGGATGCTGCTTGTGGAACTGGAAGCAGAGTGCTTCCACTTCACATGCTTCTCTCATGAAGTGCACGTGCACCCAAGACTGACACATGAATGAGGAAACGGAACGGTACGAATTGTACATGATTTAGCCATTTCTTAACTTGCAAAAAATTTGTGAGCACAGTTTTGATTAATCATCTGGTTTGGGCTTTACCGAAATTTGTCTGGTTTACAAAAAAGTGTATTTTTAAGTCTTCCATTTTGTTCTTAATAAAAGACACTGAATTAAAGACAGATTAATATGACAAATTAACCTTCCCTAATACAGGAATAAGCGCTCTTAAGATTGAGGAAGTACTACATTTGGTCTGTTGCTATTCTTGTGCTTCGTTTTCACATTAAACCAAAGAAATCGCATAAAAATGAAAACCAAAGAACAACAAACAAGCATGAAAAAAACACAGCTTCACTTACCACAAATCCAAGAGCAACTAAAGGTTCATCCTCATTTAAGTGATAAAGAAAGGATCCTCCATATGTATGTCTGTCCAAAGGCCAGCCTACAGTATGTTCTACTCTTCCAGGTTTCCATTTCTTTTCATCAATAGTCCATAACTGAAATGAAGATGACCAAAAAATGACTTTATATTGCAAAGAAACGGTCTTTCAATAATATAATAAAAAAGAGAAACACACAATTAAATATAGAAGAAAATTATTTTACTGCTATGACCAGTACATAAATTCATACAGCAAAACACCAGGCAGTAAGTATACTTTTTTTGGATTACCATTCAAGAATTTCCTGATGCTTTTCTTTCTTGAAATGTTGTGCATCAGAAAACGTGACTGAGTCTCCAGCACTAAACCCAAAATTTTCATTCAACCACAAGATCCTTTATATTGGTGACATCAATAGGTACTTCTGCTAAAGAATGCAATGCTTACATTGACTTTTTTTCTTTAAAAATATTATTTTTTCATACGAATCATGGCTATTTCCTCCTAAGTTTTTCAAGGTCAGGCTTAACAATATGCCTGAGTTGATCTAAGTATTTGCTGTCAAACAGGTTGTCCTCTCTCTGCTCTCTCCTACACATCTGACATGCCCATGTGACCCATGGTGAACTCACAGAAGCATCTTCATGTTTCCTAGTCAGTCAATCTTCTGCCCATTTCACAAAACATCTGTTCGCCATGGAGTTGTGTGCCAGGTGCAGTCTAATGGCAGAAGTGCAGTGGAGCACCATTACCTAAGCATGGAGGGTACACCTACAGTAGCATTTCAGTTTAGATTAAGCAGCACGCTTTTGAGCAGGACTCCTGATTCATCCCACTTACTGTGCTTGGGTTCACATCGCACAGCAGCCATGAAGGCATGAACTGGATTCCTTTCATGTTAAACTGCCAGACAGGCTCCAGAAAACGGCCTAAAGCATTCCAGTCACGAAAGGGCACTCAGTCCATGGGACTAGATCAGAGCTAGTCTGAAGTAAAAATAAAGCTGAAACGTATGTGGCATGGATATCAGCTCATCTTCACCAACTATTTCATTTTACAGATCCATTCCTATTGGACCATACTATTTGATAAACCAGACACAGTCTCATCTGGAAGCAAAGGAACTCTACAGCAAAACCCTGCTTTAACAACAACTTAGGTATTAGAAATTTCAACTAAGACTATTTCATACATAGGAACATTTACAAAGTGGTTATTCTCTACAGAAGTATAAACTAATTATTTAACAAATATTTTGTAGCTGGAAGCATATGCTTGAAGTAACAAAGAACACATTACGGTCAAACTCCGAACATATTCTAAATAATACAGCTCTTTTTCATGAGTGATATTTTCTCAGTATAAAGTATTTTAAAAAGGAAACTTGATTCCTATCCCAATTTTATAAGCCCAGTGAAAGAATTTTGGGGGGGAAAAAAAAGCTCATCCAGGTGTTTCACAGACCATGACTCATCATCTAGAACAGCCCTTCTCTCTCTCTCTCCCCCTCTCTCACACATAAATATACATAAACCCCACAGAAAGCCTTTCCTCTCCTCCACAGGTACTAAAAAAATCCCTAAAATGAGGCAGCATGAATCTCTCTCATTTAGTAAACATACTGAAAACAGATTTCACAAATGAACGTAATTTTAAATCAAATTAAGACATTAACAGAGTGGATTCACAGGTACCTCTAGTTATAACACAGACATAAGAAGCAGCTGAAATGTAATAGTCATGACATTCAGAGAGCATCTTCTCTGATTAGCTTCAGAATAGCAAAGATTCTGAAGTCTGAAAGTGTAATTCAAAATCTATCATTCCAATGTCTTACACAAATTAGTGTGAAAGCAAATAGAAACTACCTTATAGCTTCACAGTATTTTCCTTAATTGTTAAAATTATGCAGGTGATACCTCTTTCAGTCCAATGCCATAGCTCTGAGGCTGACATTTTTCTCTTAGATTGTATTTTTTGTACAGCTGTTTAGCTAGATGTCCATGACAACCTTCAGCGAAGACTGTGACTTTAGCATGGAGTTCTAAGCCTCTTTCAAAGGTAGCCTGCAAAAGTAGAGCATTTCATTAGCAGTTAGGTCTGTGCCACAACAAACTCACAGCAAGAAAATGGAGGACAATAAAGTGATTTTACACTACTTTGTGGCACTGCCTAGAACTTATAAACCATTGCAAGCTATGGCTCGAGTCCAGTTGTCTTTTCCATCTAACCATGATGCACCCTTGGCAAATCTTCTAAGAGGATTCTGGTAGAGCAGCACTACAGTGAATCACCATCCGTTACTGAAAAAGAGTCCAGACCGGAGGATAGTTATATCACATCCGCTCATTCCCTTGGTGCAAAGGAACCCTGGCAGAAGAAATAATCTTTAACCTATAACTTCATGCTTTGATTTTTGCTCGTGAAGTCACATTACAACAAAACATTGTCTCTCCCCGACACGACAGAGGCTACACGGAAACACCAGATCAGAAAAACTTGTATCACCCCCGCCTTCAAAAGAACCCACTACTTCAGAATAAAGTTACTATAATATTGCACCAATCTTACGTGTTAAAGCATACAGTAAAATTAAACTACCATTAAATATCATAATAAAAAAAATTCTCATAAAAATTCCAACAATTAGATAAGGGGAACCAGCATACTCATGTATGAGCATGTCATCTGCATATGTAAGCAAATTAGACAAGAATGTTACTAGATTATATTTGCAATGTAAGGGTACAAGATTCTAAATATACATAATCTTGCAGAGAAAAAACCCTCGAACTTTTTAAAACGAAAAAAAAGCTTGATTTGTGTCAGAAATTTCTCTGCAAGATTATGTATATTTAGAATCGTGTACCCTTACATTGGAAAATTTAATGTTGAAAAAGATCATTAAAACAGTTTTAGATGAAGATATCCAGCAGTACCAAATAAAACCATCTCAAGGTAAGCCAGCATAGGTCCAGAGGAAGCTTATTGCTTTGGTTTTGAATTGTGTCTCAGGTACAATCTGCTTCTAACTTACTGGTTGGAAACCTCTAAAAAAGGCTAGCAAACAAAAACATTCGCTCTAGCTGGGAATTAACTTTAAACAGGAGAGACAAGACTTTGCGAAATGTTTTGTGTATTCGTTGAATTTCTGATAGTCAACCTGAAAATGAACTAATCTGACAAAATACTAAGAGAACTACAGGGACTTACTACTTGGTCTAAAGATTAAAAATGAATACTGTCCAATTTGAAGGAGGTTTATATAAAATAAATCCATTAACTACAACTCCATATTGTAAATATCAGAAATTCATGAACTTGAAACATTTCAGTAATGTGAGAAAGTTGTACTTCACAGTTAACATCCTTCTCCAGCACCTACACAATAATCAAGGTGCAACCTTTTACTGTGTATATTTTCGATTGGCATTTTTGTTTGATTGGTGCTGTCTGCAAGATGAAACTATTCATTAACCACAGTGTATTTGATAGGGCTCTGTATAAACACATTGAAGATATTCTTGTCTTGAAGGTTACACAAACTACGTTTATTTATGTGAACCTTTAGACACTGGTGGTATTATCAGCTGACCTACCTGACAGCTAAAACACTGGAATACGCAAAAAAGTTTGCAGTAACGGCACACTAATTACATACATTAATGAAGTTAATAGACACACTCTTCCAGAATAAATGGGAAAAAAACAAATCTAGGTTTTGAGGATGCTTTAAAAAATAGTAATAAAATCATAGTTCTTTCCCAATTTAAAACAAAACTGAACCCAATCCCAAATTAATCTTTATTACTGCAGCAAGTTGTATGCATTACTCATGCCTCCTACTGGAGAAAACGCATACCTGAAAAAAAGAGCCTGCCTGTCCCCTACAGGGCACAGACAACATTATACTGGGAAAATATATCACTTTTCCCTTCATCCTCCACTGGCTATATTCTCTTAAAACAAGAATGAGTCTCTTCTTCTCATCCCCTGCCTTAAATGGAAAAACAGCCCACACTTATGTGAAAGTAAATACCTCTTTGAAACTCTATGTAACTATAAATGAAAGTAAATCTTACCGAAAAAAACTTGCACCCAGAATTTCTGTAGTCAGATAATTCTGAATGAACGTTGTTCTCAGTTATTCCAAGGTGCCAAATTCTCCCTACACATTGCACAAGGAAACGATATGCTTATCGCGGGTTCTGGATTCCACTAAGAATCAGCCGAAGCCTGACACTTAGGGCAGGGAATCACCTTCTGGATACAGAAATGTGACCAACCAGCAAAAAGGTATAAAAATTCAGTGTGTACCTTGCCCCAGCAAGGCAGACAGATTGTCGACAAAGGTGACTGCAGTTGTAAATATCAAAGAAAACAAATCAGCCAGAAACACACTCACATGTTGCCAGTTACCAGCTGGACAACAGCTTTCCATTTCACTTTCACCTCTATTTTCTAGGAGTTCCTGGAATCCTTTCCTTTGTTTCCTGATTTCACCTATGCCAAAGCACCCTTATAATATTGCACTCAAGTCACCCAGAAACAAACCTCCTTTCCGTGAAGGCTTTTTTCTACTAATCTCAGAAGTTCACAATATTCTGAGATCGGAACTTTTGACGGGTAATCGATTCATTTTATATACAGAGAAGGAAGGCAGGTACTGAATTTTGCACTTTTTCTTAGGCTGCAGCAAGACTACTGATGGCAGCAGAAGCAGATATATCGCAATTCCCATAATTAGACCCCTAGTCATGGGAAGATAGCTACTACTTTAGGTGCTCCATCCTTTTGAATGCCTACATCATTAGTTGCTATCCCTTTCACGCTACCATCTTCATGAAAAAGAACCTTTGGAAATATTTAAACAAACAAACAAAAACACTTTAATGATCTGTCATTTTAGTCTGTTCAGATAAAGTTCTAATGCAGAACTTCTAAACACTACATCTTTAACAGTCAAACTTGAAGATTATGTATTCATTTACGTGCTTTATGATCCACTTACGCTTTGCCGTATCTGTGCCAGGGAATTTAAGACACTGAAACACAGGTTTCACAATACACTTCTTGTAAGAGGAATGTTGTGAATGTGCAAATAAATTGGGAGTCGAGTGAAGGGGTTGCAAAACCACTTTACATACACACACTGATGTCATTATTACCTCAGCTGCTGCATAGCCTGGATAAACCTCAACACCCAAAGCTTCTGCTTGTTCGCCAAGCCAACTCACAAAGTGGCCCAGACGTACTATATAATTTCCATGATTAACCATTGGAAGTCCTAGGCAAAAAAGACACACACACATAGAACACTAAGCAAAAGAGCAAAAGTTGTATACATTAGACGTCATATCTTCTTCTACAACTACTATCTTCACAGCAACATCATGTGTTATTATAGCCATCATCTACAGAGACCCTGTTACTAGAAGCCATTACATTCTACATACGCTTGTGGCACTATATCAAATTAAATCAATTGTTTAATTCATGGAAAAGCTGAAAAAGATTCTAAGATGACTGTCTACCACTTCATCAAACTTTACCTGGAAGAATTGGCACTGGAATTCTAGATTTCTTTGTTAGAATTCCAAACTTGTCCTCAGTTACAGGAGTTTTAAGTGGAGCCTACATAAAAAAAAGAAAATAGAAACAAACAGTACTGAGAATTATGTTTTTCTAGCCAACCCAACAAAACCAACAACAAATAAAAAAACCCCAAACAGTCAAACTGGCAGTTAATTAAAGGTTTAATAAAGCACTTCTGTAGGAAAGTATCATACGACAGAAGATAAAGCACCTTATGAGGCAGTCATCAGGCATGAATTAACACAACTACTGAGGTTAAAAAAAATGGAACAGGGCCTTACAAATCACTTCTACAGTTTGTACTACATCAGTACTCCAGACCTTTCTGAAGAAGGCAGCTCAACTTGCATGTTTAGCCCAGTAAGACAAAACAACTAGTTGACAGTTCACTTCTTGCAGCTCCCAGGTGATATCGCGCAGCCAGCTGCAAGTCAGGTGGCTGTTCTGACAGATGGCAGCTCAACTCTTCCTATTTTTCTTCCTAAAAGCATCTTAGGCCTCTGTAACACCACTATGTCTGCACAAAAAGCAGTGTACTATGCATCATTTCCTGAGACTATGAAGAACTATTGTACAGAAGCAGTAAGTCTGGCATTGCTAAGGATCTCCCATTGTGCATGGAAGCTGGATTCTGCTCAAACGCAGTAAGTGTAGCGCACCCCAGGATGCACCAGGCACATTGCGTATGTGCAGTAAGACTACTATAGAAAAAAGCAAAGGCCACAGCACATCCGTAGACATAAAAGTTTGGCATTGTCAAACTAGAGAAAATAGACTAAAAAGAAGGTAGGATTTTTTTGTTCTTAGATCAACATCCTTTAAAATGGTATTAAGTACCAACAGTACCAAGGTACTATGTCATACCAGAATGAGTCAGATATGGAGTATGGAGTTCATTACAAGCTAGTGATTAATTGCAGCCTTTATATGCTTATACATACCCCCCGCTCCTTCCAGTCCGGGAAGAGCTCTTGCAAGGACCTTGGCTCAATACAAGCACCAGACAGTGTATGTGCACCAATCTGAGAAGCCTTTTCCACCAGACAAACACGTATTTCCTTGCTGTGCTCAGCAGCTAACTGTTTGAGTCGAATAGCTGCAGAAAGACCCGCAGGGCCTGCTCCAACAATGACAACATCAGCTTCCTCTGCAAATCTTTCCATGTTCACCCCTTTAATAGAAAAAAAGATAGTAACATAAACCAAACTCCAATTTCTCCCAGTCTCTCTCTCACTAAATTTTGTTCTGTGATACTGGGTACTGGGTATCCCAGAAGTATTACTTTGCATAAAAGGAGGCTAAATAGTCCACAGAATCCCCACTTCAGTACTTGGAAGGGTGCAGAAGGACGTTAGAATCCTGATGTAAAATTAGCTCTTTCTGAGTTGTAAGGAAATATACCACAAACACATTTACTCAATCTCTATGCACCATAAGTATAATCTTAGAATTTTAAACTTAAAAGCCCAGTTGGCTAGCTGTATTAAAGACAGTCAGTGAAACTCTAGGTAAGGGAGAAAGAAAAGAAAAAAGAACATGACTTGATTTTACACTAATCAATCAGTGTCTTTTCTGGAATTGAAGCCCCTTAAATTGCTGAATGTAGAGACTGGAATACCCACAGGTATATATTATTTTCTCACAAACTCTCATGGGATGAACAACTGAAAAAAATCAAACAGATACAAATCTGACAATTAAATCTTATTGTGATAGTCACTAAAACAAAAGCTGCTTATATATTTTCTATAAACAACTAGTATCAAGTTTAATCTGATCCCATTTTATAGTACCAAAGTTTATAGTACCAAAGACACTCATCGTGAGATAGCAACCACAAAAATTCATTTGGAATATTAGTACTGTATTTAAGAGTACAGAATTCCTACAAGAAAAAAACAACAAACAAACCAGCAACACATTTCAGTGTCTTTAAAACTGAGCAATAATAATAATAAAGAAGCTTTTCAAGAATGCATTTTTTTGCTTACCTTCCCATCGTTTGTCTTTGTCCCGAGGATGAATTGTATAATGTGTAGTTATGCGAGGCACAGAGGCAGTAGAGGCACATCTTGTGATAAGCAGTGATGGAAGGCAGTCCCTGTTTATCAACTTTAGAGCATGAAAGCACTGACGTGCTGCAAAAACAAACAAATTTGTCAAATCAGTAATTTTCCAAATTGTTTTGACTTTTCAGAGACACAGTGGCACAACAAATATGACAGCTTTCCCCCCAAAAGGCTCCCAGATGATGTGAAGATAAGGAATCATATACACAGACTTTTAAGTTTTCAAGTTAGGAATGCACTGTATAATCAGGAAAAAAAAAAAGTGAAGAGCTTCCCCTTTAAGCATTCTTCACATAACACCACTCAATACACTGGCCAGCCATTTCTGACAGCTGACATACGATAACGACATGTACACAGGTGAAACACACACTAAGTTCTTATTTCATTTTGAACTTCAAAAGATTTATTTCAGACTTCATTAAAAGTGCCCAAACAACTGTATAACTAGGACATGGAAGTTCTTAACATGTGTTTAGATGTCAGAAGATAAGACACACAGTTTGGGCTAATGATACCAGACAGTTCATCTAAAGTAAATATCATTTATTTACAATTGAATTTACAATTCAAAGGTCTGTGAACTAATGCATCTTGATAGATATTTTTCCTACTTTTAAGGATTCCCCTTCTCTAATTTCAGAGGTGAAGAAAGATAATATTGTATTTAGAGTATTTCTGCAAAACTACCTAAGTAAAATCACCAACATTGTATGACTGAAATGTTGAGAACGGCGATCGGTGAGGCCAGCACAAACATTTTTCGTTATAACTCTGCACAGTTAGAATACTGGTCTCTGCGCGCAAGGTAGTAACGACAGTATCTATGTCGGTTTCTTAACAGCAAATTTGTACTTCACCAACCTAACACAAAAACTACTACTGTAACATCTCGTGACTCTTAATTATGCTTTACCTGCAACCCGGCAGGATCTGAGAACAAGCAACATATTTTATAAGCATAATGACAATTATATATTAAAACATGACACCTTAACTTAATTCTTGAGATATTTTTATTTGAGCAGAACTGATGGTACTATGAATCACGCAGTATGGTTAAAAAACATCAATCATTTCGCACACACGCAAACAAAGTGAAATTCCACTCAGAATACGCCTGATAATTACAAAGGTGGGTCCAAACCCTGGGCAGGCAGATTCTTCCCGGCGAGGGAACCGAGCTTGTGCTACCACGGGCTTACGGACTTGGTAACTTGGAGTGCCGTGTGTGCACGAAGGGTTACGAGAAGCAGCTTTACTCATCCGCAGCTCTTCAACACCTGCTGTCAGGACGTTGTCTCTACAATTACTTCGTCAGTAAGGGCGTGCATGCAATTCCTTTATTTTATCCTTTAAAACAGGTAACACCCGGTATCGCTCCCCCCAAAATTACACTTTTTATGGACCACGTTACAGATAAAACACACCAATAACCCGCAGCTCAGCCTCGCCCACCGCTCAGGCACAGCTCTGCCCCCCGGTTCAGGAGCACCTTCGGGCGGGCAGAGGCCGCCGGGGCAGGCGGGGGCCACGGCCGCGCCAAAGCTGGCACCGACCGCCGCTCCGCAGCCCCCGCCCGCAGGACCCGCTCCCGCCCCCGCCGCCCGGACACCCGGGCGCGCCCCAGCCGCGACCTTTGCTCTCGTTTCGCGCCGGCCCCACCCCGCCCCGCCGAGCGGCGGCCGCCGCAGCCCCGTCTCCCCGGACGGCCGGCTGCCCCCGGAGCAGGCCGGTGCATTACCTCGGCTGGAGGATGGGCAGCGAGAGAACAGCATGGCGGTGTCCCGCGACCCCCCTCAGCACCCTCCGCGGCCGCCCTACGCACACCCCCCCCGGCCCTCGGCCACGCCGCGCCTGCGCACTCGGCTGCCGGCCGAGGGGAACCGATCCCGCCCCGTCCCGCCGGCAGGACTACAGCTCCCAGGGCTCCCGGCGGCAAGACCCGTTCCGGCTTCTCCCACGGGGCAACGGCTCGGGCCCGCACGAACCGATTCGCTCATCTGATATTTCAACGGGAGGCGCTCGGAGGAATCGGGGCGGCGGGTCGAAGCCCCTGCGGCGCGGGTGCTTCAGGCGGGACCGCGGACCAGCTGCTGCCGCGAGGCACTGCGGCGGGAAAGACTACCGCTCCCGGCATGCAGCGCGGCGCTCGCCGCGCCAACCTGCGCTCCGGGCTGGAGCTGCCTCACCAGTGCATGCCGGGATGCCGGCGGCGGAGCTTGGGCGGGAGGCGGGGCGGGGCGGGAGGCGGGGCGGGGGGCGGGGCCGAGGCGCGGAGCGGGACATGGCCGAGGCGGGACCGCTGCCGTCTGCGGCGGGGTCCGAGGGGTCGCCTGGCGTTGGGCCTCGGAGGACCCGCGGCGGGAGCGAGGGGTCGCGACCACCGGCGCTGCCCGCCGGCGATACGCGGGAGCTGCTGGAGGAGGTGGAGATGCAGATCGGCGACGTGAGTGCTGGCGCGGTGGGTGGGCGGGCAGGCGGCGGGAGTCCCGTCACAGAGGGCGCCCGGTGGGGCCGGGCGGGCGTCGGCGACCCTCGACCCTTCTGCTTTTCGTTCAGGCTGCTTTCTCGCTGGCGAAGATCCTGGAGGCGACGTCGGCCGTGTCGGCTCAGGTGGAGGAGCTTGCCACCAAGTGCTCGGAGAACGCCCGGTTCCTCAGAACATGGCGGGACCTGCTGAGGGAGGGCTACGAGTCCCTGAAGCCCAGCGGCTGACCCTGCCCCCGCCGCGGCTCCGCGCTGAGCTGCCCGCTGCTGTCGGACTGGAACGAGGGTTTTCTTAAAGCGACCTTTTTTAGGGAGTTCACGTGGATTTTTGTTTTGCCTCAGCAGCTCCCTGTGAGCCCAGAGTTCTTTCAGCAATACTTGATGACTTGTATGGATGTTGTGTGTGAGTCACTGAGTAAAATAACTTTGTTTAGGGAATCAGTTTTGACTTTTGGACTCTTGCGTTGCAGCTCAAGCGATCTCATACATGAAATACTCTCCCTTGTCTTTTTTTTGCTAATGTGGTGGATGCAAAGTTCGTATGTGTGGTATGTTCAGAACTCATTAGTGGTGAGGAAGTGGTGTCCTGCGAGGAGGTGTTGCCAGCCCTCCTTTTTAAGAGCTGTCACCAGTGGAAACCCTGCCAACTCCAGAGAAACTTGCTGAACTAACTTCAGTTTTTCTCTATGCACACTTCTTTGTGCTGAGGATGGGATCATATGGCAAGTTGTGGCTTATTTATGAGCTCTAGATAAGCCACATATCCTAAACTGTACTATTTTTAGCAGTATTGCAATATGTTTCTTTAAAGCTGCAGATTTTTAGCAAGATGGTTGATTACTGCAAGCAATTTTACGCTTATCTTTTGCTGTAATAAAGTGCCTTATGATGGACCATATATCTCTGCATGGTAGAAGTTTAGCAGCATTGTTTACTGAAAGGATAGATTATTTCAAACAATAAGTAAAATCTTCCATCGGTTAGAAAAGAATCTGTGAAATGTGTTCACCCATCTCTTGGGAAGCACGTTAAAGCTTTTTCAGTTTTTGGTCCTTTTTTATGTCTTGCCTTAAGCAGTGATTAGTTAGTTAGCCTAGAGCTTACAGTTAACAGAACCTTTTGGTCTGAAAGATCTCTAGTCTGTAATAAATACCTGTACTGAAACTCCGCTACCTTTACCAGAGCAATGTGAAAAAAGTAATGCTGAAAGGCAACGGGAGGCTGCAGGAAAGCATGGTTGTACTATGGTTTATTAGCTAGCTAGCCTTATTTTTACTGGTAGAAGAACTTTTAAAAAGACAAACTGTAGTTTTCTTACCAAAACAATAAAGTTGTTACAAAAAATTTTGATATAATGGGTATTCTTATGTGACTCGTAGAAGCAAAGATGACCTTGAATATGTCCGTGATCAACTTAAGTGAAAGACAGAAGTAATGATAAGGACAGACATTGTTGCATTTCTCATCAAAAGTAGTTACAGTCATTGAGAATCTGGCTTGGCCCCTCAGAGTACACAAATTCTATTAAACTGACTTCTAACTGCCCCAGTTAAAGGCAGTCCACGTGGCAGGACTTCACTTGGCTGCTTTTAACCCCACAACCCAAAATGTTGTTAAGTAACTTGGAAAAGAAGTTGTTTTGTTCAGCAGATATCTTTTATTTGAATAAAACGTACAGTAGTGGAAACAAGATGCTTAACAATCTTCAATTTCAAGATAATCCAAAGTTCTGTAAACAGTTGAAGTGTGAGTCACACTTTTTTTAATTCTACTTCTTACGCTGTTAAGAAGTTAAGTGCAAAATTGGAAGTATCTTTTAACTTCACTTTAAAAAGCTTCAAATCATCGGTGCAAAAGAAGCATTTCTTTTGCCTTCGTGGGCTTCTAGGCCATCAGACTGTGAGTACGGTACTGAAAGAACTAGGCAAGTCGTAGTAATTCATAATGGAAAAGTTGCTCTTCTTTAAGTGTACACAGAGGAACTGCCTCTAAAAGATTGTTTCATGTGGGATAAATCTGGTTTTTTTTTACCCTTGTAATGCTGGGAAGTAAAATAATGCCCCAGGAAGTGCTGAATGGCTGTACTCTTTAAATAATTTTAACCATAATGCATCCAATCAGATGCACAAGGTGATCAAAACGTGGATGTCGTTGCACCTATTATGTCTTCTATTTCTCTGTCTCCCGTTATTCCAGGTACAAGATTGACATCTTAAGACTGAAATTTGCTGAAGTCTGCAAGCTGTGGGGAGCTACTGGTGGTAGCCCATTAAGAAACCGTGAGCAAAAGAGCAGCATTCAGATGTTAAGATGCTCAGTCCGGTGTTTCCGGGGAAGGATTCTCTTCTGAAGGGGAAAACCTCCACCAGCAATAGCTGGGGGACACTCAGTTGACAAAAAACCTTTTCTTTTTTTTCCTTCCTCACAGTTCTGGTTCTGCCTGAATTAGAACAATCATTGCAATTTCAGGATTTTCTTTGCATGAGTTAAACGGTTTGTAAATTTTTAAAAGGAATAAAATTTTCACTTGTTTGGCTTTGACAAATGTAATAAACTGGTCTAATTATGAAATTTAAATATTTTTCTTAGGGCTGTCGCTCCCTAAAGCTTTTAAGAGCTGACGCAGCCTAAATAGAGCCAGTCAGAAATTTTGGGGTCTTAAAAATATTCAGCTGTTGAAATGAAGAATTAAAAAAAAAAAAAGTTAAATGACGATAACCTTCTATAACCTTTTTTTTTCTTCTCAAAGATAGATAATTTTGAAACATCCTGCTTTCAGAGTGAGATGTTTTAAATGACAATTCATTTTTTTCCCCCACTCCTGGCTTCTGGGAGGAGAAAACCAAACAACCGACTTCTCATTCCGCTCTAGGATGAGTTGTCAAAACGTCAGGTCCTGTAGCGAGATGGTGAAACTATTGTTGTGTCAGTTCTACCTGCAGACAGACACACCGCTTCCGCTTCTTGCTGCCTTGGTTCCCTGAACCCAGGTGTCACACCTCCCTCATCTTTCCTCGTTGCTGCAAAGCAGTAAGCCCGCTGATGGGAAGCTCACAGTGCAGACATCACCGTGAAGATTCAAAAATGTATTTATTTACGTGTATGAATTTAGTCTTGTTGACTGTGTCGTCACTGAAGCATCAGAGGAGTCTGTACAAAGCACAGGCTTTGTTAACTTTGGCGGCATTTCATGCATTGGCCACATCTCCACCCAAATGAACGACGGACCATATGTTTTCTGGCTGCCTTTACCTCTTTTGGATCTTCTCTGTCTGTAGTTATACCAAACCTGATGAATCATTTCTTTGAAAGGTCGTGTAGTCAAAGTGTAGAGAAGAGGATTCAGAGCACTGTTTATTGGCAGTATAAAAATCACCACCCAGGAAGTTATGGTACCTTAGGGAGGGAAAAAGAAAAGCAGCCATAATATGCATTCCAGCATTTGTACCTGTTAATCGATGTGAGCACTGGATGCCCATGCAGCACGGCTTCCTGGTGAGACGGGTGGTCATGCACTCCTAGGCTGAATCCGTGTCACAACAGGTACTTTTTCTTTTCACTGTTACACTTGCACTGCCCTTTTACATCCCTCTATTTCCAGGAATCCCTGCAAAACTTGACATTTTTTACTCTCCCAGGAGTTCCATTTCGCCCTCTTGCTTTTCTGTACCATAGCTCCCTATTTTCCCTGGTACACTTCTTGTTCTGGCTGAGCCTCGTTTTCTTGCCTCTAAACTTTCTGTCTCTGCTTTGCTCCCTGTCTCTTCCTGCCATCTCTGTTCCCCATCCTCTTCCCGTGACTAGTGACATCCGATCCTAACAATGTCCCTGATCTCATCCTTACCTTTGGGAGATACGTCAGCTTGTTACCTGACGGGCAGGTGGAGAAGGGACAGGATTAAAGTGCTGAAAGATGTTACTGAGCCCACTCCGTTGCATTGTTTGATTTCTAAAACAATTATGGAACTGTTCCAAGCGGTACAAAAAGCTTAATTCCCTCTCCATTTCCCCCCCTCTCTGGCTTTACGACTTTGTTGCAATATCAATATATTCCTGTTGATGCCCATAACATTGTCTACAGCTTTGGAAACAAGTAGATGCTTAGTTCAAAAGCTGTCATAGTGTATCCCCAAAGAAAAAGAAATGTTATCAAGTGGGGTTTAAAACTTCTGTGGACTTAGACAACTCTCTGTGATGTCTTTAATTTTATTAAATGAATAATTGCTGTTTAATCTGGTTTATCTAATGCAGAACTTTCATTTGCCGAACCCAAGATCGTCCTGCCGTTCAGCAAGATTTCTTCAAGATTTCTTGACTCAGATTACATCTGCTTCTAGTTTTCACAATATTTTCTTTAAAATTTCTCGGGTGGTTTGATAACTTCATGAAGAAGCATTTTAGAAGATTTAAAATAACTGAAAATATTTGGCATAACCAGCGTAACTTTCAGATATTTGAAAGGCAATTCAAAACTTTGAAAAGGTAACTCCTAACACTCCTGGTGTCTGCACATAAGACAAAATCCTCTGAGCTAAAATGTTTTCTCGCCAATGTAGTATTGCAAAAGGTATCTGTGGGTTGAGTCTGAATCCGCTACTGCTGATACTGTTCATGTTCACCTGTTCTTTCTAACAGGGTTTACAAGCCCTGCATAAAGAGGCTATTTTTTTCTGGCATGTACTGGCATTGCAAAGAGAAAGAAAAAAATCAGCTGCAATTTTTATTCTTTTAGGTTATGCTATTTTTACATGGGAATATATTCACAGAGTAAGAAGATAAGCAGAGCTTTATATAACTTAACGTTTTGAAATATAAGTACCATTTTGTAAAAGAAAGAAATTTTCAGGATAACAATTGTATTGTCAAATCAAGATAGGAAACACTATGTTGTCCTGAGCTGTATTTAGGCAACAGAACCAGCAAAAGCCATAAGATGAGAAGAGCCAATGCAATTCAGCCTTGGATTTCAAATGCATTTTGTACATTTTATAGATATTCGATGAAGATGGATGTGAACGATTTGAATTTCAGGGTTTTTTTTTGACTGACTCAAAGGTGACTAATCTTTGATGATTATAGTAATATAGTTCAATGCAGTAGTAAAACTATACAGTTAATTATATTGTATGTACATATATAGAGATATATAAGTTCATTAGAGTAATATGGTTCCACCTATTCAATTCTTTCTCTTGTAAAGTAGAAGCAACACTCTTCATACAGATACAGTCGAAACAGCCTCACAAAAAAATGAAAGGACATACCTGGTATTTCTACTTGAAGTAAAGAAAGGAGTTTCAAAATAAAAATGGGTATCCAACATAGTGCATCAGTAAACACAATGAAGAAAAAACGTTTAGCAAGGATCATCTCTTTTTTAATATGATTCCGAATTTCAGTAGCCGTAATAGCTGTTTGGTGAACACTGTAGAACATACTCCCGTAGGAAAACACAATGATGATAAAAGCTGCCAAGTTTACACCTGTTTAAGAAGTTAAAATTAGTTATAATTTCCACATCACCTGTCTGCACAGGCTGGGCAGTAAAGAAAAATGTTTCATCTAAACTGCTAGTGCCATAGAATGAAGCGGCCGGAAGATCTGAGTCTGTCTTCACCTGAACACTGAATTTTCACCTCTCCTCAGGTATTTATTTCGTTCATCGTCGCCTGATAAATGACTGCCATCTGATCCAAACTACGTAGTTCTCCTCTGGTCTTATCGTTGCTCTACTTCCCTGACAAAATCTGTTCATTCAGGAACTTAATGGTCATTAATTTCTTTCTACTTTCTCAGCCCTTCATGCATTTTAAGATATGTAAGTATCTACCTAATACAGTGGAACATTTAGGCTGGAAAAAGTCTTTAAGTGCTTATGGAGCATCTAAATATGGGATGTGAACATCACGGCAAAGCTACCTTATTTGTTTGAAAATTAAGTGTGTATGCAGCACTAATCTTATATAAAGAAGAAACGCAACTTACCTAGAAAAATGACAACAGAATAAATCTGACTTCCTGAACTTTCTGATTGTTCTGAGTGAAGGGGAAAACAGACGCCATTGGTGCCGTAGTAGTTCCTGAAAAACTCCTTGTTGCTCAGTGGGATAAAAGCAACAGCAAACCCAATTATCCAGATAAGAACCAAAATGGAAATAGTCCTGCGTTTTCTGGGCTTCAAACACCTAAAAGGATAAACTATGCAGATGTATTTTTCCAGAGTCAGGTAAGTCAACAGTAAGACTGACACCTCTGTAGACAGAATAGCCAGCGATCCCACCAGTTGGCAATGGATACTGTCCATCCACAACTGAGCGTGCTTGTTGTATTCTCCGCGATATTTAAGATCAAACGCTCCAATCACAAATAAATATATTCCCATCAGACAGTCAGCACCTGTGGGCACAGTGCTTAACATCATTATTTACACATCTGAATTTCCCATTCTCTGTGTATATGTATATTGGAAAACAGACATACACACATTGTATGAGTACGTATTTATAAGTCAGCTAATAGATAGATATAAAATCAATATAATAGTTGGAATGCTACTGTGAATTACAATTAAGGTAGTATAATTCACTTCTACTCCTCTTTTTTTTTGTTTTTCTTGTTTTAATTCTGATTTGAACTGACAGTCTATGTTTCATACTTGTTTCCAACTTGATTTTTTGAAGCTCAGATAAAATTGGTTTGCGAGTAGAAAAAGATACGACTTCATTTATAGAAATATTCTTGTGACCCTTTTTTATTACATCATATTCCTTTTGATACTGACGTTTGGCTTAAGATAATTTGCTTTGAGTAGGGCATCTCTGCTGGATTCGAAGTTTAGTTTTGGTTTGTCCACCTTGTGCTAGTTCAAAACTGATGTGCACAGTCTTCTGAGACTAGTAGGGGAAGAGGAGCTGTCAACATAGAGCTGAAGGCTTCTCAGGTATTTTGGTATTTAGATATTCTCAGGTATTCAGAAGGTTTGCATAGTGTTCAGATTGTTCCCATGGAAACAACTAAGTTTCAAAATCACTGACATGCATTTAGGAACATTGCAATCGTTTTGTACGCTTGACAATTAACTTTCAAAATGCAAGTAATTGTATTTGTGAAATACTTACAGACTCCCCTGTACTGAGACAAGGTGCTCAAGATTGTAGTGACTACTGCTAGACAGTTTGTCCATAAACTTGTCTTGCTTTTAGGACTAAAATAAATCCCCCTAACTCTTAATGTTGGGGAGCTAGGAGTGATTGATTTTCTGTATTTACATAAGTAACCTTTTGCTCGTGTGAAAAATAGAATAATTATCTTGAACACAATATTTACACGCGCAAATCGCTATTTGTTCAAAAATGCATAGTAAAATCTAGATTTATGAGCCTTTGAAAAATTTGGAATTTTATTTCTGCTTGCTGAAGAAAGCGGTAATTTGTCACAATACCCGCGGCATTAAAATCAAACATGAAACTTTTGGAATTTATCAGCTGCCAAAGGCAATGTTTAACGAGACCTCCTGGTGCATAAGGTACAGCATTTTGTATTGTCAGTCACAACAGCATGAAAGTTCAGTTAATCCAATGCTGGAAATATGTCACTATAATAAAATAAATATATGTGCTATGAGCAGACTAAAACAATGGGTTTTTACTTCTATGCGTGGAATACTCACAGCAGAGAGACATTATTGAGATGGCATGGAGCTTATTCTCTGATCTGATGTAAGGCCTCATACAGATGACAAAAATATTTCCAAAGCAGGTGATGGCAGATACAACCCAGACAAACACTCTCTGTATGATGCTAGCTAAAAGATTCTCAAGCGATGAAATCCCATCAGTATTGGGCTTACAGCTGCGCACATGAGGGGCATATCCACAGTACTGGAATTTCTTAAAATATCTGTTTGTGAGAAAGAAAAACAGGAGATGGTTCTAGTTCAGTCATCAGAATATCAAAACTCTCTAGTAACTTCTCAGAAAACATACTCTGCAAGAAAAATTAATTAAAAACTGTCGAAATTTGACAACTGCTCATATGCTGCTTTTCATACACTTCTGTATTCAATTATCCAGTATTTTGTAAAATGTAAAATTCAGACCAAAGAAGGAAACTGGAATAATCTACTTACATGTGGGAAAGATTTCTAAGGGGTCTGAACATTCTCCTCTGGATGTTTGCAATTTCAATGCCCTCCAAGCTGCTGTAAACAATATACTCTCAATAAAAGGCAATAGAAACTCAATAGTAAAAGAACAAACTTTATGAGTGTTTAATTGTGTTCCTATGATTATATGCAACTAGAGACAAACTTTAATTACATCTAACCTGTCATCCCTTTGAAACTTGACAGAAAGTCTGCTAAAAGCTGAAGAGGAATAAAATGAATTGCAGTTAATTCTAATAAACTCACTGTTCTTCCAAAATCATGAAGGTGGCTCTTTTACTGCTCTCAGCAGTGCCATCTCCGATTATTACATTGCCCTTCCAAAGTATTGTTCTACTGATGTGCTTTCATCATCTCTGGGAAAACAATAGCTTGATCCAATATTACTATTTTACATATCTCTTCTGGTTTTTATCCTAGGGAGGGCTGTATTAGATAAACCACTGCAAGAATTCAATCTTCATTGTGTCAAGAGCAGCAGGAAGCTGGGACACAGAACATGGCATGTAAGGGAGAATGCTGGCTTTCTTGTGACACACAGACAGGATTTCTTACTTTATTTTATTTTTTTAATATATTGAAAATGGCACTATTATTTCCCCTGCAGTGCTAGATCAGTAAAGTGTAACTACATAAGCTGTTTTTTCAGAACTTCAGTTTCTGCAATCTGCTAGTCCACCCCATCCATCAGTTTGATGTGCAACGTGTCTTCAAAATCACAACCGATCAGAGGTCTTTGGTTCTTTTTTTTGGGGGAGACTCATCTGAATTCAATGTTCAAGGCTCTGCACGCAATATTCCCATGAGTTCTGAGCACATTTAGGCAAAAGTGGAGGAAGGCACCAGCCTTGCTGGCTAGTTGCTTTGGGCTAGTGGGCAGTTTTGCTAGGAGACAAGAAAAAAGCCCCCAATATGGAAGTGTGTTAGTTTTATTTAGGAACTGCAATGAATCTTAGGGTGTGCTTTCCCCAGCTATTCTTACTATTTCAAACTATCAAAAAGGCAAGTGGTGTTCTACAAACTGCTGTAACATACAGTTTCTTATAGATCTATCTCAAGATTTAATAACTTTCTTAACTTCAAAAGAAGGAAGGTCATGGTCACTGAATTGCTTGACTTCTTTGGTGTTAAATAATGGATAAAGGATATGCTGTAGCCTGACTGTTAGGGAGGTAATTAATTATTCTTTTCCAAGCTCTGCTGCTTATTTTCATGAAACTTGTACAGATTTAGTATTTTCAGATTGTTAGCCATTTACCAAATTTAGTTGAATTTGGCCACTGGATTCCAAATCACTGTGAGGAAGCTGGACTGATCAACAAGGGCATGTGCACTGCTGGCTACAGCTCAGACGTCAAATCATCAACTCCTGTTACACTCCTATCCAAGGAAACATCTCTTTTTGGATCTCCACAACCGTTTTTAGTAGAGCCTGTGGCAATAGGATAAGGGGTAATGGTTTTAGAATAAAAGAGGGTAGATTTAGTCTAGATTCAGGGAATAAATATTTTATGATGAGGGGGGTGAAACACTGGAACAGGTTGCCAAGAGAGGTGGTAGATGCCCCATCCCTGGAAACATTCAGGGTCAAGTTGGACAGGGTTCTGAGCAACCTGATGTAGTTGAAGATGTCCCTGCTCATTCCAGGGGAGTTGGACTAGATGGCCTTTAAAGGTCCCTTCCAACCCAAACTGTTCTATGATTCTAAGGTTTTGAAATGATGACTGGCAAGAACCAATGCTGTGCTCTACCAAGTTGGTTATTGCACATGTGCAGTGGCATGTGAAGATGTACTTAAATCTACTGCATGATAATTTCAGATTTGCAAGATTGTCACTGCACTATCGCACAGTTTTAGGAAGAGTTCTGCTGGCAGAATTCAAGTTAGAGCTGCTGTGTTAGTGCACCCACAAAAACTGCCCCTAAACTCTTAAAAAAAATTTGTGAAACTCCCATCTCCCTCTGACAAGACAGCTGAATTGTACCTGGTTTATATTGTTCTTCTCATAGTGTTGGCAGTAGATTCTGTAAGGATGGGAATATGTCCCCAAACTTGTACATATACCAAATCTCTTTTTTGTTCCTGTCTTTACATACCCTTATGGTACCTGCCCATGGCGTTAATAGCCCCAACTGAACCTTGCATGACCCTTAAGCCCTGCAAACAAACTGTGCAAGGCCAAACGAGAGTTGCATTAATCTTATTCTGTAATAGCAGAAAAGGCAATGTCCTTCTCTAAGCTGATTTTACGATCTCTTTTTGTTGGAAAAATTTCCATTATGAAACTGGTATTTTCAAGAAGGAAAGCTTGAGTATTGCTAGTCATTATTTTCACGGCTTAAATTGTTGAGGATCATCAACATAACTATAAACTATTTCAAGGGCGATTTCTTACAAAACGTATTCTGGATCATGTCCTTCTGAAGCACGTGTGCATAATCACAAAGAAAATATAGCTAAAATATAAAAACTTGATACTTACAGGGATTTGAGTTTAATTAGAAAATCAAACTGGTCTATTTGTATTTTCTTGATGGGGTTGTGAGAAAGGTTCCTGTAAATACAACATAGACATAAGTAACTTTGTGCATCTTCCTTAAAAAGATGTTGTAAAAAGTCAAACTGCATAACCCATTTGCTTTTCCAGTCCTGTAGGAAGGACTTGTACAATTGGCAGTTCCAACTGCAAACAGTAGCATTCATTTAGAGTTATTCAGCTTGTTAAGCCAGTGGAAAGAGTAGTCGGATGCTTCACAGGCATGCTATTGCCATGTGTACACACACACACACGTGCAACTGCCTTGCCCAACCTGATGCTTAAAGGTTTCAGCTATAGAAATATCTAGTTATTAAACTTTCCGGACTTGTCTTTCAAGTAAAAGAACCTAGCTGAATTGCTTTCATTTTGAAATAAATTACTATTGATTTTGCTAGTTGCTAAAATTTATTTTTTCATAATCATTCATGTGAGTTCAAGAGATAGAGGGAGTGGAATATAAAAGTAGACATTATCATTAGATGCCACCACTGTGCAAGAGTGCTTTTCTAGATGCATTCCCTTTTTCTTCTCCCTATAACTTTTCCTTGTGTTTTCCTTTTGATATTGTAACTAAAATGGGCACACTCAATAAATGCAGCTTTACACACTTGTTTCCTGCAGTGTATTGTGATGGATCCCAAGGATGCTGGAAAAGCATATAAAGAAATTATTCCACATACCACCTCCTCTCCACTGTAGGGATCTTACATTTTGTGACTAGTGCCTCTTTCAGATTATGTAAGAAAGACTGGGACTTTCCTACAGCAGCGTTTGAGAATTTGCCTATATATGTGTCATGGGAAAAAGAGACACTGTCTTTCTGGTTTTGCAATACATCATGCTTTTTTGGAACTCTTTCAGAGGACAAAAGTTGTTGCAAACAAAGTATCTATATGATGGTCTTACATGTTTATGATCTATTTTTAGAACCAAATCCTGGTATCACATTCAGCATTCCCATCAAATTATTCATTTCTCAAGCTATAGCTAGCATAGCTCATTTTGTGTCTACTAGCAAGATCTAGAAAAAGATAGATGATCTGGTTTTGGATGGGACGGTGTTAATTTTCTTTTTAGTAGCTAGAAGAGCTCTGTGTTTTGGATTTCATATCGGATTTGTTACAAAAAAATGTTGCTAGTGCACTGATGTTTATAGTTGGCACTGAGACATCAAGGACTTTTCAGCTTCCCATGTTTTGCCAGTGTGCAGGAGCACAACAGGCTGGGGGGAAGCATGGCCAGGACAAAGGGTCCACAACTCCTGGCTTATGATATGGTCTTAGACTTAAGATTGACACCTAAATTGACCAATGGAATATTCCATATCATGCAACATCATGCCCAGTATATAGATGAAGGTTGGCTGGGAAGTCTGGGGGGCGTGCTCTCTCTCCCTCTCTCTCTCCCCCCTCACCCCTGGATCTCTCTTTGGGGCTCTCGCTCTTCCAGGATTGTGATTTCAGGACTTCTCTGTTTCAGGATTGCTTGCTGGGAGGGTTGGGCGTTGGTCAGTGAGTGGCAAGCAATTGCACTGTGCATCACTTGTTTGTATATATTAATTTTTATATATTATCATTTAATTATTATTTTAATCATTATTACTTCTAATTTTATTTTATTTCAATTATTAAATTGTTTTTATCTCAACTCACAAATCTCCTTTTTTTTTTTCCCTTGGATTCTCTTCCCCATTCCCCAAGGGTGGGGGAGGGTGAGCGAGCAGCTGTGTGGCACTCAGTTACTGATTGGGGTTAAACCATGACAGTAGAAGTTGAACTTGTTGTCTTTTGAGACATGAAAATACACATCTTTTACGAAACTATTCCTGGCAACATGTTATGTAGAGTTACTTTTGGGATAAGAACTTTTTAGGCAGAGCTTAAATGAGGCATACAAACAAGGGTGCTCTTTCCATTCCCAGCATTCACGACTGAAAGCATCATATCAAATGAGTAATATACAGTTATATATAATAAAAATAATAATCAAGAATCCTTACAGTTGTGAAAGCTCCTTTAGATCCTTAAAAATATATGGAGGAAGTGATTCAATCTTGTTGCTAGCCAAATCTCTGCAGAAACAGCCACAGGTAGGATACAATAAGTTCTTGCTAGGCTCAGTAATTTTACTGAACAGTTTTGCAGTTTCAAGACACACAGTTTTATTCTGTTTGCCAAACAGGATATTATGTATAATATAGGTTATCAGAAACTTGGACTATGAAAGGATGCTGTTAAAACAAGTTGGGAAACTAGATCCATCAGATCTAGTCAGTTCAGATAAGCAATTAGGTACATAATTTATTATTATTTTAGGTACAACAAAAAGAAAGTAAATTACCCTTAACTTGGGTTGTAGGAGCTTGGAAATAAGTTAAATATATTGTTTCCTGATGGGAATTATTTCCCATGGGTTAACTAGCACATCTTTCCCTTAGTTCTCTCTGCCTTGCTCCTCATTTTCACAAAATATAAATCCTAGGAACTGTGGATAGGGGAGTAAAGGTCTCAGTCTGATTGAAACTGGCAAACTGTTCTAAAAGACACTGTAGACTGTGGTGACGTAGGATCAATTAATATTCTGTTCAGGTAACATAATGATCTTGTGTGCAAAACCTCTAATATTATTGATACAGACTATGTATTTTATCGCCTGTTAAATATATAGAAAGAAACCTGAGGATTGGTGCTAACTTCAAAGCATGTTACATGAAATAGAATTTATGATAAATGATATTTATGATAAATTATGATAAATTTATGATAAATGATATTTGCAATATAAATTATAAAACTTTATGACTTGTACAAGTAAGAGAAAAAATCTACTCACAATTCATCTAACAACTGGAGAGAAGAAAAGCTGTTTTCATTTAAAGAGCTGATTTTATTTCGTCTCATCACCCTGAAAGAGTAAAACAAACTTATGTTGCTGCTTCTTGACATCTATTTGGTTTTGGAGAAAGCTTTTTATAAACTTTAAAAATTCTGTCTTCTCTGCATCTTCAAATATTTGTCCAATTCAGTTAACAAGCTAATTGTATCTAGAAGCTCACCATTTGGTAAATAACATTTGTTCCCTATACAGACATGTATTCGTGCATATGTATATATGTGTGTGTATATATGTATATGATATATATATACACACACCCCCCACAGGAGGCTGGAATAAATTGACTGAGGGCAGGAGGAAGATTAAGTGGACTGGAAGGCTTGTGACCTAATTGCATCTCAGGCACAGACCCGTGGCTGTGCAACTTTTCCTTCACTCATATTTCATCTGCCACTGAGTTTGCTCCTTAAATGAACAACCTGGATTTTAAAAGCAAAGAGAAAGCCACGAATATGGGTACTGCACAAGAGTTAAAATTTGAAAGTGACAGGTACCATGTAGCCTACTAATCTATGACAAAGTAGAAAGGATTTTCTGAAGATGATTACATCATTACTGAAGAAACTTTGGGGAAAATTCTAAAATTGATGAGCCAGCCAACTAACCAGCCAATCAAACTCTTGAAAACAAAGAAACAAGCTATGCATTTTGTATGTTTGCTGCTTTTTATTACGAGATTTTTGCTTCCTTTTTGCTTCCTTCCAAGTAAAAAGGTAAGAAAGAAATTTCTATATGTCAATATCAGTCAAAATCACTTCAGCGAAATGTAGTTGTGTATATCAATACCAAACTTTGCTATAAATGTAAGCAGTAGTTATTCCATATGGCACTCGTTTAAACCTAAACATTTTAATTTAATATCTTTGAGATCTAAATAACCATGATACACAGGAAACTTTCGTATTAGCGATAATGAATCACTTGACTGTTCAGCATAAGCGTATTTCACTCTGGCTAACTAGCATATCCTATTACTTACAGTACAGTTAGAGTGTTGCAGGAGATGAAAGTGACATTTCTTACATGATGGATATGGTTGCCTTCAAGATCTCTGGGATATAAAAACAAAACATCAATCACTGAAAATAAATTCAGGTAGTTATTCTAAGGTAGTTAAAGAAAAACACTACTGGAACTTCATGACTACACAGAAGAGAGTGGGAACCAGACATATAATATTTCTACACACTTGATTGATGACTTCAGGTCATCAACCCTGCAGTGACCCAGCAGGCACTTTGCAAGGTTCAGCGTCCCATTAGAAAAAGTGGTACAGAAATGTCATACGAAGACAATAAAATAATATTTTTCTAGTGAAATAAGGTAGACTTACAGCCAGTTTAGTCTTGGCATATATTGGCACAGAGGTTTATCAGGCAAACGAGAAAGAGAATTATTCATCATCTCTCTGGAAAAAAGAGAAATAGTATAGCTGGCTATATTTGCCAAAAATTACATTTTAGAAAAATATCACGCCTCATGCTTGTACTTTTGAAAAAAAGACAATCAAAGCTTGATTAGTTTCTCATAATCTTGAAGGTAGTATTATTTTTCTTAAACTTCCACATATTTTCCCCGTGGCATTCTGTGGAGTGGTATTTTATTCTTAACTTGTTAATTATCAGATAAAGGAAAGGTGTTCACTGCTATTAAAATAAAACACAGCAAGTCAATACAAATATTTAGCTATTGGGTCGTAATATGGAACTTCTATGGGTGATGGAGGAAGTGGGATATGGAGAGAGGTTTCCCTCCAGGCTGCAGGGGAAGAGTATCCCTCATTTTTGAGACTGGACAGAATCTCAGGGAGGGAGGCTGGGCCACTGCTGGGGGCAGGAGCTTTGGGACCTGTACTGCGGCTTTGAGTGACAGCTGGCACCCATTGCTGTAGCACCTCCTTACCCTCTCAGTGGCATTATCTTTTTTTCCATTTTTCCACATTGTCTTTTTACCATTTTTCCAACCCATCTCCCTATACTTTTCCAGACACCGCATGTCCGCTGCTGCCAAAATCCTCCTACTCCAGACAATTTACCTGGGAGTAAGAAAAGCCACAGGTGTGCTGCCATTACTCCAGGGTGAGCAAGCACAGGCTTTATAAAAGGTTTTTGTATATATCTGCCATTTCTGTTCTGTTCTTTTAGATAACACTTTTGATTTTTATTCCATACTTACAGGAGAATAAGTGATTTGAGTCCGTAAAATGTTAATGGAGAGATCCGATTTATCTTATTATTTTCAATTATCCTGTAAATTAGAGCAAATCATGTGTCAGACTGATAATTGACTGCAGCCTAAAATTGAACAGATGACAAAAAGTAACATACTTAGAAGTGGGTTTCTTCAAATGTCCATTTAAACTACTTAAAAAATTAATGCACTACTCCTTAGTAGGTCAGAGTATTCATTGAATTAATTTCCTTTCAGAATAATTTAATTAAAAACCCCTCAAAACTTAGAGAAAGTAATTACTTTCAACTTAGAAAAAAGTGTTTTCCTGTGAGTTTGTAAAGTTCTTTGATCAAAATGCTTTGAATGGATTCTCTGTGAAAACAAAGCAGCACCACATAACAGTGTTCCATGGCAATCCAACAGTTCCAAACACACAGAAAAACGCTAAGCATGTTATTATTTGCTTATTTTTAATAACTTATTGAGTCAAAGTAGTATTTCATTTTCATCTGCCTGAAAAGCAGTAATAAACCAGTATTTCAGATTATGACAGTCATTTTGTCTGAGATATTTTAGGCATTATTTACAGGGAAAGATCTGCCCCAAAAATTATCTTTCTACTTTTTGTATGGTATCTGAGTCATTTCATGCATTCATTTGTAACAAGCAATTCCTAATAAACATTATTTAGTATTGTAAAAGTCATCAGCCATTGGAGCCATTAAGGCCCAGGAACTAATTTCTGCTCTCACCAAAGTCAGTTGGATTTTTTACCTTGCACAATGTAACATGCACAAATGAAAGCAATCCAAATACTTCTTTGTCTTGCTTTAGTTATTCCTTGAGAAAATAAACATGCAAATGAGGAAAACAACATACAGCCATTCAAGTCTGTGGAGATCTGCAAAGACGCCAGGCTTCAAACTGGTTATCTTGTGTTACTCAGGTATCTAAAACAAGACCAACCAAAGATAAATTAATGGAATGATTAATTAGCATCAGATGATTAAAATTAATTTTAAGATTTTTTTTCTTTGATAGTTTATCAGAATATCACTAAAATTATTCATATTTATCATTTTTGATTATTGTATTTTTCATGCCTTTCTTTGAGAGCAAGGTGGGAATCTCTCTAGTGAGGACTTTCAGAGCAATTATGTAGAACGTTTTGTCTTATCTATAAGAAAACACAGCAAGCTAAATATTTTCACTGTGTCATATTTTAGGCCGTTCCCACTTTCCTTCTGTGGAGTGATTCTTTCCATGAATATTCCTAGGATCCTATTCAGTCTTTGCTAAGGATGTCAGTCATAAATGTAGATACCAGAATCATGGAAAAAGAAAGGCTGAGAAATGAAGGAGGAGAGGTATATAATGGTCTAGGAAGGTAATAACAGCAGCTATAATAACAAATAATCAACACACTTCTATGACGGAAAAATAAGAGGTACGACATTTTAAAATTTTCCTTTTAAAAACGTTGCAGAAAAAAAAACCCTGAAAGAAAAAATGCAATTTATGTCATCTCTTTCACTGAGCATTTCCCTTACAAGTTAGAAGAACCTTTGAAAAAGCTGCTGAAAATAAAGAAAAAAAAGTGTTCTTTTCATTAGCAATACTGGCTACTTTGGTTTGCTTCTGTAGATCAAAATACAAAGTTAAAGAGTTTTCGCTCATCACAAGCACTCGCTTTTGTTTTACTCCTTTTTCATTCTCTCCAACTTTCTGCAAGGGAACTACTGTACTGTCTCCTTCTTCCATTCTGAGAGTTTGGGGAACAGGAATGAAGTATGAAGCCCACTTCTATTTTCAAAGTATTGTCCTGTCAGATAAACTTGCACAGATAACTCTTAACCTAACTTTGCTTTCTCAATCCAATCGTTGAGTTAAAGATATGGACCATTTTGCAGCTTCCTAATATTGAATCAAATGTGAGAGAGCCATCCATAATGACTCTCAGAGTCGCTGCTTTTTACTTCAATATTCGAAAAGCAATACTTACAGTTTTGTCAAGTTGTATAAACCTTTGAAAGCGCGTTCAGATACAGCTCTGATTCTGTTATTCTGAAGATAGCTAAGAAGATATAAACCCGAAAACGATTAATTCTCTAAGCATGCAAAGTTAAAGCAAGCAGAAATAACCCATTAAATATATCAACTAAACCGAATGCGCATGTGATACTTGAAAAGAAGCTGCCAAACTTGTTACACCATAAATTTGACAGTAACCATTTCAGAGCTATAACTGGAAAGACTGCAAAGGCGTTTTAAAAGAAATACCTTCCCTCATCCCAGCAGAATTATGAAATCCATTTAAGGAGACGCTTGGTTTGCCTGAGATGAACAACGAAGTGGTAGTTTGCGATCTCCTGCTTTAGGTCCTAACCTCACAGTTCTCACCTATGTGACCTGATCTTTATGTTTATCCAGAACCCTCCTACAAGCAAAATTTTGCATGGCAAACGTAAAATTAAAATGCATTTTTGAATTTTCTGTTTAAAGTATCAGACAATTTTCAAAATGCTGCGGTTTTAGCATAGTATAATAAAAATGTAAAACAAATCTTACTAATCTTCTGCAAACTAAAGTATACTTACGTTTTCTTTGTTTTTCTTTATTTATTTTGATGAAATAATGAATTCAAATATTATCATTGCAAACATTAAATAATTTTCAAATAATTTTAAGCATTATAGTGTTATTCTCTGAGTAATATTTAAACAGCAATCCTTTCACTTAAATTACGTTAATAAAGCATCCGGACACATTCAGTAAGAAATCTGACATCGGCTTTTACAAATGGGTTCCTATCAAACTCTGTTCAAGAGATTTCTGAAAATGTACAGTTATCGATCAGAAAGGTGTGAAATTCATATTAAAAACACCTGTTTTGTACAGATAGATATGGATGTATTTCTTTTAACAAAAACGTATCTTTCAGGACTTTAAAGTCATAAATGGCACTTAGCCTTGTGAACACCAGATGGTGCTGCAGTACAGCACAGTTTCCATAAAGCTCTCACTCCATTAAGTTTTCTAGGAATGTTAAATGCCCTGAATTGGTGACGTAGGAGCCCTGCTCTAGACTTTTGCTTTTAATTCTTAATTTCACTAATTCTATATAAAGAAAACTTGTTAAAGGCTATGATTTTTGAATAACATATATGTCACACTCATAAAACACAACGCGTTACTGTGTTGCCATAACAATTTGACTAGTTGGGGCATTATCAAATTGGTACCAGACATAACTTAGAGTAAAACCAAGTGCCATGTGAGTGAGCTTCCTATGACGATGGGAAGTTTAAGTTTCCAAACTTTTGCTTTGCAGAATAAATGGACTGAGTTACTTTAATTTCTTCTGGCATATTACTATTCATTAGAAATATTAACTTCCTTAAGACGCGATGAAAGTTAGGCATTTTTCCGGTATACAATAATTAACATAAAATCATTAAATATACAGAAATCATAGTTTTTCAAAAAAAGAGAGATGTTGAATCAAGCTATCTGAGCCAAACAGGTTGCACAATTAGTTGAGGTACTGAAGGGTAAGACAAAACAGAATTTTGAGTATAAAATGAGAGTTGTCACTTGGATGTTAAGCTCTGTGTGTGTGTATGTGAGAGGAAGAAGATGAATATTTAAGGCACTAAATAGATATTTTAAGTTGAAGCACTCCCTTACAGATTTTTAAGGTCTTGATATTTCTTGAAAATGTCAGCAGAAAGTTTCCTTAGCAGATTCCTCTGAAGAGACCTGTAGGAAGGAATGCACACAGTGAAACTACTCTCCCAGGTTCCTACAGTGCTGCCACTTCTGTTTTTCAGTAAGAGCAGCTTTCATGCTGCTAAATAATAAAAGCAACATTAAACCATCTGAATATGCTAGCTCTGTTAGTCTGAGTCAGAAACTGACAAAATAATAGTTAAATCTAAGAGTTAAAAAGATTTGAATATAAACTAAACCACAGATTTATTTCAAACTTCAAATGCATATAGAGCTTAGTTCCCAGTGCATGTGTCCCTATGTCCCCATCTCCACTGGGCTCCAACTCAAGTGTCCTGTCAAGAAGAAAAGTCATTCAGGGCATGGTTGGATTAGAAAAATTCTAGCCTGAGAGCCAGCTAAACCAATTCACTGCTTTTTCTAAAGCTAGAACTGGGTTTATTTTTGACCCTGAGCCAACAGCCAGTTTAAATATATATTTGACATTCCATGTCAATCTTTATTCTGTATTTGAACACGGACCCAACAAGGAGAACCTCAGCCACAGGTGAGCCCAAACTGGTACCGAACAGAAAGAGTCGTACCCTTGCTCTACAGGGAAGACCCTCAGGTGAGGACAAGTGATGCTGCCCTCTGCTCATCACACAGAAAACAGCCTCTCAAACAGTGATGTGCAAACTAAGAGCAGTATCAACCATTCCCTGATCTCTTCAAAAAGTTTGGCTTACATATATGTATCTGTATGATGACCCAGCCCAGAATAAATAATTTTAAATAATGGTGCATTCAGAGACATGAAATGAGAACTAAAAAGATTTGCTCAAGCAGGTAGTTCCACTGCGTTCAAGGTTACTGACTTTATTGGCAGGAATATAAACTAGGAATATTGGCAGAATCATAAAATAATAAAAAGGTCCTAATCATTGTGTCTTAAATGGAAACTTTTCTTTCAAAGATTTCTTTAGATTTCTTGAAACTATTGTTAGCCTAAACCACTGTTACAAACATGAAATGATCACTTCACACAGTTTTTTTAGTTTCTTTGTCTCCTTTTATGCAAGGAAAATCTGTACTTAAAACATTAAAGGGCTTGTCAACAGAGATACTCTATGCTTTCACAAGCACCAGCTGAGCCAACTGGTCGTAATTACAAGGCTATAGTGAAAAAAGTTGCAGGATTGATTGTCAAACCTGAACAGAGCAAGAGACCACTTTTCTGCTCTACTTACATTATGGTTATGTTTGAAGAGACTGAGGGGACTGCACGCAATTTGGCAGCATCGCAGAAGACCTCCAGCCTTTGGCAGGTGCACTCTGCTGGCACAGCACCAGCCACTGAGCGAGAACAAGACGTCGTGGCAAAAGGTGGGAGGGGTGGTGTGATGGCCCGTGGAGAAAAGAAATACAGTGTAAAAGAACAATGAGCACAAAGACAGACATACCAGGTTGTGTTAAACAGAAATCAAGACACACTTTTTTATGTAATTGATTTATACCTGGGAAGACCCTAACAGTAAATATAAAGAGGCACAAAAAATTGTTACCTCCCGACCTCGTGAAAGAGCTTGTAAAACTTCTTGAGCTTTAGGCTTCATATACAGGAATCTGGCATGGTAGCCATTTTTCAGATTCTTTGTGGCTCTTATCTAGATTATTCAGTCCTCTTATATTTACTAGAGTAAGCATAATTCTGTCCGGGTGAAAATGGGATGAAAATGGGTAAGGAAGTCTTTACTCCCTTTCCCTCCCTGTCTCTGTGCTTTAAGTTCGTGCTCATAGTAGACAGCAGAGTCAGAAAATCTGTACAAAGGGATGAATGCCCACAGAAATGAAGGAGATCTGCAAGAATCAATTGACATACCAAGAAGTGAATTTGGAGGAATGTTGCCTTCTTTTCACTCCAAAAGATGCTTGTTTCATGGCCTTTCCAGATGTATTAATATAATATAGTATTATATATGTGTATATTGCCCTCCTAATTGGCATGTTTGACATTTCTCTTACAGATAATTGGTCACTCTTAATGGAACTGAAATTAGCTCCAATGCATTTGTTTGTCTGAGACATTAGTTCTATTTCACTATAAACGAAACTGCACTATATTTCTCTTTCTGATAAGCATATTTGCTATGTATTTCTTTCTAGGAATCATCAGTAATAATCACACAAATGATATCCTTAACTACTTACAGCACTCAGGTGTCTTTGTCTGAAATGCATACAGAGATTTCAGTTTATTGTATTTGTCCTTTTGTATAATGTTTATCAAATTGCAGGGGACCATCCATTGTTGTCTTCTGATAAAAAAAAAAAAAATAGAAGACACATTAGAACAGAAATTTAGTTGCATCATTTTTTTTGCCTCATTTTTTATCTCAATAACATGATTTTTCCAGAGCATTTCATAGACCGTTAGGTGGCCTTATCTTTATATAGCTGCCTAATCACAGGCATGTACAGAAATTATGAGTTACATAGTAGGAACAGCTTGTACCTTCAAAACCAACATTTTCTGTGACAGTTGCACTGAAAAAGTATAATCTTCCACTTCAGAACTTTATGTTTGCATAGGAGTCTAAAACTGAGAGGCAACCATATTTTCCTACCTCCTTAAACATGCAGATTTGTCAATGTCCAGGAAAGCTCAAATGATTACTATAACTCCAACTACTTCTTTCAGAGGGCTGTCTCACACTATTACAGTCTATAAGATTTTTCCTGAAAATCTAGATGAAAGCCAAATGAACACTGCTTTTCAAGAGAAATGGTGATATATTGTAACATATTCAAGTCAGTATGATTAAGTTAAGCTTAATATGCATCTTCTTAAACAAAGCATTATTCCACATTACCAGTTTGGTCACTGCACATAGATGAACTGTAACAGTGGCTTATGGCCATAAAGGTGAAAATCAAAGAGCAGATCTTTGGGTTCCCTTCCCACAAGTGCGGTTTTCCAGATACAGTGGTGCTGGAAATAAATACAGACCTATTTCTTGGAAGTCTGTTGTAAACCTGACATTTGTAAATTAACTGACCGGGTAACCACTTCCAAAACAGGGCACAAATACACACCAGAAAAAAAAAAAAACACAACAAAAGAACTTGCCTTTAAAAGCTGCGAACCAATTTTAGTTTTATTAATTTGAGTCTAACCTCTCTTCAGCTTTGACAACGCTCACACCTATGGCACCAATCATTCTTATCCAGCTGGACTGAGTTGAGCTAATGAACTACTAATTACTCTAATCAACTCAAGGTACCTATCCTGCCTACAAGAGGCAGGCCATTTCCTCCTGGCTGTGGAAGATGCAACAGCGTCCCTGGTGCCGCAGCCCAGGCTGGTGAGCAACAACTGGTGACCCCAACGTGATACATCCGCGAGACCCTGGGAAGCCCCGACTCCCTCGCCGAGCCGAGAGCCCTGGCTGCAAAGGAGCCCGAGCCAAAAGAGCCGGAGCCGGGAGCTCGAGCGAGAGTCCTTCGGAGAAGAAGGTAAAGCCGCAAGCCCCGATGTGGTATTCGCGGGAGGGAAGCGTGCTGGAGTTGGATGAATGGGCCGGGTCTCTGCTCACCCATAAAGCCTTTGTGAAAACAAAAATACTAAAACAAAAAGGGGGAATTATGGCACCAATCATTCTTATCCAGCTGGACTGAGTTGAGCTAATGAACTACTAATTACTCTAATCAACTCAAGGTACCTATCCTGCCTACAAGAGGCAGGCCATTTCCTCCTGGCTGCGGAAGATGCAACAGCGTCCCTGGTGCCGCAGCCCAGGCTGGTGAGCAATACACACCCTTTTAGTTTAAAGCATCTCATGTAATGAATATGCACCAGTAGTGTAAATGCTCCTCAGGGTGGCACTCGCTAGCTGGTGAGTCAAAGCATCAGCGATAATTGAAAGCATTACTTTGTAGGGGTGCTTACTGTCAAAGAACATTTATATGAGACCTCTAAGAATGGCTCTGCTTTGTTAGTCAGTACATCATTTGCTAGCTAGCATATGCTAGCAATGGTCCTCTTTCCTGCCTCTTTCACACAGTAATAGTTTAGTTATACTTAAACACCGTTTCTCATGGACATTTCTCTATAAATCTTCATATTTGAGTAAGCATTACTACTGCATCTATTGGCTTCAAAATAGGCAGGGAGAAATAAAATGTATTTACTTCTTTGCAACGGTTCCCATTCTGAAATGGCGTCTGCTTTTTCATGTCACTTTACAACTCAGTTGTTTTCTCAGCTAAGTGGGGAAATTACCTTGACAGCATCTCCTGAAGCCTGCCTGTGGAGTGAGAGCAGATAGAGCTGTTCTGATTGCTGCCTGCCTCTTTACTGTCTAAGCTGAAAAGATGTACTGTACATGGTGATTAATAGATATTATGAAAGATTAAGTAACTTTAGGCAAACAGTCTTTTATCTAGTTATTCGGGTTTTATGCATAAATTGAAAAGATAAAAGATTCAGAGCAATCCAAAATCTTTGTCTTCAGGAATTTCTCCATTAAGAGGAAAGACAGACTTGAAAAGTGCCTTCTTCACTTGAAAATTAGTGTGAACTAATTCATGCCTTGCAAGAATGCCAGCTTCCCACCCAGAGAAGGCATTTAAGCATGCTTTACCATCTTCCTCGAGAGCGCCTGGTATGCTCTGATCCGTTAGCAGTTTTGGCAGGTTAGATCATTAAGCTGATATTCAGAAGCAGCCCAATGCATTGAGGACAAAAGCAAAGATGTTGGCAAACCTGCAGAAATATTGCTCCTGCCTGTTTTAAATGCTCAGCAGAAGTTCAGTTTTAGGATCAACTCACAAAACCGCAACATGGAATCTGTAACTGATGAAGTGAGGAGAACAGATCCTTTGCCAAGCCATGAGTGCCTTCTAAACTTACTGACCTGTAGTTAGGGCTGTAACAAGGTTTCCCTTATCACTATTTCTGAATATTTAACTGGAGCACATCCATCGACTTTCATTTGCAGGACTGGACCCAGCAACTGGGACCAGAAGAAAGCAGTGGGAATACAATGTACGCAGAAAAGATGAGATTTAAGAAGAAAGGAATCTTTCACTGAGAGTTTTTAAACATAAATTTGTGAAGATGTATTAAAAATGACATTATTCTTGGAGTATAATCATACCAAATAAATATTTTGCAGTCAGTAATACAGTCTCTAAGTGTTTTTGGACTTTCTAATTGATAATTACATTCATAGAAAGTATTGGACAATTAACCACTTATCTGAAGATTCTAAATATATAGTTAAAAGTCATAAATTCTGATCCTTCTGTAAGCCAATGAACATATAAAGTATGATTTTTCTGCATTTCCCTGCTTCTGACACTAAAGAGTGGGTAGATGAGATTTTATTCCACCTTTTAGTATTTTAAAGTGCTTCACCATCTGACAAAGCATGTACAAGAGGTGACCATTGCTGCAGTTCACATCTGCAGAGAAAAAGCATGAGCAGTGCCTCCTACACTAATGGGAACGAGGGAGCAGTTCACTGAGAAGGGGAAGTTCACCAGTGTTTTCAAGGAAGTTGAGAGGCAGCTGTGTATTTTTGAGTGGCCATAAAAGAGAAGGGGGAGAAAAGTACGGAGAAGGGAGAAGATGGATTATTTTGTACTGGAAGCATCCCAGTTGTCTGGGGTTTCTGGTCAGTTCATTTGAAATAACAGGCTTTTCTCATGGCATTGATATTCCTGCCTTCTACTAGAAACACAAAGACATATCTGAATATAACAAAACAAGTTATTAAAAGTTTTCTGACCTTCAGAAATATTTGCTTTGGGCCAAAGTTTGTGCCCAAGCCTGGACAGCTTTTATTTTATACAAACTCTTTTGTCAAATCCCAGAAGAATGTATTGTGCAAATAACTATATTTAGTACAACTGTTTGGTGAAGCACTAAATGCCAGAACTGTAAATCACTTTGTGATCATTTAGAGTTTATATAGTAGGTTTATGACCTGTTTCCCTCTGTCAAGACGGGGTTCTCCAAACACTTTAAGAAATGACTGGTAATAGTACTGGTCTTGAAATCCCAAATCTAGCATTTGGGGGAGTACAGCTTAGATGAGAAATTACTTTTTCCTGAGCCAGTTCTAAAATAGATTTATGTTGGCTGCACTTCTGTAAGAAATGGGATCTGAGAAAACAAGGCATCAGCATCCACTATGTGAGATACGCAAAATAAGTAATTACAAAGACGACGTATCTGACTACAGATTAATACACTGTTCCTTGCTAAAAGTTGTCAGTTACTATTTCTGATGGGAAAGGAATGAGGAAGAGTATGCTAATTTTGAGAAACTACAGATTTGAATACTCCTTTCAGTGACAGATCCAAGAAAATACCAGCTTTGTTCAATTAAAGATACCTCTCTTACTCAGTATGGAGTTTTTGAAAAAAACGTCATCTATATGACTTTCCCTTTCTCTTGGCCATGTCTTCATGGGCTGTTATGCAGAGCAGTGCTATCAGGTAAACGCATAAGCACTCTGAAGAGACACTGTGTCACCCTCTGATCTCGCTTTTGCCATTGGTGATCATAACCTATAGATGTATTTCTTTCTGCCAGTTGTTCAAATACACTTTCTCTTGCTGTAAGAAATGACCTCAGGCTTTTAAAAAAGATCTGTTTTAACACAACAAGGAAAACCTGTACCATCCAGACAAGAAGCAATTCCTTTTAAAATGTTTACATAATTGCCCTTTTCACAGTGCTGGGGCATACTGATGCAGCCTAATAACTTACAACAAGACCAAAACCACATGGAGATTTTACAGAGCAGAGTGTTGCAGTGCCTGGAGCATTTGACTCTGGGAGTGAATTTCATAGCCTCAGTTTAGATACCCAAGTGGAAAAAATGAAGAACCTATAAGCTGGACACCTATCAAAGGCAATTTACCCCACACTAAACTGTGTGTCACTGTGCATGGAATGCTTCCTGTACAGGCTGATTACTTGAAATGTATCTTTCCTAATTATATGTGACGGCGCAATCAAGGAAAAACAGACAGGGATTAGATCAATTCAAATAAGGTTTACACTTCTGTGGATGAGCTAGATTACCTGCTTACTCAAGTTGATTCTTGATTTTAAAACAACTTAATTAATCCAGTGCAACTTTAAAGGAAATTGGCAGGCTCAAATTTCCAAAGATAAGCATTGTCTCAATAATGTATCTTCACTCCTGTGAAACACTTGCATAGGGGAGTTTGGTAGTTTATATAACAATACTTTTAAACTATGTAGATTAATTTGATTTTTTTATGGTTTTTCGTGAGGTATTTACAATCTTTTAAATAAATGTGACAGAATAAATTAAACTAATCTAATAGCACGAATATCTCTATAAAACCTCGTGTTGTTTGAAAGTTCCCTTAGCAGTAAACCGCTACTATGGAGACCAGAAGAGACAAAAGTCTAGTGAAATGTAAAACTCCCTCTTAGTTATAAACAATATTTAAAGATCTCAATAATGAAATTGATTAAAAGCCTCCAGAACTTCAACAAAGCTGTTCCATTTGCTGATATTTGCACAACAGTGTAAACCTGATCATTTCGGTGCAATTTCGCTACAGTATTTCAGTACTGTGGATGAATGGCAACAAGTAGTAATGTCAGTGAGAATAAAATCTGGCCATATAAAAGCACATATATGAAAAATTTCCACCTGAAGCTCAAAAATCTGATCTTTTGATAAGTATTTTCTCCATTCTGAACATACTGCTGACTTCCAAGGTTTTTTTTTGTTTTTTTTTGTTCTTTGTAAACAGAATTTACTATCTAGAGCTCAAAACTGCTCGGTGTCTCATACACTTATATCTCACATTTGAAGTATGATGGAAAAAAAAATGCCATGCCAGGAAAAGATGAGACTAACTATAACATTATTTATCATTAATATTAATTGAAATATAAAATCACCAAATTATTCTGCAATGTGCTGAGGCGAATATGAGAAACTCAGACCCTTTGAAATTTCTCATCCCTTATGAGCAATCTTGTAATATTGAAACATATACCTTTTGTACAGATGCTTTGAAACATCCCATAGAAATTTAGATTTCTGCTATGGACATCTAGACGATGATTTAGTGAATCTATAGAACTGCAATAACTCTTTGTAAGTTTATAGACCTTCAAAGAACACATACGAAAACAGCATGACATCTATATAGATTGTTATTACTTTCATCCTCTTGAATTTTATAGGGCCTTTTAAGAAAGAGGTAGTGCATTATAACTTATTTAATAAGGCAAGCCAGTCACCCGGTGACTGCATGGCACGCAGTAACAGATGAGGTCTGTGCTTTTAGAGGTAAATAGGGGCAAAACTTCAAACAGCCGCTCCCTGCCTCAGTTCTTTTGGAAACCTGTGTCTGTGATTTTCAGCCTAGGAGCTGGACAGAGCTTAATGAACATCCATAAGTGAACTTTGCATCTGGGGAGCTGAATGCTGCCTTTTGTTCAGAGCCTTCCTAGGCCTGGAAGCAACACAATGGTAAGTACATTGAGCCGGTGAAGAACTCCTCCAGAGAGTCAGAAACATCTTAAATTAAATCTGCATGCCTGTTCTTGCTTCACTGGACTGGAAAAATGTGGCTATGACACTGATTAAAAAACAAACGCAGACACACTACAAGCATTGCCTCACTGCCAAAAAAAAACAGTTTTGCAGAACTATCAGCAAAATTGTCCAGAAGCCAAATTTCTAAACACCGAGGAAACTTGTGCTCTCAAAATAGCTTAGGCTGCTTTGTTCCATTAACTACTACATAATTAAAGACCCTGCTTTTGAAAGAAGATAAAATGAAACACCCTAGCATGGTATTCTTTCCATTCCTCTTTTATTATTGCTAGTAAGTAGAGTGATAGCCAAATATGTAACAGCAGTTGCTGTTTTTTTAATGTCACATTCGCAGTGCAACAGTCCAGTCTACAGAGGTGCAAGCGATCAGCATCGCTTGCATCACACGATGCATGTGATTTGGTTTTGAAATTATAAGAGTTCTGAAGTGTTTGCATTTTTAACACTTCTTATGCTAAAATACTTTTATTTTAAATATGACTTATACCTGTGTTATCTGCACATAAACATATCCTCTAGAGATTTACTAGTAATAAATGCAGAACCTATGTCAATAATCAGTTCAGAGATGGAGTATAAGAGCTGCTCAATATCACAAAATGACAGTAACTCTAATGTTAAACAAAACATGAACCATGTCTACTTGATTCCCGATTAAGTTTAAGAAAAGAAGAATGAAGGCATGTGTTTTTGACAGATCTCACAGACTACATGGACAGATACTGTATTTTATACCTCCCATTTCTGTGACATGCTGCAGGAGATCACAACCTAGATTTCTTCATCCCATTAAGAAAAAAAAAAAAAAATCAGGGCTGGTAGTACTTCCAAACAATCTTATCCAGTACCATTTAGGAAGGCTAGCACATGAGTCACAAACATTGTTTTTTGAAACATCTGAGCTTTTAATCAGTTTTCTAACTTAGGTAAGTTATGATTCTTTGCTCACTAAGGACAGTGGGAGCCTTTCCATTGATTTTAGTGGAGTCAGTCCAAGTCAGTTCTCATCAGGCTCAGCCTTGCTTCATAAAGCACGTTGTGGTCAAAAGCCCAGGTGGTGTAACAGAAGATTTTATATCAGTCTTACTGTTTGCATTTTAAATTAGAACATGACATCATAAATCCAATAACTACATATATTTTGACTGCATGTTTGGGTACTATCAAACCCTAATGGAAGTTAGAAAAAAACATTTAAATCTGAGAGCAGGACTATTTATCAAGAAATGAGTGCACCTGTACATTACATCCAAGGGATTTTCAGAACTTTCAACTACAAGATGTTAACACAGTGATAAATACATCAGAGACAAAGCAGTAGGGCTTAATCTCAGGCTTCAAGATATATCATAAAATATGCTTTCAAATTGGCCAGGTAAGATGTAAAGTCCAGAGCTTCCCCTGAAAGGAGAAAAGCTCAGTATCTTTTGAGATCTGATTATGTTTTCATATTTCTCCATTTACAGTTTGGTATCAAACTAAATTCAAGAGATGATGGGTGGCTTTGGAACAAGAGATCTGAGGTAAGCTACGCTGTGATTTACTGGGAGGCTTCTCCCAAGAACTGACATCAAATTAGCATCACAGTGAATTTATAGTTATGGTGAACAAATCATGCTGACTATCCAGCAGAATGGCTGGAACATTAGGGTCAATTGCAACAAAGGAAAAACAAATATTCAGTCTCTCGATTTAAAATTTAACTGCATTGAGAATTTTTGCAGCACTTTGTAATTAGCATGATACAACTACAAATTGATAACTGACCCAGTGTTTTATCTGGAAGAGATAACGACACAGAAGTTCATAGAATCATAGAATGGTTAGGGCTGGAAGGGACCTTCAAAGGTCATCTAGTCCAACCCCCTTGCAAGGAACAGGGATATCTCCAACTAGATCAGGTTGCTCAGGGCCTCATCCAACCTGGCCTTGAACGTCTCCAGGGATGGAGCATCCACCACCTCTCTGGGCAACCTGTTCCAGTGTTCTACAACTCTTATGGTAAAAAATTTTTTTCCTAATATCCAACCTGAATCTACCTCCCTCTATTTTAAAACCATTACCCCTTGTCCTATCACAACTGGCCCTCCTGAACAGCCTCTCCCCATCTTTCTTGTAGGCCCCCTTGAGGTACTGGAAGACAGCTATAAGGTCACCCCGGAGCCTCCTCTTCTCCAGGCTGAACAGCCCCAACTCTTTCAGCCTGTCCTCATAGGAAAGGTGCTCCAGCCCTCTTATCATCTTCGTGGCCCTCCTCTGGACCCTCTCCAACTGGTCCATGTCCGTCTTATGTTGGGGACTCCAGAACTGGACGCAGTACTCCAAGTGAGGTCTCACGAGGGCAGAGTAGAGGGGGAGAATCACCTCCCTCGACCTGCTGGCCACACTCCTCTTGATGCAGCCCAGGATGCGGTTGGCCTTCTGGGCTGCAAGAGCACATTGCCGGCTCATATTGAGCTTCTCGTCCACCAGTACTCCCAAGTCCTTCTCCTCAGGGCTGCTCTCGATCCATTCTCAGCCCAGTCTGTATTTGTGCCTGGGATTGCCACGACCCAGATGTAGGACCTTGCACTTGGCCTGGTTAAACTTCATGAGGTTGGTACGGGCCCACCTCTCCAGCCTGTCAAGGTCCCTCTGGATGGCATCCCTCCCTTCCAGCGTGTCGACGGCACCACACAGCTTGGTGTCATCGGCGAACTTGCTGAGGGTGCACTCCATGCCACTGTCCACGTCACCGACAAAGATGTTGAAGAGGGCCGGGCCCAACACGGACCCCTGAGGGACGCCACTTGTGACCGGTCTCCACTTGGACATCGAGCCGTTGACCACTACTCTCTGAGTGCGGCCATTGAGCCAATTCCTTATCCACCGAGTGGTCCATCCATCAAACCCATGCCTCTCTAGTTTAGAGAGAAGAATGTCGTGTGGGACAGTGTCAAAAGCTTTGCACAAGTCCAGGTAGATGACATCCATTGGTCGACCCTTGTCCACCGATGCTGTCACCCCATCATAAAAGGCCACCAAGTTGGTGGACTGATAACATCACACTTCTATCACTGCATGTAATAGTAGGAATACTTTATTCAGAAAAAGCTGACCCTTATCTAGGACAAAAGTTTGCTCATTCAGCCCTCTAAGTAGATAGCATATCACAAAACTTTTAAAAAGAAAACATTAAATGCTTATATGTAATTTTAAAAATGTAAATACTTAACTAGGGAGCAGATTAAGGATTATTTTTTGTCTAAAGCTACTCGGAGTGTTGACATTTTGAAAAAAAAATCCATAGATGATTATTGACAGCGTTACTTGTCTTCTGTCCAAATTAGTAGAGTACGTTTATGTTATGGTTTAACTTTTTATGTGTTTGCAATTTGTCACATTTCAGCATTTGTTCATCTAAACAAACACACACTTTAAGATAATAAAACACATATGGCCTTAGTGAAAAGCTAAATCATAAATGCTATTGTTCTTTTTGTTTGGTGTTAATCAACTGCTGTTTTTATCTTCTGTTGTTGACTTTTGTTTTGTTTATTGTTAAGTGTCACTGTCAAGAAGAGATTTTAAAATGCTTCTTTATGAATATGTACTTGGGAATACATACTTGGCATTTTTTACTATGCCATTGAGCTTCAAAGAGCTTTGCCTAGAGATTGTTTAAAATACATCAACAGTAATGTTGCAGCAGTAATGCCTTCAATGTGAGAAATACTCTTTACTCTACTTGTTTTAGTAACAATTCCCATGTCAACGTTGCCGTAGCATTAGGTGAGTAGAATTTGCGTTTATCCTTCTCACATTTAAAAAAGCAATGAAGTAAACAAACGTTCTAACCTCCCATCTATAAACATCAAGTACAGACAGAATCAAATCTTACAGCTGTAAATAAACTGGAAAAGCTGTTCCCTTGAAAATTAGGCTGAAGCCATTACATTTGAAATCAAACATAGTCTCAGTAGGACAAACACTATCAAAAGTTCTGCTTTGCCAGCTTGAGCTTTAATCAAGCTTGGGCACAGAAGGATGCTGGAATTGCTTCATTTTTTTGCACATCTTGGGTTTTGCTGACAGATACAAAAATAACTCCAAGGGAAACTGTTTAACATTGCACTTGGTCTTTTTAAGGACTCAGTGCTTCAGAAAGGATGAGCATGAGGCAAAACAGCAGAGGACAATTTACTGCCATACTCGAGCCTAAAAAAGGAAGTCCTTAAAACCATAAGCTTTTATGAAAAATTATGAAACTTTAAAGAAATCATTTTTATTTTAAAATATCGTATTCATGACAAATTTGCAGAGACACCCGCTTCTACTCGATGGACTGTGTTTTCAAGTTCAAATGGTAAGATCATATTTTCCATGCACATTTAAGGCCACCTAACAATATTTCAAAACAAATCTCCCATCACTTCAGGCATGATAAATTTCTAGCCTCCTCATCTTATTGCAGTTTACTACGTTGCCTCAAGCTCTTCCCCATCAGGATATCACACACAGAATTTTATCAGGTTTGGAAACCCAACTGGGTGAAAAAGGCACGTGAATTTTCAAAGATGAGTGGCTTCACTCTACTGTGTCATATTGACTACAACTCATCCCTTTCCAGAAGTGGAAGAAATGCTGAAGATGAACTGACCAGCAGGATGTCCACACTCTGAGATTAAGGACTAGTCCGGCAGTTTCAGACCTAGAGTCACTTCCCGATTCTGCCTATGATCCTAATTTCAGGTCATTTCACTTCTCTGGGCCTTAGTTTATGTTTGTTATTTGGAAGTGGAGAGCATGGTGGAAGCAAAAGAGGAAGTAGGTTGGAAGATGGCACCATGAAGCCAATCTTTACATGATTGGGTTAAGTGTGAACAGCAATTACAGCACATCTGAAAACAGATCTCTCAGTGAGGATTAAGTTTAGTTTTAAATACTTAATAATCATATTTTGCTGTTACTGGGCACGCACTGCATGAAACAGCTTTAATATTGCAAATCTCAAAGATTACAATAACTAGCCTTATAGGAATGAAGTGAGGAACAAGAGAACTTTACTCATTAAAAGAGAAAAAGGATAGAATTGCTACAAGGTACTTGGAATGCCTAGTTTCTGTATTTTCAGAGGCTCCTATAACATTCATCTCTTTCACTCATGCTCTTTTTGTTTCAAAGGCATTTAAAGGCTTTTACAAAGTAATTCTCTCTCAGAATATCTATGTGTGCTTTGTATTCTAGTCACTTCTCTGCTTGTTTCATTCTCTGGTGCTGCTCAAAACTGCTATTTCAGTAATTGCAGTTGCTGTTAATATTCTGCACACTTAGCGGCTTGTATTGAACAGCTGGACTTTGGATTTTCTTAGGGTTTCTTATTTTCCAGAGTACCTGTTTTTTTTTTTCCAAACAACTGCATTATGGTTTTCAAAAGAAGTAAGTTGCAGTTGTGTTTATTTTTGTTGTTGTTTGGTTTTGGTGGTTTTTTTTTTGGGGGGGGAGCTGGTTAGTTGTTGTTTCGGTTGTTTTTTTATTGCTGTTGTTTTCCCCCTCCCCCTTTTCTTCATCAGTATTATTCTTTCCATCACAGAAAGAACAGGTAGTTTTTTTTTCCATGACAGATTTTTACTTTGTGTTTGCTTATAATACTGATGTGTACATAAGATATGTGCAGGCCTTCACTGTAGGATTTTTCTGTAGACTTAGTATAATACTCTATCATTACTGAAGAAATCACTAGTGAAGCCCTTGCTTTAGCTAGCCGTGCTTCAGATAGATACAGGCGCTTAAAAAAAAGTATTTCTGAATTCCTTCAAGAGTCTACACTGATTTTTTTTCCCTCTCCACACTTGTTGGATTGAATGTTGTAGACTGGCCACCTCAAAGCTCTTATTTAAAATTATGCAAGATGAAAGTTTGCAAGAATTTAAAAGTTGAGCTACGTAATCAGATTACCGTGTGGATACAATTAAAATTTCTAATGTTACTGCATGAAACAACCACTATACTGGAACAGTTTCATTTTCAACTGCTTTTCTGTAACCAGGAGCAATGACTACAACTGAAAACTAGTTGTATGTTTAAAAAATGGGTAGAAGGAATCAGATATAACTGCTGGCATAAGGCAGGCAAACTAAAGTGATCCTGGGGAACTGCAGGAAAAAAAAAAAAAGGCCAGATAGTTTCTTTGTCTTGGGAGCTAAGAAATGAGGCTTCCTTTCTTGGACTTTAAACAAGATGAATGGTCACAAAACAGAACTATGCCATAAAGATCTTCACACCTCCTACAGTGTAGGGGTGATGCAGAAAAACTCATCAGGACATTCCATAGTCTCAAGCAGGGTAGTGACTCTTCCTTTATTCGAACAACGAAGTTTGACTTCGACACTAGTTTTTGAGAAAACGCTACTGTTGAATATGACCTTAATGTGTTATACATGGCATGCATTTCTAAATGGGAAAATGGGGTCAAGATACGAGTAAAAAACACTAATAGTGTAGTTTTCCTAGTAAGTCAATACAATGAGTCTTCATCTTATGTAATTTAAGCTTCCAGAAATTAAGGCCAACTCATCCTTGAATTACTATACCCAGAACAGGCTTCAGTATTGCACCTGAATTGTCTTGCAGGCTATACTGTCTGGTACATCCCATGATGAAACTGTGTATAACCTAATTGCCATTTCATCAAGCTGCACACTTTCAGCAAGTCCTTGTAAGACAGACTTTCTGGTACTATACAGAAAGGAAATATGCATAAACCAACTGTATTATGGTGCTTAGATTTCTTAAACATTAAGAGAGCACCACTGTCAGCAATTTCTGCCACTGTAGGGAAATATAATTACAGAAAAATAATAGAACAAGAGCCAGTTTTTTTCAGGATTTTGATTACTGGCAATGGAAAGTATGTTTATGCATCAGTGAATAACATAAAACTAGAAAAAGTTGCAGGTTCATTAAATGGGATTAGAGTTAAAAGTGACTTTCACATGGAGTAAGATGCTGAAATTTGATAGGCATAGGAATAAGATAATACACATACTTACAAAAATCAGCTTCACATATATACAACGAGAACAACTGTTTTCAAAACCTCATTAACTTTTCTGAGAACACTTGTGAAAAATACCTTTACCATATTTTGTTTGAAATTTCTTTCAGAAAATGTCTTTCTGTATATATAGCTTGGAAGATTCACTTCATATTTCAGTTCTTCCCACTCTGCTCCCCAGCTCTGATGACAGCATGCCTGGCTGGGACAGGCAGAGCATTCACCTGCTTGGTTCCAGGAAGCTGGAGGCAGCGCGTGAGGCAGAGTGCCATGTATCTGGCTGCCCTCCATGGCTACAAGCAAGCTACTAAGGAATAGGAAGTATGGTTTCCCCATCTGCCATGGATCAGCAGCTCTGGAGAGCAGCTCTGAAACTATCCAGGCTGTTAGTGAGCTGACAATACCAGTAAATAAAATGTGCTAGCACTGATTTTCTCTCCCTGTGGTCATAGCTTACAGCCAAATGGCTAAGCTCTCTTCTCGCAAAATACGGGGATGCCTTTCCCAGACTATTGTCGTGGTTTTAGGCTGATCCAGCAACTAAAACTCACACAGTCTCTCCTTCTCCAGTAAAGTAGAGAGGAGAGGAAAAAAAAAACACCAAAGGGACTGAGGGTTGAGACAAGAACAGAGGGAGCACCCACCAACCATGGTCCTGGGCAAAACAGGCAGAGCTTTTCTCAAAGCAAAACAGTTTATTAATGATTACTTAGAAGGGCAAAGGGAAACAAAAACCGATTACTCGAGAGGACAGAAAGAAACAAAACCAGATCTTAAAACCGACACCTTCCCCCCCCCCTTCCTTTTCCTCCCGGCTCTACCTCCTCCCCCCAGCAGCACAGGGGGCAGGGACTGGGGGAGTGCAGGTCAGTTCATTCCGTGCTGTTACTGCTGCCTCTTTCTTAAAGGAGGAGGAGTCCTTACACCCTTTTCCCCTGCTCCAATGGATCCCCTACCCGCGAGGAAAAATCCACAAACTTCTCCAGCGTGAGTCCAGCCCACTGGAAACAATCCTTCCCCACAGATTGCTCCGGTGTGGGCTTTACCACAGTCTCGGGTACTTAGGGAGCTGTAGCCACTCGCTCCGGCGTGGGTCGTCACTCAGACTCCAGATGCCTCTCTGCCTTGTCGCGCACCCCAACACGACCATCCTCAGGCTCAGGCATCTTCTCCCCACGGGCTGCGAGTGGGTCTCTGCTCCACCGAGGCCGTCCTGGTTGCAGGGGGGCCGCCTGCTATCTCACCATCAGCCGCAGGGGAAACTCGGCTCCGGCACACCTCCTCCCGCTCCATCCTCACTGACCTGCTGTCGATGCGGCTGTTTCTCTCAGATCTCAGTCCTCTCAAGGTGAACTCAGCCCAGTGGGCACCCCGGGAGTGGGGTGTCCCCGAGTTCCCCAGCTGGCTCCGCCGCTGCCATTCTCCGTGGGCGGCGCCGGCCCGACGCAGGCAGCTGCCCGGCCGGGAGCCAGGGAGCGGGGGCAGTGCCCTCCTCCCTTCTCTGGTCGATCCTGGGCGAAGCACCTTTTCCGGTTCCCTTGTCCTGACTTAAATAGGGCAATTCGCAGAGGCGCCCTATTGGCTCAACCCCGAGGGGGATGGCAGTCTGATCTGGTGGCCAGAACTAAGCCTAACCCGGTTCCAAAACCGGGGAGGTCACAGGGACCAAAACCCCTCTCCTGCCACCAGAACCACCCCCTGCTCCACATCAAACCATGACAACTATCCCAGGTCTGTGCCACCTCTGAGCTGTGTCCAGGCACTGCTTGAGAGATGCTGCTCAGCACAGACTAAAGTTGTGTCAGGCCGATGCTCAGAAATAAGCAGTGTGGACAGGTAAGTGGCAGTGCAAAGCCCATGCCCTTGCTTTGTCCTGGTTTTAGCTGGGACAGAGTTAGTTTTTCTTTTTAGTAGCTAGAAGAGCTCGGTGTTTTGGATTTAGTATGGGAGTCATCGTGAGAAGAATGTTGATAGCACACTGATGTTTATAGCTGGTACTGAGACATTAAGGACTTTTCAGCTTCCCATGTTTTACCAGTGCGCAGGAACACAACAGTCTGAGGTGGGGAGCACAGCCAGGACGAAGGGTCCGCAACTCCCCTTATGATTTGAACTCAGATTTAGGATTGAGGCCCAAATTGGCCAATGGAGTATCATGTATCATGCAACACCACATCTAGTATACAGATGAGGGTTGACTGAGAAGTTCGGAATTCTTTTGTATGGGACTCCCTCAGTCTCTCAGAGTTCTTTCTCTCTCTCTCTTGCTTTCTTTTCAGGCCTCTCACTTGTCTGGGATTGCATTATCAGGACTTACCTGTTTTGGGATGACTTGCCAGGCCAGGTCAGGCATTCGTGGTCATCAGGTGGTGAGCAATTACATTATGCACCACTAGCTTGTACATATTTTTAATATATGTATTCATATGTTATTATTATTTTATCACTATTAATTTCACATTATTATTATTAAATTGTTCTTATCTCAATCCATGAGTCTCCTTCCCTTTTTCCCCTTTAATTCTCTTCCCCATTCCCCAGGCGGTTGGGGAGGGTGAGCAACTGGCTGCATGGTGTTTAGTTGCCAGCCAGGCTAAACAACGACAGCCTTATTCAATTTGCAGCCAGGGTAATGCTTACAAACCAATTCAAGTTCACAGCTACTATCTGGCGGGGCAAGGATTGACAAGGATCACAACAGCAGGCACCAATACGTATTCCCTCAGAATTTGACACTTCCAAACCGCCAAACCAGGTAGCAGTACAGCTTGTACGGCACACTCATACAGCCACAGTTTTTCTCCTGAGTTAGGACATAAAAGATTTCTCAAAAATCTTGAAAATTCTTCTAAATTACATTTCCCAACCAGATTTAAAAGTCACATTAAGCTTAGTACAAACTCTGTTTGTGCATACGTCTACCTCTCCTCAGTGGAAATGTTTACTAGATCATGTCTGTCTATTTGTACACATCAAAACACCACATGCAAACAAGTTTAAAGCAGAGATAAAATTGCATAAACTGATACCATACACAAACAAAAGTGTGGTCCTTCCTTCCTAGCAAAACCAAATAGCCTGTTGGTATCCTCTGCAAAACATTCAACTTCCTTATTGCTAACACTGCAACTCTGCTTAGAGTGAGCAGTGCACAGGTTTCAGTGGCTGCAGATGCCAGACATGAAGGAAAGTCTAAGCCACGTACCACAGTTGTCTTCATCAGCCCGATTCCCGCAGTCATCCTCACCGTTACAGTGAAGTTGTTGAGGCAAACATTTTGTGATATTGCCACATGGAAAGTAGCCCAGGGGGCACCTGGCACCGACTCCAGACACATGGTCTTCCAAAGAGTCATGAATGACTAAATAGAAACAGAAATAATATGCTTACATTAAGATATGCTCTTGATGTTTAAAGATCATTAAGATTATGCGTTTATAAATACTCATTTGCATTTGAATCTGAATATCAAGTGATAAATACATATTAGTTCATTGGACATGCAATTACAGTAGTATATTAAGTGCTTGGCAACTTGGCAAGAAACATCTGTATTATCAGCTAATTAAAATTTGCTTTGAGATGAAGCAACCAGGTAATTCCTTCCCACGCATCCTAGGAATAAAATGGAAATGCTAACCATATAAGACAAATGAACCTAAGGCCGCTATTTAAAAGGATTGTTTTGTTTTACACTAGAAATTAATTTATTATAGTAATATACCAGATAAGCTAGGCAGATATGGATTATATTGATTTATGCTGAAATTATAGACCCAAATAGATGAGTCCTCTTTATATAAAGTCAGAATTATATATTTTTAAATGTAGGCTAATTTTAAAGCAATTACTAGATGTAAAATTATCAAGGATCAAAGAATGAGGAAAGTAAGACCAAATCTGTGATGCAGTTTTGCTGAAGAATGACTAAGACGACACAAAAGTGCCATTATGAACCCTTTGGAAGACTTGTCAGCCTGGTCCAAAAAACTTGGCGATATTGTTCAGAATCTATCTGTCTGAAGTTTAGATACACAGATGCGGTTCTGTTAAACCCATTGCTTATAGGAAGTAATTCCACAGAATACAGGGACCTCATTCAAGCAGTGCTGAAGGAAAAAGTAGAGGGATGCTGAAAAAGGACAACTGGAGGACTCTACCTGTCCCCTGTTCCTCAGGTCTCTGTGCTATAGCAGCTCTGATGACCCAAGTTTGTAGATGCATGACACCTTACCTGTCTCTCCAGTGCACTTGAGGCACAAATTCTGCCACTACCACTTTTTCAAGGGTAAGTGCAACAGATCTACTGCTTTTGTAACGGACTACAGGGTGCCAGCTCAGATTTCTTGTCATACAAGATCAACTTCTTCCCAGGAGCATACGAGGGAGAAGGTTTTAAAGTACTGTAGAACACAATTTGTTCACTCTCCAACATATTGGAAATGGCGAAAAGCCTCATCAGCACGGAACGTTACCTAGTGCTCTTTGCGTTCCCAAAGCTTCAGTAAGCCTACCTAGTGAGGTACCATTCTGCAAGGGCCTGCTAATTTAATTTTTGAAGTATTTTCATAAAGGAATATAGCTTCCTCATTACATTTAGCGTTTGACTTAGTGGGTGCTCCCACAAAAAGAATGATAAAAAATCCGATATAAATTATATTTTAATTGCTGTCTTCAAGCACTTGAAATACTCTATACAAACTTCATTAACTGTGATGTGATGCTTGTTCAGATAGTAAATTGTCACTTCTGAAACTTGCAACTATTTTTCCAAGCTATTTTCGTAAGACAAAGTGAAAATCTTTTACACAACTTTCTCAGATTAACAAGGAATATTTTATTACACAACATCTGATTATTGTCCTCATTTTTCTCCTGGACTAAGGGAATAGCCTGAAATTGAATCAAGTACTTTAGATTCATAAGAAATCTCTTCTGGAAGAACTTTCACATGTTAAACCTTTGACAATGTTTACAACTGTGGAAAATTGAAATTTAGGAGCAGTATCTGCAGGAAATGGAGATAAATACTCTGTTATGCCCATAAGCACAGAATTGTCTTTGCTGTCATAAGCATCCTGCTTAGAAAGTCATATATTCCAGCTAACGATCACTGTACGATTTTGAAAAGTTGATTTGATTTATCCACAACTGTGTAACCTATGCAATTGCTCCAAGAGACTTGCTTTGGGTCCCTACGCCTCCTATGTACAGGTACTGAAGATAAGGCTATATTCTAATCACAGAGTGAATGCAGTCTTGCACGTCGTTCATAAACCTCTCTGCTGTTCTATGCTTGTGTTCAGAACATTATGTTTAACCTGTTTCATCCCAAAACAAGTAGCAAAAAAACTCATGCAAACAGAATGTGTATAGTACTTAATGTCTAAAGCCTCATGCTGCAAAAAGAAATCACAGACAACTGAGGCTCCCTTCAGTGCAGCTGTCACAATCTGAGCAACTACTGAAACACCTAGTAAAAGACAACTATATGGAAAAATTAAGCATAAATGAAAAAAACTTCCAAAACAACCAAACCACTTCCTTTTTCCCTACACGCTGGAGACATATTCAGACTGAGATGAACTTTGTATTTAAAGCGGCTGATCTCTGTGCAGTTTAAATTTCAAATGATGGAATTTATCTTCTCATAGTACTGTTCAATGGATTTTCATAGCATTTTCCAGAAATTATTATTAATTGGTCAAATAGTACTAATCCCTGAATTAATTGATGAATTTACTGCCACAGTTTAGAAATCATTCTTTGTGAAAGAGTACATAAATCCTCACTGTGCTCGATGTTTTGAATTCTCTGTAAATTTACAGCCTTGATGATATCTATTCTGAATCTCCTCATTACTTATTTTGTACTGTGTCGGATTACCCCGGCATGTAAGTATCTGCCTGGGAAAGAAGATAACAAGGCATCAACACTTAACAACTTCATCCTAGTTGAATCACTGAAAGCACTGGTCTTTGTCCATTGACTTGTTAACATCACTTTGTTTATGCAAAAAAAGACAGAAGTTTGGGCTCTGCAGATTGCAGGAGATTTATGAATGGAAAACCCCCCATCCCCCTGAGGAAATATTTGGAAAAGCTGACAAAGGTAGACAAGATTTAAGACAGTAAAATCCACTGTAAAAAGCTAGATAATATTTAAATGATTCTCTTTTGGATTAAAGAAATTAAAATGATGTCTTTTATGTGAGGAAAATGGGTAAAGATAGCAACACAAACTGTTTTTGCAAATAGAAACTGTTCAGATACTGGAGTTTATCATGCCAGGATAACGATCTGTCATGCTAGCTTTGTCATGCAGTATTAAAGGTGTCAACTTTTCTACCTGTTATTGATTTTCCACTATGAAAAAAATTGAACCACTCTTCTAGTATCTTGTTTCATTGTCCATTTTTTTTTAGCAGCTAAATTTCCTGATAGAATAGCTCTAAAAAATATTGATTAATGATTATTTCATCACGTCATGTCACTGGTTATTTCATGTTTGTGTTAAATCAAGAAAAAGAAAAATGTTATTTTGTACTACTTTTATTATCCAGAGTTTATATCTCTGCTCCATATGCGTATTAAGCTTCAAAGGTACCTCTATTATTTTATAGGTTATTTTATAGGTTCTCACTGACAGCTCGCCCTAGATAGACCATCTCAGCTTTGCTTCTTATGGCTAAACTAGCATTGTAAAAGCACAAGACCCCCTATAACACACAAAAAAGCAGCATCATCAAACCATATAAACAATCAACTTGAACTGTAACGTAGCTTTATATAAATTATTTGTGTTTTATAATGAGTAAGTTTGGGCCAATATTGCTATGCTGCTGATAGAAAAAAAACTGATGTTCTTCAGAGATATGGCTAAAGTAGACTGATAAAGGAAGGCTAAAAATTTTTAAACTGCATATAAAGAGTTTAGATACAAAGGTAGAAATCAGAGAAAAGGTGGAACTTGGGACAGTTTTGTTTAGGCCTCAGTTGTGAAGGTGAAAATATAAATCTGCGAAAGACTTGATTAGGTCAGAAAGTTTACTTTTACAGATACTGCAAGTAAAAAATTTCTCCTTTGTGTATCTCATATAGAAGACCACGTCCTGCCCTTCCAGTGATGTAGAAGTAATTTCACACATTTCAGCTATACTGTACCAGCAACGTTTTTTTTCTCATAATGAGCAGAGTAAATACTAAAACATTTGCAATGTTTCTAGAACAAATAGAAAACAAATAGGTGAACTGGTATCAGCACAAATGGCAAAACAACAAACTAGCGTCTTTTTGACAAGATGTTTGCCATCTCAATATACAATCATGTTCTACTCAGTACGCTATGTTCATCATTCTGCAAATTAAATATTTCTGGCTATCACGTACTTAGAGTCCCCCTCCATCCCCCAATTGTTCTCAAACTTTCAAAAATAAGACAAGAATTCATGTCATACACCTTTTAAGCTTGTCCAGACCTGCTGCTTTGACGCACTTATTGCTAAGGCAGACACCTGTGAACTTTCCTCTAGCTTGAAAAAGCAGGTAATTCTTTTTCCTGCTAGTCTTTAAAACATAAGACTAATTTACCACTATTTTCCTTTTTTAAAGGAATAAGCAAGAGTTGGGTTGTCATCTAGTATAAGATGGGAAGGCTCATTTCTCTGTTGCATGGATGCAGAATGACTGGGGAAAGAACATGACAGCCTCTCTTTAAACTCTCGTAAAAAGAAATCAAAAGAGGGAATGCGTTTGGGAAAGCCAAGAACAAGATATTCCCAGGAGAACACAGCTTGTCTTCCAGCTAAACTGATTCATCAAGCTCACTATTTTTATGTATTCTTCGAAAAATGTCACAAACTTTTGAAAACAGAGACTGGGTCACAAAAGTTTTTTGAGATATCAAATAAGAGACGTGTGTTAGAAGAACATAAACTTAACACAGTTGCTTGTAGCTTCCATAAGACAAGCGATTATGTTTCAATTTCTGTAATGGAAATGATACTGGGCTGATTAGACAGAATTGTAAGCAATTAAACTAATCAAAGCAGCATGACACACTGCTTGATACTTGGTAGTGATGTCGGTCTCAATTGTATTGCATATAGGTTCAAATAAGAACGTATTGTAACAGCAGGATAACACTTTTGTAATTTTAATCGCATGAAGACTCATTGTCATGGGTACAAAATTATTCTCAAATTCCACTAACCAAATAAGCTAACATATTTTTCTTCACTTTGAAAGCACTGAGGGTATCCAACTATTTTTAAAAAGCAGTCTTTAGATGATGACTGAGGAACAACCATGGTACTGAAGAATCCACCTGGTACTGACTATGATGGAAAGTTATTTTATTGACAAAAGCCCAAGTTTTTCAGAAGCCAATGCAAATTTATCAAATGGTCAAAATTTCCTGGCTCCATCCTCAAAAAAAAAAAAAAAAAAAAAAAAAAAAAAATCTATTTTAGTTGCTGTACTTCTACACAGTGGGAAATGGGCTAGAGCAAGAGATGACTGACAATTTTCATTTGAAATGCTTGTTTTGAAACAGAATGTTTTCTTAAACTAAAACAGAAAGAGTCAACAAAGAAAACATTAAAGTTGAAATCAATTTTGCCCATCATTTTTGTGCTAGCCTGAATACTTCAAGATGACAGTAGATTAAAAAATTTCTCTTCTGCTGAAAGTTATTTGAAAGCCATGTGAACTGGCTTTGAAAAACCTTTAGCGTAATACAGAGCAGAAAACCTTATAGGCCTGTAACCTTTGTTTTCAGAGATAAATCTCCAGAATAAGGCTATAAAAGAAATTTATAGCTATAAATTCATTTAACTTAAAAGATGGTTAATTAATGATTGACAAAGAATAATAGTGACAAGTGGTTGACCAACTCTGATCAAAAGCATTTGAATCACCAAATGGCAGAAAAAAAAAAAGACAACTTAAAAAGATCTTACTTTTTCTTTTTTGAATAATTTGTTATCTGAATTTGTCCATTACTATAATATTTAGAAGTGAATGATATTTAGTTCAGTCTTACATTAATTTTCCCAGTTTTGTTCTGAATTATTCAGCCTCTTTCTACTAAATAAGAGAAATTTGGAGCAATTTGTGATAAGAAACTAGGATGAAGTTAGTCCAGTGTATTTCAGAATAGAAATATGAAGTTAATTCTTGCATGTTTTTATCTAACTTATGACAGCTTTATCAGTGGGAATGCATTTTTTTTCAGCATGAGTTTTATAATAGACTCTCCTAAACCTGATAATTCTTTTAGGAAAAGCTTTCTAGTGGTTTCTGTGAATATGTAATGAGAATCTCATACTATTAAATTTATCTCTATTAACAGAATTTTATGTCCAGAAATGGCGTATTGAAAATAAGGTCTAGTTTCACACAAGAATAGAAAACTATGCACTTGAACTTCAATGCTGTTGATGTACACATTTAGAGTAACTCACTGGGTAAAACTCATACTCCAAAACAGACCTTGTTCTAGCAGCAATAGGTACTTTAGTATTAATCATTGAGGAAAATCATCAGTGGCTTAAAATATTTAAAAATCTGTACAGGATCCCCATAGGAGTAAAATTAAGCTGTTATCACTGCATTGCCTTTTTTGAAATTTGATCCTCTCCTCCTTTGCTAATTGTTCAGCCCTGACATCTATAGCATTTTCTACATATCTGTATAGTGTATGCATTGTGTTTGTAATTCTAGATTTTATTGAGTGCAAGTGACACAGTGCCGTTAATTCAAAATCCCAAGTGGTTGTTAACAGCTTCATTTCTAAAACTCTAGCAATATCTTGTATTTTTGCTGTCGCTCTTGCGACCAGAACTACATTTTCAGTTATTGCATTACATTTATCTTTAGTAGACCATTTTAGATGTCATTCTAGGAATATGTAGCACTTGAACTGCACACGGAAGTTTATGACTGAGTATACAAAACATTTGCTTTCGTTAAACACAATAAAGTGCAAAGGTTTTTAGCACCAAAGATGCATATATTATGACTGCCTATATTTCACACCAATCTGATCATTATCTTGGATTTCAAATTCATATAGTAACTTTATGTCTTGCTGTGAATTTCACAATGCTTTTATTTCAAAAGCATTTTCCGAAGCAGAAAATTTGTATTATCTTTTGGAAAATATAGACTCCAATCTCATAAAAACATTGATAAAGTTAGTTATCAGTTATGCCACAGATAATTCAGTCTAATTAATACAGCTATAGCGCTGGAAGATCTGCCAGATAAATCCACTCCAGAGCCAGAAATTGCCAGTACCACAATTCAGACTTGGTCATATGGCATATTGCCAAAGGATTTGGCTCTTATAACTTCTATTAATTTCTCTTTCTGTTAGCTTACATGGAACTTAGAATAAAAAGATTCTGATGTACAGAAAGAGCTGAAAGAGATAATATTATTTGGAAAAGCTCAAATATGTAGTATAATGAATTTTATCCAGAAACTCAAATTTTGTAGGGTGCTCCCTGAGGATGAGAGTTCAGCACAATGTGTAACAAAGGCACAAATTAATGAGCAGAGCCAACCCTTTTTGTCATTTCCCTTCCCCTTTTCTTCCTCTCTAGAAATACACAGAATTTAAACCATGTCTGACTATTTCTGCTTAGAAATAAGTTCTGTCTCTGTTTGCCGACATGATTTCCCATAGAAAATCCAACAAGGTAGGATTTCCTTTGTCCTAGTGTTGTTTTGCATTAGTCTAACTCCTTCGGTTTCACTAATATCTTTTTTACACTGCTGAAATATCAAGTCTAAAGCCGGACGCATGAAACACTAGGGTTTTGATCAGGTGATGTTAGATATAGAACAAAAATGAAGTCACCAATGTAAACACTTGAAATACATTGTGCTAGTCAGTACCATTCCACCTGTAAGGTCCAGCAAGGCAATGATTAGCCATCAAAATCAAGGAAAACTCCCCTCCCAGGAGCTGTTTCTTCCTCACAACCACTGAGGAGTGTGCTTGGATTGGCTCTTTGAGCCCCAAAGATAAAAGAAAGCTGTTTCAAATAATTGTGGTTTTTTCCTCCTTTGAAACACTGCGTTTATAAAAGTTAATGATTTGAAGACATACATAAAAGAAAAAAAGAAAGATCTCTGAAGCTTCACATCAGCAATGGCATATTTGATGTTTTGTAATTCCAAGGAAAAAGGTTTCCTATTTAGCAGTATTTGCCACGTATCTTACGTTTACTTTCCTATCTTCTAAACTGCTTAGTAGTAAGCTAATGAAGGTTGTTTTTTTTTTTTTTTAAATCTGAGCTATCAAATAATTTAAACTGTACTTTAGCCAAGAGGATCAAGGACAGCTGGTTATCAATAAATTAGTGTCCCTCAACAATCATTCACCCCATCTGAATAACCAGCATTCTGAATTTAAATACATAATGACAGTAATTAGAGATTGCTGTAGAGAAGTTTTCAGACTTGTTGCTTGCAAGAGTTAACCCAATCAGCCATATGTAAAGTGAGCAAAAGTGAAAACACTGATTAGTGAAAAGTAAATTATTTATATTAACAAACAACAGATACATGTAACACGTATCTCAAGTTTCTGTACAGAAAAGGCAGATTTAAGTGATTTTCATGACACAATACCATATACAGGAGAGGAGCTTGTATACATGTGCATTCATGCATAGAAGTAAAAAGAAATCCAGAAGATGAGACAAAAAGTACTTGTAGCAAAGCTCTAAGAGAAAGCTCCAATGAAAAAGAGAATGAAATCAGAAAGGCAACAAACTGGGAAAGTACTTGCTGATATTTTAGTTCTGTAATGGTCTGAGAATACATTATTTGTAAGTGAGCAGAATAGCTCAAGAATTAAGTGACTATCATTAACTTCTCCTCATAATAGAAAACAATCTAGAAGATCATAACACTTTGCCTAACTTTTCTTAGGTCAAAATGGACAAAATCGTCTTCCTTCATTTCATATGTTTTTTTTTTTCCGCCCAACCAAAAACCGCATGACTTAGCTGTAACTTCTTTCATACCAATTTTGGTGTGCTCTTGTGACGAGGGAAAAGAAAAAAGAAAAAGAGACTAGTAAAATTAACATCTTGCAATGATGATAACAAAGTAGATTTGAGAACAGTAAGCCTGACCACAGGCTGAAGAAAAGAACCTGAAGGGGAGCAGCAGGAAATTTTATTTTCTCTTTCTCCATCTTCTTCTGCTCTTTAGTCTCTTATTTTGTTACAGAGTTGTTTGAACTAAGCAAGCTGCGCATCAGCAACAATTTCAGAAGCCACAATATTTTTCCTCTTCTCCCAAGTAACATAATATTTAATAAATCTTTTTAAAATAGTCTCAGGTAAGATTTTTCTATCTAGGGCTTCAGAGAGAGACATGTAAAAATAGTTTTGAGAGCCTTATACAACGTGTTTGAAATATGAAACATAATCTGTTTGGTTTTGGGTTTTTTTTTTGGAGAGTTTTTTTTTTTTTCATTCATTGCAGCTTTAATAAAG